>NC_092229.1:30579756-30614756 GCF_036320965.1 Panulirus ornatus
CGTCCAGCAGAGCGCCACATTGCCACACATGTACACACGGGCCAGGCTATACGTGCACGTGGAGCTTACTGGCTCACTGTACTTCAAACACTTAACAGTTAGGGTCAGATCCTACGTGGAACATTTTACAAGAGGAGCTGAAGTAGTGAGGTCGTACTTGAAACAACAGGAAGAGAGAGAGAGAGAGAGAGAGAGAGAGAGAGAGAGAGAGAGAGAGAGAGAGAGAGAGAGAGAGAGAGAGAGAGAGAGAGAGAGAGAGACAGAAGGTGTGGAATGATGACCATGTTACAATAAAGGTGTGAGGTATTCAGGTCAGACTGGCAACACCTGATGAACAGTAGGCCTGAACTTGGCACATGTAACACTTCACCAGATAATGGCTTCAACTATTCAGATCATCCGACACGCAACACTTATACAGTAAGAAAGCTGGATGTACTTATACATACATACATATATACATACATACATACATACATACATACATACATACGTACGTACGTACATACATACGTACGTACGTACATACATACATACATACATACATACATACATATACTGCTTAGTAAACCTTGGTAAGGTTTCATACACAAATATTACAAAACATAATCATAATTAGTAAAGCGTACTTGTCGTGTACTGAAGCTAACTATAAATATTAGAACAAAACACGATAGGATTATGTGGCGAACACATTAACTAGTAACGTGCATCGGGGTAAGCCAGTGGCCAGGCCTCAACCTGCACGCGCTCTCTCTCTCTCTCTCTCTCTCTCTCTCTCTCTCTCTCTCTCTCTCTCTCTCTCTCTCATGCACCTCCCATCATGAAAGACAAAACAATATATTCTCCACAGTCAGCAGGGGCCATACTGTATCCAGAGCAGAAATACACAAACAGGTTTCTAGGTTTTGGTTACGAGGTCGAGAGGGGGGGGGGAGGAGAGAGCAGCTGGTGCCTTACTTTCTGCACGTGACCAACTGCTGATGATGATGAGGGGGGGCGGAGCAGCTGGTGCCTCAGTACTTGCACGTGAGCCACTATTCCTGACCACCACCACCACCTGTCCTGCCCCTTGTCACCACCAGCACCACCTGTCCTGCCCCTTGTCACCAACACCACCTGTCCTGCCCCTTGTCACCAACACCACCACCTGTCTTGCCCTTTGTCACCACCAGCACCACCTGTCCTGCCCCTTGTCACCACCACCACCACCTGTTCTGTATCTTGTCACCACCACCACCACCACCATGACCACCACCTGTCCTGCCCCTGGTCACCACCACCTGGTGAAGTCTCCGTGGCCTCCAACCCCCACATCCCGGGCTGGACCCAAGTGGCTGGATCGGGTCGTTGGTCGACCAAGGTGTTGGAAGCCGCAGCCCTCACAGCCTGGCTGGTCTGGTACACTGTGTAGGTACTTGTCCAGTGCACTCTTGACCTTCTCTACCGTGCACCCACCAGGCTGTGTCTCATGATGGCAGATGGTAAGGTGTTGAAGAATCTTGACCTTCTCTACCGTGCACCCACCAGGCTGTGTCTCATGATGGCAGATGGTAAGGTGTTGAAGAATCTTGACCTTCTCTACCGTGCACCCCACCAGGCTGTGTCTCATGATGGCAGATGGTAAGGTGTTGAAGAATCTTGACCTTCTCTACCATGCACCCCACCAGGCTGTGTCTCATGGTGGCAGATGGTGAGGTGTTGAAGAATCTTGACCTTCTCTACCATGCACCCCACCAGGCTGTGTCTCATGATGGCAGATGGTAAGGTGTTGAAGAATCTTGACCTTCTCTACCGTGCACCCACCAGGCTGTGTCTCATGATGGCAGATGGTAAGGTGTTGAAGAATCTTGACCTTCTCTACCATGCACCCCACCAGGCTGTGTCTCATGATGGCAGATGGTAAGGTGTTGAAGAATCTTGGACCCCAGATCTGTAATGTGTTTTCTTGTGTATATCGCACCTCTGGATTTCAGAAGAAGTGCTTTACATAGTCTTCCATACCTGTCGTGCCAGAAGGATGTGATTTTAGAATATAAATCAGGAACGATACCTTCGGAGATTTTCCAAGTATAGATGATTATATTCCTCTCGTGTCTGCGCTGCTGAGTGTGTAGCCTCAAAGATTTCAGTCATTCCCAGTAAAATAATTCCTTTACCGTAACGTTAATATGGAATGTGCAAGATCTCTGAACACTTCCTAATTCCGCTATTGTGCCTGCCTTGTTCGATGACGTTAAGATAAAGCAACATTCCATTCGAGAAAGGGTTAGCATCTTGAATATCAACCTGGGTTTTTCTTCTCTTGTTTTGAAAAGCCGCATCATCCAACCCTCATACCTCAGTATGAGGGAACCTTTGTTTGGTTGTGTTCGCTGAAGGTTAGATCGTCAGACATCATTACTTAGTAGCTTCCCACATTAGACATGTAGTTTGTGACAGCGTCTGTGTCTGTTCTGTATTATGTATTCTTTCTACCAGAACAAACCTCATATCATTCTTCGCAGATGACACAAGAATAACTAAGAAAAGCACATCACAAGAAGATGCCGGAACGCTACAAAGAAACAAACAAAATCCTGCACTGGGCCACTAAGAATGACACGTTTTTTAATGTAGACAGGTTTCAACTACTCCGGGATGGGGAAAATGAAGTCAAAAACAATTTAGAACACAGGGCAGACATAAGCGCTATCACAGCCAAATGTTTACAGTGAAAGACCTCGAAGTAATGATGTGTAACGACCAAACCTTCAGCGAACACAACACAACAGATGCCTCATGCAGAGGGATGGCAGGCTGGATCCTGTGGACCTTCAAGACAAAGGAAACAAATGAATACATTATTCTGTGCATTAATTCTCTCCTGGATTGAATATTGTTGCATCTTAACGTTATCTACAGTGCGGGCGAACTTGTAGAATTACACATTGTTTAGACATCTTTAACAGCTCATATTACTGTGGTAAATGTACTGAATTACTGGGAACGGCTGAAATCGGGTGATGTATATCATCATCTATACCTGGAAAATCCTAGAAGGTATGGTTACCAACTTATCATCGGAAATCACATGCTACTGGCACGGTAGAGAAGGTCAAGAGTGCACTGGACAAGTACCTACACAGTGTACCAGACCAGCCAGGCTGTGGGGGTCTGAGGGCTGCGGCTTCCAACACCTTGGTCGACCAACGACCCGATCCAGCAGCCTGGGTCCAGCCCGGGATGTGGGGGTTGGAGGCCACGGAGACTTCACCAGGTATTCACACTCACCTCCTGACAGTCGACCCGTCACCATCATCACCATCTGTCCTGCCATCTGTCACAACCTGTGGGTCTCTCTGTCCTGCTCTTTGTTACCAGGCTCACCACCTGACAGTGCCTCCGTCACCCCCAGCAGGTTACCGCCCTGACCAGGAGGCCTGTAATCCCCAGGTAACATGACCCACCCAGGCAGCGTGTCCCTGACGTCACGTCACGTGCACCAAGTGTGCCTTGCCTCACCTTACGTGGGTGACGACCACATCCTGGCTGGCCTGGTGCACCTCACACAAACTCGTGCACGACCTACTGAAATGTCTCTACTGTTCAGTGCACTGTACTTCCAGTGGGTGAAGGTTACGAACTGAACAATACCGTGTCCCGCATGCCTGCCCACTGATCTCACTGTTCCTTTCCACTTCATAAGACTTTGGCTGGTGCTGCCATCTACATACGTCAGGTATGAAAACCAGAAACAGTAGAGGTGTAGGGACGAAGCTTGGAGGCACTGGTAATGGTCGTGTTTACACCAAGAGAGATCCCACCCCCCAGGGAGTGTGGCATCACGCACTTTGTGAACTATGTCAACCGTGGTCACGTTTATCACAGGTTTATATCATACGATGTGTTGTATCAGCCAACATTTGGTTTGGTCACGAGCGACTCCAAGATTTCATGAGAAGGTGATCAAGGAGCTGAGAGCAACCGGTTGTGTTGTCATGGGTTATGTACCTGATGTGACTCTACAGTCAACTTACATCACAGACGTCTCCTGGTCGTGTCATGGTACGGCTACTGGCTGGCAGGCACAAGTTCTGTCATCTTGGTGAAGCAGAGTCATGTGAGTCACTTCCAGAGTTCCTGGAAGCCTGGTAGTGGCCACGATGAGTCTTCTGAGGCTGCTTGTACTAGTGATGTCTTGTGTTTCTTTAGAGAGAGAGAGTTCCAGGAGGCAGCTCCTGGCACAGTGCATGGGTAGGTTGTCAACATGGCCCACTAGAAGTGGTGAGGCGTGGTCACAAAGTCTGCTATGAGTAACGAGGTGGTGATGGTACTCAGGAAGAAGTGGTTTGGGTCATTTATCAAGAAGGTCATTTCTGGTTCACAAAACAACACGGTCTCGTTAATATCACTTACTCGAATAAATTTCTTCCTTCGTTCTTTGTGGGTCGAGGAAACTTATGCTTCGACAGATTTTGCTTTGATTCCTGAAGCTTCAGCGACGGAAGGTGTCAACCATGATTATTCCCTAACCCGACTCCCTCATTAACCCGACTCCCTCATTAACTCGACTCCCTCATTCTGCCTACATTTTGAATCCCATTCGTTGTCAAGTTCTGTGTAGTGTTCAGCATGTCTTCAAGAAAGATAAGTTAACTTATCTGACCATCTTCCAATGATGAATCTTTCTGCACCTTGAACAACATTATCTTGCGTAACTTCTACAGGTCAACATCTCCTGACCTGATCCAACTCTCCGGCACAAACAGACGCGTTCCTCGGCATCACATTATCCTGTGTGGTGACTCTCGTTGTCAACTCTACCCATCTCGTTGTGCTAACGTCCCCACGTCTCCTGCCTGACCTCATGTCCTCTCCCAGGCCACGTCTTGATCACCCTCACCAACATGTGGACGAGGCATATGACCCATGTGTCATACCCGTCATGTTGTGAGGGAGTATACACGCCTCTCACGTGACTCCCATCCTTGCTCGCTTACCTCGTCTCTGCCTACACATCACAAGTTTTCCTGGAAGTGGGTCTTGGTGCAGCCCCTCCCTCCCTGTGAGGGGAAACCGATCTAACGTTTCTATCCATCGTTTCATGACCGACCTAACGTTTCTAACCATAGGTTCATGACCGATCTAACCATCGTTTCATGACCGATCTAACGTTTCTAACCATCGTTTCATGACCGATCTAACGTTTCTAACAATCGTTTCATGACCGATCTAACGTTTCTAACCATCGTTTCATCACCGATCTAACGTTTCTAACTATCGTTTCATGACCGATCTAACGTTTCTAACCATACTTTCATGACCGATCTAACGTTTCTATCAATCGTTTCATGACCAATCTAACGTTTCTAACAATCGTTTCATGACCAATCTGACGTTTCTAACAATCGTTTCATAACCAATCTAACGTTTCTATCCATCGTTTCATGACCGATCTAACGTTTATAACTATACTGTCATGACCGATCTAACGTTTCTAACAATCGTTTCATGACCAACCTAACGTTTCTATCCATCGTTTCATGACCGACCTAACGTTTCTAACCATACTGTCATGACCCATCTAACGTTTCTAACAATCGTTTCATGACCGATCTAACGTTTCTAACAATCGTTTCATGACCGATCTAACGTTTCTAACAATCGTTTCATGACCTATCTAACGTTTCTAACCATAATTTCATGACCGATCTAACGTTTCTAACCATACTTTCATGACCGATCTAACGTTTCTAACCATCGTTTCATGACCGATCTAACGTTTCTATCCATTGTTTCATGACCGATCTAACGTTTCTAACCATACTTTCATGACCGATCTAACGTTTCTAACCATCGTTTCATGACTGATCTAACGTTTCTAACAATCGTTTCATGACCGATCTAACGTTTCTAACAATCGTTTCATGACCGATCTAACGTTTCTAACCATACTTTCATGACCGATCTAACCATTGTTTCATGACCGATCTAACGTTTCTAACCATCGTTTCATGACTGATCTAACGTTTCTAACAATCGTTTCATGACCGATCTAACGTTTCTAACAATCGTTTCATGACCGATCTAACGTTTCTAACAATCGTTTCATGACCGATCTACCGTTTCTAACAATCGTTTCATGACCGATCTAACGTTTCTAACCATACTTTCATGACCGATCTAACGTTTCTAACCATACTTTCATGACCGATCTAACGTTTCTAACCATACTTTCATGACCGATCTAACGTTTCTAACCATACTTTCATGACTGATCTAACGTTTCTAACCATACTTTCATGACCGATCTAACGTTTCTAACCATACTTTCATGACCGATCTAACGTTTCTATCAATCGTTTCATGACCGATCTAATGTTTCTAACCATCGTTTCATGACCGATCTAACGTTTCTAACAATCGTTTCATGACCGATCTAACGTTTCTAACCATACTTTCATGACCGATCTAACGTTTCTAACCATACTTTCATGACCGATCTAACGTTTCTATCAATCGTTTCATGACCGATCTAACGTTTCTAACCATCGTTTCATGACCGATCTAACGTTTCTATCAATCGTTTCATGACCGATCTAACGTTTCTAAAAATACTTTTATAACCGATCTAACGCTTCTAACAATCGTTCCATGACCAATCTAACGTTTCTAATGATAGTTTCATGACTGACCTAACGTTTCTAACCATCGTTTCATCGTTCACACTCCTGTCATATGGTCAGTCTCCCAAACTCACCATAAGTTAAACTGGAAGAATCTCGTTTCCTACACACAGGTCAAGGTGTAGTGGTGACCTCGCCTTTGTGACCAAGTCCTCCGTCCTCAGCGAGCTTCTGGTGTCGGGCATTTGACCGCCCCAGTCTGCTTACTTAACCTCCTTCCCCACACTACTGGAGTGTGGCTCGTGCCTCTCATACACAGAGGAGTGTGGCTCGTGCCTCTCATACACACAAGGAGCGTGGCTCGTGCCTCTCATACACACCTTCCCTCACGCACCACTCCCTCTTGATGTGTCGACGGGCAATGTTCCTGTGGCGTCTGCCCGATCACCTCTCTCTCTCTCTCTCTCTCTCTCTCTCTCTCTCTCTCTCTCTCTCTCTCTCTCTCTCTCTCTCTCTCTCTCCTCCATATATCATCTTCCCTCACCTTCTAGCACTGGTCACTTTCACGCCCATCACTACCAATTCAATTCAATTTCCCTCCCGTCCTACATCTAACTTCCTAACTCACTAAACATTTTCTTCTCTTGATTTGGATTTGTGTAGCGTATCACACAGCGGAAGCAGCAATACGGCTAACCTCAACAGATATATACATATATATATATATATATATATATATATATATATATATATATATATATATATATATATATATATATATATATATATAATATCTACTAAAGAAACGTATCTATAATTTCAAATAAACCATACCCACCGAAGGAAATTATCTATAACCCCAAATAATTCATAAACAATAATAATACTTGATTCCCTGGATAATTCACACTTCAAATGAAAAGTGTGCAAAACAGGAGGAGAATCACAATTACCATGATCAGTGTGTCATACTTGATGGTCATTCACACTTACCATGATCAGTGTGTCATACTTGATGGTCATTCACACTTACCATGATCAGTGTGTCATACTTGCTGGTCATTCACACTTATCATCACTAAGTTGTGGATCATACTAGTATGATATCTGGCACCTTCATCAATACGTGCGTCAAGTAAGCAAAAGAACGTGTTTAACTCACGCCATAATCAACAAGTGTAGGTGACCAGGATATTCTAAAAGTAAATATGTTACAGAAAACCCACCAATGTTTGTTCATATATTCATTATTACTCAACTCAACATGACAGAGTTAAACTATTATCACCCCAGTCAATATTCCAAGGGTATTACATATATGCACTCCGGAATCAACTGAAGACGAGTTTGAGAAGATATATTCTATTGGATCCAAGTTAAAGTACCTCAGATCTTCCACTATCAAATCTCTTAAGTTGGTAAAGAAATCATTTCATAGAGTTATTCTCAAACCTCCCCTTCATACCAAGAATCTTTTAGTTCTCCCTTTAAGTGATAATTTCACTTTACCTCCCAGGGTGCTTAAATCCTTGAATGTAAATGTAGCCACCATCAATAACAATACTATAAAGAATATCTCAAACAAAAAACTCCCCAAAAAAGTTCTGCAGGCTGTGTTTACAAAACCCCTTGTACAAGCTGTAAAATCTTTAATATTCGGCAGACTAGTATGGATCATATGTTAGACTTAAGAATATAAATATAGTAAGAACAGGACAAGAGTCAAATGTTTTGTTTAATCACGTTAAATACTTTGATCAATGTAATGAGCAGAGTAACGCTAATTCAGTTATCAGCAGTAACTCCTTGACCAAGAGAAAAGTTACTAAATCTTCTATTATCAAATATACAAAGAATTGTAACATTAATATTAGTGGAGGTCTATACAAACTGGATGGCTCTGTCTTAAGCAAAATTCATAAACAGTTTCTTGTCCTACCCACATAATCAAATCATATGACATGCAAGATGCCAGACCTGAACACCATCAACCCGAAACACTTACTTACCAATGGCGTCTCACCTTCGCCTCGTATTTGTATATCAACTGCCTATTCTAAGTCTTCAATTTCATCCTTGTATCCCCTCTGACGATGTGACCATTACACGAAAGTGCACTTGGGAACTTATCCTGTTTCATTTTACTCTGGTTATCAGCATATATATATATATATATATATATATATATATATATATATATATATATATATATATATATATATATATATATATAAACTTCCTAAATCTCACTTATATCCTACCACTGAAATCATAAACAATAACATAAACCTGTTCGCCACTTTACTCTACCTTGGGGACCCAACATAACGAACACCACACAACATACTGTACTTCCCAACAGTGGGGTGTGTTCTCTGTGTGGCTGTAATCTATGTATACAGAGGTGTCATTCACCCCAGCATGGAGTACTGTAGACATGTCTGGTGTGGCTCCTCACACATCTCTCTCTTAACCTTACGCCTTATCAAACTCACTTGTTATCCCATCCCTCCCTTCAACCATTCATTTCCATGCTTCGTAATGTTGCTCTTTGCCTGGTTTCATTTTGGTCACTGCTCTCGTGTGGTGTCTGCCGGTGTCCCGGCCACTCAGGCCTGGACCAGTGGCTCGTGCCTGACTGCTGAGTCCCACAGTTTGCGTGGAGGAACCAGCCACACGACCACTGACCGTTCTGACATCCACTTCGTTCCTTAAACAACCAAGGTTTGCAATTCTCTTTCCACTCTCGTATTCTTCATACAACCTTCCCAACTGGGAAAGTCAAGTCTACAAACAACAAAGGAGGTATAATTTCTCTATTCTCTCACTCATACTCTTCATTTCCCCTTTGATCCTGGATGGCAAGATTAGGGGCATGTTTCTAACCACCCTTATGTCTAATAATTTCATAAAAAAAATAAGTTAATATCTAACGTACTTGACACATGTCAAAAGCATTGGAGCAGGAGAGACCAGACGAGAGTACACCACCCTGGTGAGGTAACCGTTCCACCACTACACACCAGCACAGTACATGTGAGAGAGGCAGCAAGCCACCCTGTCACTCACTCACTCATGTCTCAATATCACGTTACCCACCTGGCGGACTCCCTCATCCATGGTCATTACTCAGGCATCGGGAGCCGCTAACCTGAGTACCAGACACAGCACAGGCTGGGGTACACATCACCCACACCAACGGACACACAGCACAGGCTGGGGTACACTTCACCCACACCAACGGACGGACACACAGCACAGGCTGGGGTACACTTCACCCACACCAACGGACACACAGCACAGGCTGGGGTACACTTCACCCACACCAACGGACACACAGCACAGGCTGGGGTACACTTCACCCACACCAACGGACACACAGCACAGGCTGGGGTACACTTCACCCAGACCAACGGACACACAGCACAGGCTGGGGTACACTTCACCCACACCAACGGACACACAGCACAGGCTGGGGTACACTTCACCCAGACCAACGGACACACAGGCTGGGGTACACATCACCCACACCAACGGACACACAGCACAGGCTGGGGTACACTTCACCCACACCAACGGACACACAGCACAGGCTGGGGTACACTTCACCCACACCAACGGACACACAGCACAGGCTGGGGTACACTTCACCCACACCAACGGACACACAGCACAGGCTGGGGTACACTTCACCCAGACCAACGGACACACAGGCTGGGGTACACATCACCCACACCAACGGACACACAGCACAGGCTGGGGTACACATCACCCACACCAACGGACACACAGCACAGGCTGGGGTACACTTCACCCACACCAACGGACACACAGCACAGGCTGGGGTACACTTCACCCACACCAACGGACACACAGCACAGGCTGGGGTACACTTCACCCAGACCAACGGACACACAGGCTGGGGTACACATCACCCACACCAACGGACACACAGCACAGGCTGGGGTACACATCACCCACACCAACGGACACACAGCACAGGCTGGGGTACACTTCACCCACACCAACGGACACACAGCACAGGCTGGGGTACACTTCACCCACACCAACGGACACACAGCACAGGCTGGGGTACACTTCACCCACACCAACGGACACACAGCACAGGCTGGGGTACACTTCACCCAGACCAACGGACACACAGGCTGGGGTACACTTCACCCACACCAACGGACACACAGGCTGGGGTACACTTCACCCACACCAACGGACACACAGTAGGCGGGGACCATCACCACAAGCAGCAAGGGTGACCATCACCACACACAGAAGGGGGGACCATCACCACACACAGCAGGGGTGACCATCACCACACACAGCAGGGGGACCATCACCACACACAGCAGGGGTGACCATCACCACACACAGCAGGGGTGACCATCACCACACACAGCAGGGGTGACCATCACCACACACAGAAGGGGGGACCATCACCACACACAGCAGGGGTGACCATCACCACACACAGCAGGGGGACCATCACCATACACAGCAGGGGTGACCATCACCACACACAGCAGGGGTGACCATCACCACATACAGAAGGGGGACCATCAACACACACAGCAGGGGGACCATCACCATACACAGCAGGGGTGACCATCACCACACACAGCAGGGGGACCATCATCATACGCAGCAGGGGTGACCACCACACACAGCAGGGGGGAACATCACCACACACAGCAGGGGGGACATCACCACACACAGCAGGGGTGACCATCACCACACACAGCAGGGGGAACATCACCACACACAGCAGGGTGACCATCACCACACACAGCAGGGGGAACATCACCACACACAGCAGGGGGACATCACCACACACAACAGCAGGGGGACCATCACCACACACAGCAGGGGTGACCATCACCACACACAGCAAGGGTGACCATCACCACACACAGCAGGGGTGACCATCACCACACACAGCAGGGGGGACCATCACCAAACACAGCAGGGGTGACCATCACCACACACAGCAGGGGTGACCATCACCACACACAGCAGGGGTGACCATCACCACACACAGCAGGGGTGACCATCACCACACACAGCGGGAACATCACTACACACAGCAGGGGTGACCATCACTACACACAGTAAGGGTGACCATCACCACACACAGCAGGGGTGACCATCACCACACACATCAGGGAACATCACTACACACAGCAGGGGTGACCATCACTACACACAGTAAGGGTGACCATCACCACACACAGCAGGGGTGACCACCACACACAGCAGGGGGGACCATCACCACACACAGCAGGGCGACCATCACCACACACAGCAGGGGTGACTATCACCACACACAGCAAGGGTGACCATCACCACACACAGCAGGGGGACCATCACCACACACAGCAAGGGTGACCATCACCACACACAGCAGGGGGGACCATCACCACACACAGCAGGGGGACCACCACCACACACAGCAGGGGTGACCATCACCACACACAGCAGGGGTGACCATCACCACACACAGCAGGGGTGACCATCACCACACACAGCAAGGGAACATCACCACACACAGCAGGGGTGACCATCACCACAACAGCAGGGGAACATCACCACACACAGCAGGGGTGACCATCCCCACACACAGCAGGGGGACCATCCCCACACACAGAAGGGGGACCATCACCACACACAGCAAGGGGGACCATCACCACACACATCAGGAGGGACCATCGCCACATACAGCAGGGGTGACCATCACCACACACAGCAGGGGGGAACATCACCACACACAGCAGGGGGGAACATCACCACACACATCAGGGAGACCATCACCACACACAGCAGGGGTGACCATCACCACACACAGCAGGGAGGACCATCACCACACACAGCAGGGGGGGACCATCACCACACACAGCAGGGGTGACCATCACCACACACAGCAGGGGTGACCATCACCACACACAGCAGGGGGGGACCATCACCACACACAGCAGGGGGACCATTACTACACACAGCAGGGGTGACCATCACCACACACAGCAGGGAGGGAACATCACCACACACAGCAGGGGTGACCATCACCACACACAGCAGGGGGGGACCATCACCACACACAGCAGGGGGACCATTACTACACACAGCAGGGGTGACCATCACCACACACAGCAGGGGGGGACCATCACCACAAACAGCAGGGGTGACCATCACCACACACAGCAGGGAGGGACCATCATGACACACAGCAGGGGTGACCATCACGGCACACAGGAGGGGGTGACCATCACCACACACAGCAGGAGTGACCATCACCACACACAGCAGGGGGGACCATCACCACACACAGCAGGAGTGACCATCACCACACACAGCAGGGGTGACCATCACCACATGCAGCAGGGAAACATCACCACATGCAACAGGGGAACATCACCACACACAGCAGCGGTGACCATCACCACACACAGCAGGGGGGGACCATCACCACACACAGCAGCGGTGACCATCACCACACACAGCAGGAGTGACCATCACCACACACAGCAGGGGTGACCATCACCACACACAGCAGGAGTGACCATCACCACACACAGCAGGGGTGACCATCACCACACACAGCAGGGGTGACCATCACCACACACACCAGGGGGGACCATCACCACACACACAGGGGAACATCACCACACACAGCAGCGGTGACCATCACCACACACAGCAGGGGAGGACCATCACCACACACACAGGGGAACATCACCACACACAGCAGCGGTGACCATCACCACACACAGCAGGGGGGGACCATCACCACATACAGCAGGGGGGACCATCACCACACACAGCAGGGGGGACCATCACCACACACAGCAGGAGTGACCATCACCACACACAGCACGGGTGACCATCACCACACACAGCAGGGGGGACCATCACCACACACAGCAGGGGGGACCATCACCACACACAGCAGGTGGGGAACCATCACCACACACAGCAGGGGTGACCATCACCACACACAGCAGGAAGGGACCATCACCACACACAGCAGGGGTGACCATCACGACACACAGGAGGGGGTGACCATCACCACACACAGCAGGAGTGACCATCACCACACACAGCAGGAAGGGACCATCACCACACACAGCAGGGGTGACCATCACCGCACACAGCAGGGGGGGACCATCACCACACACAGCAGGGAGGGACCATCACCACACACAGCAGGAAGGGACCATCACCACACACAGCAAGGGTGACCATCACCACACACAGCAGGGGGACCATCACCACACACAGCAGGAGTGACCATCACCACACACAGCAGGAAGGGACCATCACCACACACAGCAGGAAGGGACCATCACCACACACAGCAGGGGGGACCATCACCACACACAGCAGGGGGACCATTACCACACACAGCAGGGGGGAACATCACACACAGCAGGGGTGACCATCACCACACACAGCAGGGGGGACCATCATCACACAGCAGGGGTGACCATCACAACACAGCAGGGGTGACCATCATCACACACAGCAGGGGGGACCATCACCACACACAGCAGGGGTGACCATCATAATACAGCAGGTGGGACCATCACAACACAGCAGGGTACACTACTTTCATACGGTACATATGGTGGTCTTGTATGTACCGTTGTTGTCTGTTACTGTCGTAACGGTGTAGGTAACAGGGATAACCGGTTGTCGTCTGTTACTGGTGTACCAGTGTAGTGTGTGTGTGTGTGTGTGTGTGTGTGTGTGTGTGTGTGTGTGTGTGTGTGTGTGTGTCTTCCTGGGGTCGACCCCGTACCCCGAGACGTGGCTGCCTGGTAACGTCGGTCATTATGTTGTCTTGTGACACACGGCACCTCCTCATGCATGAACAATATGAGTAAAGTAAGGTCAGTACAGGTCAGGTGGGAGCGGCAGATGGTCACCAGGAGCCAGCTTGCCAGCCTGTGCCCCCCACACCACACCACCTGACCTGACCTGGCTGCCTACCGTGACCCAACTGGAGGGGACCGCTCTCAACACACCTGCAACAGAGGAAGTATCATTACACACGATAATTGTACTACTCAGGTCAACATCTCTCTCTCTCTCTCTCTCTCTCTCTCTCTCTCTCTCTCTCTCTCTCTCTCTCTCTCTCTCACACACACACACACACACACACACACACACACACACACACACATGGTGACGGAGTGCTGGACAAACAAGATGTTAAGAGTTAACAACATGGAAATTAAGAACGTCTCAAGCCACACAATAACTGAACAAATACCAAATTCTATGATTCTCGAGTTATTGTGAGGCAAACGTTGATGTTAGAGAACAAAAGATGAGACCAAACTTGAAGACAACATGTATACTTGACCCGACACATGACACCACATTTTCTGTGGTAATATAGTCATAAAATGGGAAACGGAGTTCAGTTGTCAGGGACCAGGAAATTGTGGCGGAAGGTTGTGTTATATGTAGACTGAAGGAATACAACATAGGTATGTACTGCCTCATGTACAGATGAGAGAGAGAGAGAGAGAGAGAGAGAGAGAGAGAGAGAGAGAGAGAGAGAGAGAGAGAGAGAGAGAGAGAGATGACATGGATCACAACATTCACAAGCTTCTCAAGCTGGATCACAACATTCACAGAAACACAAAGATATAAGAGAAATGGTCCAGAAGATGGAGGCAAAGCTGTGACTATAATGAACAGAGCTGAGTTACAAGACAGGCCACTTGCTGTACATCTGACCATCTTTAAAGAGAGAAGAGGAAGGGGTGACCTGATCACAACCATTATGTTTATAAACAAGCTTGAAGAAGAAGAAAGTGAACAGTTCTTCCAAAGATGCAGGATGGATCAACCAGATGTAGGATAGATCAACCAGATGCAGGACAGATCAACCAGATGCAGGACAGATCAACCAGATGCACGGATAGATCAACCAGATGTAGGGATAGATCAACCAGATGTAAGGATAGATCAACCAGATGTAGGAAAGTTCAACCAGATGCAGGATAGATCAACCAGATGCAGGAAAGATCAACCAGATGAAGGATAGATCAACCAGATGTAGGGATAGATCAACCAGATGCAGGATAGATCAACCAGATGTAGGATAGATCAACCAGATGCAGGAAAGATCAACCAGATGAAGGATAGATCAACCAGATGTAGGGATAGATCAACCAGATGTAGGGATAGATCAACCAGATGTAAGGATAGATCAACCAGATGTAGGAAAGTTCAACCAGATGCAGGATAGATCAACCAGATGCAGGAAAGATCAACCAGATGAAGGATAGATCAACCAGATGTACGGATAGATCAACCAGATGCAGGATAGATCAACCAGATGTAGGTATAGATCAACCAGATGTAGGATAGATCAACCAGATGTAGGATAGATCAACCAGATGTAGGATAGATCAACCAGATGCAGGATAGATCAACCAGATGTAGAGATAGATCAACCAGATGTAGAGATAGATCAACCAGATGTAGGGATAGATCAACCAGATGTAGGGATAGATTAACCAGATGTAGGATAGATCAACCAGATGTAGGATAGATCAACCAGATGTAGGATAGATCAACCAGATGTAGAGATAGATCAACCAGATGTAGAGATAGATCAACCAGATGTAGGGATAGATCAACCAGATGTAGGGATAGATCAACCAGATGTAGAGATAGATCAACCAGATGTAGGGATAGATCAACCAGATGTAGGGACCCTTGAGCAGGACGGTCCGACCCTTGACCAGGACGGTCCGACACTTGAGCAGGACGGTCCGACCCTTGAGCAGGACGGTCCGACCCTTGACCAGGACGGTCCGACACTTGAGCAGGACGGTCCGACACTTGAGCAGGACGGTCCGACACTTGAGCAGGACGGTCCGACCCTTGAGCAGGACGGTCCGACCCTTGAGCAGGACGGTCCGACACTTGAGCAGGACGGTCCGACACTTGAGCAGGACGGTCCGACCCTTGAGCAGGACGGTCCGACCCTTGAGCAGGACGGTCCGACCCTTGAGCAGGACGGTCCGACACTTGAGCAGGACGGTCCGACACTTGAGCAGGACGGTCCGACCCTTGAGCAGGACGGTCCGACCCTTGAGCAGGACGGTCCTACCCTTGAGCAGGACGGTCCGACACTTGAGCAGGACGGTCCGACACTTGAGCAGGACGGTCCGACACTTGAGCAGGACGATACAACTCTTAGAGATGATAGCGTGACCTTTGACTTAGATCTTAAACTGACAGGTCAAGCCATTATGTAAGGTGAATCTCGTGCTCAAGGATCGTATCACCGTGCTTAACTGTCGTACCGTCGTGCTCAAGGATCGTATCACCGTGCTTAACTGTCGTACCGTCGTGCTCAAGGGTCGTATCACCGTGCTTAACTGTCGTACCGTCGTGCTCAAGGATCGTATCACCGTGCTTAACTGTCGTCCCGTCGTGCTCAAGGATCGTATCACCGTGCTTAACTGTCGTACCGTCGTGCTCAAGGGTCGTACCGTCTACCTCATCATCAGTCGTACTCAAGGGTCGTACCGTCTACCTCATCATCAGTCGTACTCAAGGGTCGTACCGTCGTGGTTGAGGATGTCAACCCAGCCAGTAACTGACATCCTCGAGTCGTGACTATGCTCAAGGTAGGCCAACATAATGCTATACTGGCGACCACTGCTCGCTCGGGTCACACATACGTGACCGCCTGCTGTACTCTGGCCACTGTGTACCTGGCCAGGAACTGTACCCCCCACAATACCCATCCATCCCCCACAATACCCAGCCATCCCCCACAATACCCAGCCATCCCGCACAATACCCAGCCATCCCCCACAATACCCAGCCATCCCCCACAATACCCACCATCCCCCACAACACCCACCATCCCCCACAACACCCACCATCCCCCACAATACCCATCCATCCCCCACAATACCCATCCATCCCCCACAATACCCATCCATCCCCCACAATACCCACCATCCCCCACAACACCCACCATCCCCCACAATACCCAGCCATCCCCCACAATACCCAGCCATCCCCCACAATACCCAGCCATCCCCCACAATACCCAGCCATCCCCCACAATACCCAGCCATCCCCCACAATACCCAGCCATCCCCCACAATACCCAGCCATCCCGCACAATACCCACCATCCCCCACAATACCCAGCCATCCCCCACAATACCCAGCCCTCCCCCACAATATCCAGCCATCTCCCACAATACCCAGCCATCCCCCACAATACCCAGCCATCCCCCACAATACCCACCATCCCCCACAACACCCACCCTCCCCCACAATACCCAGCCATCCCCCACAATACCCAGCCCTCCCCACAATACCCAGCCATCCCCCACAATACCCAGCCCTCCCCCACAATATCCAGCCATCTCCCACAATACCCAGCCATCCCCCACAATACCCAGCCATCCCCCACAATACCCACCATCCCCCACAACACCCACCATCCCCCACAACACCCACCATCCCCCACAATACCCAGCCATCCCCCACAATACCCACCATCCCCCACAATACCCAGCCATCCCCCACAATACCCAGCCATCCCCCACAATACCCAGCCATCCCCCACAATACCCACCATCCCCCACAATACCCAGCCATTCCCCACAATACCCAGCCATCCCCCACAATACCCAGCCATCCCCCACAATACCCAGCCATCCCCCACAATACCCAGCCATCCTCCACAATACCCAGCCATCCCCCACATTACCCAGCCATCCCCCACAATACCCAGCCATCCCCCACAATACCCAGCCATCCCCCACAATACCCAGCCATCCCCCACATTACCCAGCCATCCCCCACAATACCCAGCCATCCCCCACAATACCCAGCCATCCCCCACAATACCCCACCATCCCCCACAATACCCAGCCATCCCCACAATACCCAGCCATCCCCCACAATACCCAGCCATCCCCACAATACCCAGCCATCCCCCACAATACCCAGCCATCTCCCCACAATACCCACCATCCCCCACAATACCCAGCCATCCCCCACAATACCCAGCCATCCCCCCACAATACCCAGCCATCCCCCACATACCCAGCCATCCCCCACAATACCCAGCCATCCCCCACAATACCCAGCCATCCCCCACAATACCCAGCCATCTCCCACAATACCCACCATCCCCCACAATACCCACCATCCCCCACAATACCCAGCCCTCCCCCACAATACCCAGCCATCCCCCACAATACCAGCCATCTCCCCACAATACCCAGCCATCCCCCACAATACCCAGCCATCCCCCACAATACCCACCATCCCCCACAACACCCACCATCCCCCACAATACCCAGCCATCCCCCACAATACCCAGTCCATCCCTCCCCCACAATACCCACCATCCCCCACAATACCCAGCCATCCCCCACAATACCCAGCCCTCCCCCACAATATCCAGCCATCTCCCACAATACCAGCATCCCCCACAATACCCAGCCATCCCCCCACAATACCCACCATCCCCACAACACCCACCATCCCCCACAACACCCACCATCCCCCCACAATACCCAGCCATCCCCCACAATACCCACCATCCCCCACAATACCCAGCCATCCCCCACAATACCCAGCCATCCCCCACAATACCCAGCCATCCCCCACAATACCCAGCCATCCCCCACAATACCCAGCCATCCCCCACAATACCCAGCCATCCCCCACAATACCCAGCCATCCCCCACAATACCCACCATCCCCCACAATACCCAACCATCCCCCACAATACCCAGCCATCCCCCACAATACCCAGCCATCCCCCACAATACCCAGCCATCCCCCACAATACCCAGCCATCCCCCACAATACCCAGCCATCCCCCACATTACCCAGCCATCCCCCACAATACCCAGCCATCCCCCACAATACCCAGCCATCCCCCACAATACCCAGCCATCCCCCACATTACCCAGCCATCCCCCACAATACCCAGCCATCCCCCACAATACCCAGCCATCCCCCACAATACCCAGCCATCCCCCACAATACCCAGCCATCCCCCACAATACCCACCATCCCCCACAATACCCAGCCATCCCGCACAATACCCAGCCATCCCCCACAATACCCAGCCATCCCCCACAATACCCAGCCATCCCCCACAATTCCCAGCCATCCCCCACAATACCCAGCCATCCCCCACAATACCCAGCCATCCCCCACAATACCCAGCCATCCCCCACAATACCCAGCCATCCCCCACAATACCCAGCCATCCCCCACATTACCCAGCCATCCCCCACAATACCCAGCCATCCCCCACAATACCCAGCCATCCCCCACAATACCCAGCCATCTCCCACAATACCCACCATCCCCCACAATACCCAGCCATCCCCCACAATACCCAGCCCTCCCCCACAATACCCAGCCATCCCCCACAATACCCAGCCATCCCCCACAATACCCAGGTATGTGTATCATCGTGTTTGCCCACAACATGAGGAGAGTAACTGCCACATCATCTTGTTGTGGACAATATGTCATCTTCCTCACCACATCACCGACCACCACGACCTGTGTCACTACACGAGGAACATGCAGGGCACGCACGCACGCACGCGCGCACGTTCAGCCTATTAACCCACCACTGGTTCCCCGCCTCCCTGGCCCCGCCCATAGTTCTCTAGCAACCAATGGGAAAAGCGGTAGTGTCCTGAGAACACGGCCAGTAACCAATCAACGCACCTCATTACCCTTACTACTACCACCCATCACTGGTATTTTACTGCACGTACAGGAATAATTCCTGATCCAGACCCAGTTTACGGTGAACCAGATGGTCAGGTCAGGAGGGAGGAGCAGCTCTAGGAAGATGGCGGAGTGTGTATCCTCAAATGCATTCGTTACTTGTATTTAAGAACAGTACATACATACCCCTATCTGCCCACTGCAGTACATACATACCTCCACCTGCCCACTGCAGTACATACATACCTCCACCTGCCCACTGCAGTACATACATACCTCCACCTGCCCACTGCAGTACATACATACCTCCACCTGCCCACGCCCGACGCTAGTATTGCCTCTCCACCCACCATATCTACACCAACTCCACGGGTCAGGTCACCCGTATTTCACATCCAATAACTTGGTGAGGAAACTCATCATCATATACACGGTACAATGCTACGTGTGGTGCGGTGCCACTACCACCAGCTTCCCTCATGCATCAAGCTGTGACACTTGAGGACCCGTGCACGTACGTGGGTAGGGGGCTTACACTCATTGTACATGGCGACGGTACGACCTCTGAGGAGACGGTCCGACCCGTCCATGAGATGAACAGGCCTTAAACCAGCTCATCGTACCAGAGGGTCGTACTATCCTCCTCAAGGGTCACATCGTTGTAGTGATGGCGTTAAAAGATCATCCGCTCTGCGTGGTGATGATGTACACATGGAAGGACCCGCACACCACCATCACCCCAGCACCATACCAGCACTACACACACACACACACACACCTCACCAGCCAGCCCTCTGCTGCCCAGGATGATGCACCTGTGTTCTGGCCTAGTATCTGGCCAGGCTGATGCACCTGTGTTCTGGCCTAGTGTCTGGCCAGGTTGATGCACCTGTGTTCTGGCCTAGTGTCTGGCCAGGATGATGCACCTGTGTTCTGGCCTAGTATCTGGCCAGGCTGATGCACCTGTGTTCTGGCCTAGTGTCTGGCCAGGCTGATGCACCTGTGTTCTGGCCTAGTGTCTGGCCAGGTTGATGCACCTGTGTTCTGGCCTAGTGTCTGTATTCCAGCCACCGTATTAATTCCCATTATGGGCCACCACACCCACTTCTAACACCGTGTCAACTAAACACAGAAAACGGAAGGTAGGCAACTACTAAAAAAGGAAATGGAAGGTAGGCAACTACAAGACACAGAAAATGGAAGGTAGGCAACTACTAAAGAAAGAAAATGGAAGGCAATTACTAAACAAAGAAAATGGAAGGTAGGCAAGTACTAGACAGAGAAAATGGATGATAGTTAACTACTAAATAAAGAAAATGGACGGTAGGCAACTACAAGACACAAAAAATGGAAGGTAGGCAACTACTAAACAAAGAAAATGGAAGGTGGGCAACAACTAAACATATGAAATGGAAGGTAAGCAACTACCAAACAATGAAAATAGAAGATAAGCAACTACTAAAGAAAGAAAATGGAAGGTAGACCAACTACTAAACAAATAAATTTCTTTGAATTAGCTAGAAGCAGGGAAACATATGGGAAACTATTGGCTCATTGTCAACTGACAATGGTATGTCAACAAGTGATGATAAAGGTCTGACTTTCCTTCTTATTCAGTACCTCAACTCTGTGTTTACCCTTGAAAATTCGTCCAACACAGCACAAGCGCAACACACATCTCTGGCCACGTATGACGAGGAAGTGTATGGTCACCGAGCAGTGGGCTAGGTAGTGATGGGCCGCTGGAGACACACACACACTGGTCTCCTCGCTAACTTGTAGTTCTCACCCCTTGTTGTCCAGCTTAGAAATAAATATATTTTGTACCGTAGGTTTGATTGCAAGCCTAGAAGACTCGCAGGACTGATCAAACTGACTGTCAAGCAGTACTTTAACACCTACCACAAACTAGATCCAAAGATATCAGGATACTGATGGAAACTAGCCAGTAATGAAGCTTTCCTATCATGAAAATACTAAACAAATTATTGAAGAAAGACAAAATCATCCGGATAACCAGACGATCACTAAGGAAACGTCAAATTTCTAAAACAGTGACAGGAAATGTGCTCCCAGCTGTTGCCCTAATACCTTCACCTTTGTTCTAGGAAGACATTTACAAACAACATTTGGACATTACATAACTCAATTTCTAGAGGAAAACAATAATACATCGATCCTCAACATGATTTCCGGAATAAAGTATGTTTCACGAATCTAATCTCAATTTTATTTTCGTCATGTATATGACAAATGGGAGCGGAAAATGCCCTCTGATGTTATATGTTGTAACTTTCGTAAGGTCTCAGATAAGGTACCACAGACGAGTCCTCAATTAAGTTCATGGTGTAAGAGATGGAATGTATGGGTGGATAGTGGACTGGCTCTCTCAGTGGAAGCAGAGAGCGGTGGTACATGAGGAGGCTGGCTGGCTTCACCTGTCTAGTGGAGTCCCACAAGGCTCAGCCCTGCGACCCATGCTTTTCTTCGTCCGCATCAGTGATCTACACACAGGACTCACCACCACAATCTCAAAGTCTGCCAGAGATTCAAAATTAGGAGCCATAGCTCACTCAAGGAAAGACTGCCTGAATATTCAGAGTGGAGAGTGATGGTCCAGTCCAGTGTTACCAACACCCCCGGTTACCATACCCGGTAAAAGGTAGCACTTCCTCGTAGTGCCGACTCAGGACGTCCATCTTTACTTTCCTGTAAATCATCCAGTAAAAGATGAGTGAAAACCCGTTTATAAACAGCATCTTCCCTAAACCCATCACCAACGTCCCACAACTGGAGAACAGTTAAGGAAACAAACTGTCCGCTAGCGAATATTACAAGAACATTCAATTTCATGGATAACAAAATATTCAGCAAGCTCTTCATATACAACATAAAGCCGATACGAGAATATGGTTCTCAAGCTTGGTCAACCTCATAAAAGCACATAGAGTTAATAGAGAAGGTCCAGAGAAGGGCAACAAAGATGGTACCAGAATTAAGACAGCTGAATCACTGCAGTAAGGACTGAGGGAGGACCAGATCATAATCATTAACTTTCAACCAGATGGATCACACAAACACTGAACAGTTCTTCGACAGCAGTAAATATGGGGCAACCTGAAGACACAAGTAGAACATAACCACGTATGATAGACACAGTTCAGGAGACGGAGACCCAGCAATGTGACGCTGCCGCTCCGGTCATAACTAACAGATATTTACTGACACATGCTCATTCACCCACATATTTCCTCTTTTATCATCATAAAGACGCCTCGTGAAGGTTCTATTTTTAACAGTGGCGTTTATGTGCAAGGATGAGCGGTGTAAATATTACTAGCAACCCTAAACCCACAGTTTGAGGCACCTTCCAACAAACACTCTCACACTAATGATTGCCTTAACGCACCCTCACCTTCACAGGACGTTAATACAGGTTAGGTAAATATATAACACATGATGTGGTGGCTGAACACCTGGCTGTAGGGAGGAGGGAGGACGGAGGGAGCACTGACCAGTAGTGACCTGCTGCCCAGCCAGACAATGTGGAGCTGGATTTGTTAGGTTGGGTTACAGGTCCACAGGTCTCCCGCTACCTGCAGGTACCACCATGAAGCCTCCACTTCACGTCTCATCATCCACTCTCACCAGGTGTGACAACTTGTCTCGACGGCACCTTTCCTGCAGCGTGTCTCACTCGCTGGTCTGCCACAATACTTGGACACAACCAACATCGCACGCCCATCCCCTCCCTTCTTCTTGACCTAACATTACCCTGCAATACCTGTACTCCGCTTGCCACACACCCCGCGCAGCCAGCACAGTGGCACACATGGTCCTTCCCTCCACCTCCTACTGCAGTACACTCCTGCACTCCTTCACGTAGCAGTGCCCATCGTCTCAGCTGGACTGGTATATACACCACCGTGGATGACCTGCACACACACACACACACACACACAGCCTAACCCACACCAACTGCCATCATAACTAATGTACATTTATAATGTAACTGTTCGTTCAATCACGCCACAGTTTCCTTCGGTTACCCCGTTAACGTGCGCTTGCAGTCAATAA
Source organism: Panulirus ornatus (assembly GCF_036320965.1). Lineage (NCBI taxonomy): Eukaryota > Metazoa > Arthropoda > Malacostraca > Decapoda > Palinuridae > Panulirus > Panulirus ornatus. The sequence continues at coordinate 30,604,199 of NC_092229.1, forward strand.
CCAGACAAGAGACACATCCTGTTCTATTAACAATGCTGTTCAAAGAGAGCATTTGTCTGGGGTTCAGCCGACACTAACAATGTTGTACCTTGTGACGGACGCTAAGTCATAACCAGATCACGTGATTACCTCACTAACACATGGATTTACCTGTCAACGCACAATGCTAACTACTCGTTACCTTGATCTGATCTAACAAGGACTTCGTTGTTCTTTGTCTTCCTCAACGTAACATACAAACACTTCCTGCCAAAAAGCTAAGCCAATTAAGGCAGTTCTCCACTATTTCTAGGTTTTTATCTCCAGCCTCGCGCCAAATTTTATTTATGCCACAGGAACGAGCGACTTAAAAGCCATCGTTTTTTCACGAGCACGTGAGATGTACGTGAGATGTTTGAAAAAGAAGAATAACAGGTAGGGCAGTAGTATCATAGTGGAGTACAGCGTGAAGTCTCTTCCAGATAAGCCTACACTACTGCACCCTGACCACTCACTGCTACAAAATACCCAAGACACAGTCGTCTGCGTAGTCCAACCCCTGGGCCCCACATCGCGCCCTACAACATGTTGTATGTCTAGTTGTAATGCGAGTTACCACAACATCAGGGACTTCCGCCTTACGGTATTAACTCGAGCAAGTGACCAGCTCCCGAACTTGTGCCTACATCCTTGACGTGATGATATGCGCCTCTCACAACACATGACACATAAGATGAAGCTTATCATACAAACACTGTAAATGTTGTCGTACTGAAACAGAATGTGGCTGTATGTACTAACGTGTATATATATATATATATATATATATATATATATATATATATATATATATATATATATATATATATATATATATAAATATATATATATATATATATATATATATATATATATATATATATATATATATATATATATATACATATATATATATATATATATATATATTATTATTTTTATTATTTTGCTTTGTCGCTGTCTCCCGCGTTTGCGAGGTAGCGCAAGGAAACAGACGAAAGAAATGGCCCAACCCACCCCCATACACATGTAGATACATACACGTCCACACACGCAAATATACATACCTATACATCTCAATGTACACATATATATACACACACAGACACATACATATATACCCATGCACACAATTCACACTGCCTTTATTCATTCCCATCGCCACCTCGCCACACATGGAATAACATTCCCCCCCCCCCCCCCCCTCATGTGTGCGAGGTAGCGTTAGGAAAAGACAACAAAGGCCCCATTCGTTCACACTCTGTCTCTAGCTGTCATGCAATAATGCCCGAAACCACAGCTCCCTTTCCACATCCAGGCCCCACACAACTTTCCATGGTTTACCCCAGACGCTTCACATGCCCTGATTCAATCCACTGACAGCACGTCAACCCCGGTATACCACATCGATCCAATTCACTCTATTCCTTGCCCTCCTTTCACCCTCCTGCATGTTCAGTCCCCGATCACTCAAAATCTTTTTCACTCCATCTTTCCACCTCCAATTTGGTCTCCCACTTCTACTCGTTCCCTTCACCTCCGGCACATATATCCTCTTGGTCAATCTTTCCTCACTCATTCTCTCCATGTGCCCAAACCATTTCAAAACACCCTCTTCTGCTCTCTCAACCACGCTCTTTTTATTTCCACACATCTCTCTTACCCTTACATTACTTACTCGATCAAACCACCTCACACCACACATTGTCCTCAAACATCTCATTTCCAGCACATCCACCCTCCGCCGCACAACTCTATCCATAGCCCACGCCTCGCAACCATACACCATTGTTGGAACCACTATTCCTTCAAACATACCCATTTTTGCTTTGCGAGATAATATTCTCGACTTCCACACATTCTTCAAGGCTCCCAGGATTTTCGCCCCCTCCCCCACCCTATGATTCACTTCCGCTTCCATGGTTCCATCCGCTGCCAAATCCACTCCCAGATATCTAAAACACTTTACTTCCTCCAGTTTTTCTCCATTCAAACTTACCTCCCAATTGACTTGACCCTCAACCCTACCGTACCTAATAACCTTGCTCTTATTCACATTTACTCTTAACTTTCTTCTTTCACACACTTTACCAAACTCAGTCACCAGCTTCTGCAGTTTCTCACATGAATCAGCCACCAGCGCTGTATCATCAGCGAACAACAACTGACTCACTTCCCAAGCTCTCTCATCCACAACAGACTTCATACTTGCCCCTCTTTCCAAAACTCTTGCATTCACCTCCCTAACAACCCCATCCATAAACAAATTAAACAACCATGGAGACATCACACACCCCTGCCGCAAACCTACATTCACTGAGAACCAATCACTTTCCTCTCTTCCTACTCCTACACATGCCTTACATCCTCGATAAAAACTTTTCACTGCTTCTAACAACTTGCCTCCCACACCATATATTCTTAATACCTTCCACAGAGCATCTCTATCAACTCTATCATATGCCTTCTCCGGATCCATAAACGCTACATACAAATCCATTGGCTTTTCTAAGTATTTCTCACATACATTCTTCAAGGCAAACACCTGATCCACACATCCTCTACCACTTCTGAAACCACACTGCTCTTCCCCAATCTGATGCTCTGTACATGCCTTCACCCTCTCAATCAATACCCTCCCATATAATTTACCAGGAATACTCAACAAACTTATACCTCTGTAATTTGAGCACTCACTCTTATCACCTTTGCCTTTGTACAATGGCACTATGCGCGCATTCCGCCAATCCTCAGGCACCTCACCTTGAGTCATACATACATTAAATAACCTTACCAACCAGTCAACAATACAGTCACCCCCTTTTTTAATAGATTCCACTGCAATACCATCCAAACCTGCTGCCTTGCCGGCTTTCATCTTCCGCAAAGCTTTTACTACCTCTTCTCTGTTTACCAAATCATTTTCCCTAACCCTCTCACTTTGCACACCACCTCGACCAAAACACCCAATCATCAAACACATTCAACAAACCTTCAAAATACTCACTCCATCTCCTTCTCACATCACCACTACTTGTTATCACCTCCCCATTAGCGCCCTTCACTGAAGTTCCCATTTGCTCCCTTGTCTTACGCACTTTATTTACCTCCCTCCAAAACATCTTTTTATTCTCCCTAAAATTTAATGATACTCTCTCACCCCAACTCTCATTTGCCCTCTTTTTCACCTTTTGCACCTTTCTCTTGACCTCCTGTCTCTTTCTTTTATACATCTCCCACTCAATTGCATTTTTTCCCTGCAAAAATCGTCCAAATGCCTCTCTCTTCTCTTTCACTAATAATCTTACTTCTTCCTCCCACCACTCACTACCCTTTCTAATCAACCCACCTCCCACGCTTCTCATGCCACAAGCACCTTTTGCGCAATCCATCACTGATTCCCTAAATACATCCCATTCCTCCCCCACTCCCCTTACTTCCATTGTTCTCACCTTTTTCCATTCTGTACTCAGTCTCTCCTGGTACTGAGTCCATGGGGAAAATGAAACACGATAAGTTCCCAAGTGCACTTTCGTGTAATAATCATATCATCAGGGGAGACACAAGAGAGAAATATAAGTCAGTTGATATAATTCGAAGAGACGAAACTAGGACGCCATTTTGTAAACATGCGATTGTCCAAGACAGACAACGAGCGTTCATAAACCTATCATTTTACAAATCTTATCAACAATAAAGTTATCTAATTTGTATAGACCATCACTAATATTAAGATTATAATTCTTTGTGTGTTTAATAATAGAAGACTCAGTGATATTTCTCGTGGTAATAGAGATAGGGTTAATAACTGAGATGGCATTACTCCAGTCAATATACAATGATCATAGCTTTTAACGTGATTAAACGAGGCATTTGATTCTTGTCCCATTCTTATACTATATTCAGATTGGTTAAGTCTAACAGAAAGATCCTTACCAGTCTGCCTAACATAAAATTTATCACAATTTCCACATGGCACTTTATAGATGCATCCAGGAGAATTTTCTGGTGAATTCCTGATTAAGATATTCCTTATAGTATTAGTGCTGCTAAAGGCAACATCTACATGAAAGGATTTAAACAACATGGGAAGTAAAGTAAAATTATTATCAAAAGAAGGAACTATAAGATTCTTGGTGTCAATGAGAGGTTTTGGCTCAACTCTATAAATTGATTTCTTTGCTAACTTAAGGGATTTATCAGTGAAAGATCTATGATACTTGAACTTAGATCCAATAGAATATATCTTCTCAAGCTCATCATCAATAACCTTTGGACTGCCCTAAGGAACATAGACTGAAATGATGATAATTTAACTCTGTCATGTTGAGATGAGTAATAATGGATATATGAGCATACATTGGTAGGTTTTCTGTATATGCTAAACTTAAACTTGACTCCCTGCCTATGGATCATGAAATCTAAAAATGGTAACATACCATTATTTTCATTTTCTACAGTAAATTTGATGGAAGGTACTAAATCGTTAAGTAAGAAGAGAATATTTGTAAATTTTCATTTGTTGGCCAAACACAAAGAACGTCATCTACATACCTAAACCAAATTGCATTAGAAGGTAAGATATCCTTCAGTCATCTTGTTTCAAAAAATTCCATATAAAGATTACTTAGTACAGGTGAGAGAGGGTTACCCATTGCCATACCAAATTTTTGAGCATAATAATCTCTATTGAATTGAAATGCACAGTCTTTTATACACCATTTTATCAGTTCAATGAAAACAGACTTTGAAACAGGTAAATGAATATCATCCAAGACATCGAATAAATATTCTAAAAGGTCATCAACTGGAACTTTTGTGAAAAGTGAGGAAACATCAAAGCTAACTAGTTTGAAATCAAAATTAACATTGATATTGTTTAGCTTGTTGACTAAATCTACATTGTTCATGATATTACAATTTGATACGTTACCCGCTAAAGGGCTTAATAAAGAAACTAACCATTTTGACAATGGTTATCATCTTCATATTATCAACATCTTCAAGTCATCATCTTCATGTTATCATCATCTTCAGCTACATAAGGACAAGGAACCATCACTCGACGGTGTCAGAGTGTCATCATGTCCTCCCATGTATCAACCATGTCTCATGATCTACTGTCATCATGTTCTCCCATGTATCAACCATGTCTCATGATCTACTATCATCATGTTCTCCCATGTATCAACCATGTCTCATGATCTACTATCATCATGTTCTCCCATGTATCAACCATGTCTCATGATCTACTGTCATCATGTTCTCCCATGTATCAACCATGTCTCATGATCTACTGTCATCATGTTCTCCCATGTATCAACCATGTCTCATGATCTACTGTCATCATGTCCTCCCATGTATCAACCATGTCTCATGATCTACTATCATCATGTTCTCCCATGTATCAGCCAGGTCTCATGATCTACTGCCAACATGAGCCATGCATGAGGTTGTCAGGAGGTCAACACGTGAGGAGTGAGTGATTGATGGCAGAGTCGACCGTCAAACGAGGTATGCCAGGGGTCACCACCCGACCTCACTGTTCCCAGGGGTCACCACCCACCCTCACTGTTCCCAGGGGTCACCACCCGCCCTCACTGTTCCCAGGGGTCACCACCCACCCTCACTGTTCCCAGGGGTCACCACCCACCCTCACTGTTCCCAGGGGTCACCACCCGCCCTCACTGTTCCCAGGGGTCACCACCCACCCTCACTGTTCCCAGGGGTCACCACCCACCCTCACTGTTCCCAGGGGTCACCACCCGCCCTCACTGTTCCCAGGGGTCACCACCCACCCTCACTGTTCCCAGGGGTCACCACCCACCCTCACTGTTCCCAGGGGTCACCACCCGCCCTCACTGTTCCCAGGGGTCACCACCCGCCCTCACTGTTCCCAGGGGTCACCACCCACCCTCACTGTTCCCAGGGGTCACCACCCACCCTCACTGTTCCCAGGGGTCACCACCCGCCCTCACTGTTCCCAGGGGTCACCACCCACCCTCACTGTTCCCAGGGGTCACCACCCACCCTCACTGTTCCCAGGGGTCACCACCCACCCTCACTGTTCCCAGGGGTCACCACCCACCCTCACTGTTCCCAGGGGTCACCACCCACCCTCACTGTTCCCAGGGGTCACCACCCGCCCTCACTGTTCCCAGGGGTCACCACCCACCCTCACTGTTCCCAGGGGTCACCACCCACCCTCACTGTTCCCAGGGGTCACCACCCACCCTCACTGTTCCCAGGGGTCACCACCCACCCTCACTGTTCCCAGGGGTCACCACCCACCCTCACTGTTCCCAGGGGTCACCACCCACCCTCACTGTTCCCAGGGGTCACCACCCGCCCTCACTGTTCCCAGGGGTCACCACCCACCCTCACTGTTCCCAGGGGTCACCACCCACCCTCACTGTTCCCAGGGGTCACCACCCACCCTCACTGTTCCCAGGGGTCACCACCCGCCCTCACTGTTCCCAGGGGTCACCACCCATCCTCACTGTTCCCAGGGGTCACCACCCGACCTCACTGTTCCCAGGGGTCACCACCCACCCTTACTGTTCCCAGGGGTCACCACCCATCCTCACTGTTCCCAGGGGTCACCACCCACCCTCACTGTCCCCAGGGGTCACCACCCGCCCTCACTGTCCCCAGGGGTCACCACCCACCCTCACTGTTCCCAGGGGTCACCACCCACCCTCACTGTTCCCAGGGGTCACCACCCGCCCTCACTGTTCCCAGGGGTCACCACCCGCCCTCACTGTTCCCAGGGGTCACCACCCACCCTCACTGTTCCCAGGGGTCACCACCCACCCTCACTGTTCCCAGGGGTCACCACCCGTCCTCACTGTTCCCAGGGGTCACCACCCACCCTCACTGTTCCCAGGGGTCACCACCCGCCCTCACTGTTCCCAGGGGTCACCACCCACCCTCACTGTTCCCAGGGGTCACCACCCACCCTCACTGTTCCCAGGGGTCACCACCCACCCTCACTGTTCCCAGGGGTCACCACCCACCCTCACTGTTCCCAGGGGTCACCACCCACCCTCACTGTTCCCAGGGGTCACCACCCACCCTCACTGTTCCCAGGGGTCACCACCCGCCCTCACTGTTCCCAAATCTTGATAAACAAAACTCCAGGAAATCGAAGCCAGAAAGGGGCCACTTCCTCTCAGTGTGCAGGCAGACTGTGAGCCCCACTGACACATGTACAACATAGATGTAGGTTGACCAACACACTGACCCATAATAGGGTTGTGTCAACAGTCCACTTGAGGAGGAACAACATCGAGGCTCATCTTGTTACACATGTTGACTACACTTGTACAGGTTGTCCACTTACATCACCTCTCACCCCATGAACCTCCCCAAGACCCCAGGTACAACAGACACCCAAATTACTATCAGAAACCGTCCGAGACAGCATTTGGCCTCCTGGAGAGGAGGTTTAAATAATCTAAAAAAAAAAAAAGCAAGACTAAACTTGAAAACTTGTGTCATGAAAAGTGTTGGTAAACGTCTTCACCACCTGGCAGTCAGGGGAAGGTCGCCCTTCACCACCTGGCAGTCAGGGGAAGGTTACCACTGCCAGCTGGTCGTCAGTGACCAGAGGATGATGAGCAGCTCTCATACATACACTCAACTTACCCGCTAATATTCTACCACAGCAGATCATCCCACACGATCGTTATAGTATTTCAATTCTTCATTATCAGTTATTCATATAAAACATCTTTTGCCATTACATCAAATCTTGTACTTGAAAATAATACATCAATATTACCCTTTAAACAATTAGCACAGAGCTCCTAACCTGGAACACCTGGATCATATGATCGAACCTCCGGCAATCTTGTTTTGCCCTCCTCTACCACATGCCTGCCAAGCTCTCCAATATCCAAAGACTGTCGTACAAATATTAAGTGTCATATTAGCCTTACACACTGCAGCAACCTGACCCATACCGTTGGTACAGGACTGGCCTGGACACCTTGACCACAGCAGAGTGATGCCTCCAGACCAGACCGCCTCCTACTACACACACACACACACACACACACACACACACACACAGTACTCCTGTACTTGCTGCTATGAATGTTATAAACCATCCAAGAACAAGTGCGCAGGTGAGCCAGCAAACAGCTTAATTCTCCCACAGTTATGTGTACGTCAACTACTGTATTACTGTAATTCAAACAACGAGAAAATAGTCATCACAAGATGTTCACCGTGAACAATATATTACCACAAGTGCACCAGCATGTAACTTTACATTACTTAATGTTCAACTGATCAACACTACATCTATCAACCACGTAGTTCGCTCTGTAAAACTTGTTGATCTGCTTATGTAGAGTTATCCAGCCCCACCTTGACCATATGCTAGTTTCGGGTTAACTAACTACTTACTATCATGACAACAGAATTGTGTAATATCTTATGTGTATATCTTCAGCCGAATGTCTGCCTTAATGCAGTCCTTCACTTCCTAGCCAACGCACCTGCCATGTTACCTGTCGTGTGAACCCCAGGCAATCAGGACAGACCTCAGCATTGTCCAATATGAACTGCCACTCACGGGGTCACACCTGTGGATGAGGGGGATGAGCAGCGTGGAGGTCAACACAGCGGGTCACCTGTGACTGAGCCAGAGAATGGAGCCAAGCCCCACTGCAAATGTAAGGGAAGGAAGGGAGGCTGATTGTTGGAGTGAGGGAGGGAGGGAGGTGAGTGAGGTAGGTGTCAGGTGTACACATAGCAGGTCCCTGGACGGTAGCAGGCTGCAGGCTGGGACATGTCCTCACACAGGCTAACACTCTACATGGATAATGCAATGGCCGCGGGTGGTGTGACCTCGCTCTTATCCATACAGTTACTCTCCTATACCTCACCCCATCACCAACATGACCAGAAGCTCTCCACCAACATTCTCCACCATCATATCTCCACCAGCCAGCTACCAGACATTCTACCAAGCACCGTCAGTCGCCTTCCTCGTCCAGAGCGGGTCTGGGAGTAGCTACGTGACGAGGAGTGTGATGTGAGGAAGAGCAATGCGTCACATGACGTGCCCAGCAGACAACGGTACGGAGGAGAGGCTTTCATGTCAAATAACGTAATACAACATTCAATATAAGAGTACATGTTACGGTTGATCTCAGGCTCACGTGGGCTTTACATATAATGTGGACGAAATATTTGAAGTTCATACAAGAGATAATCTTATAAATGTTACCAATGATACACACGTACACTACACTTAAGAGTAAGTTACTGTGTAGGGATGGAGGAGGCCTGGGCTGGGTCAGCAGCACAGCTCACCTGTTTGTGTAGCGCTACCCTGGATCCTGGCAGTACCCTGCACCTCTCACAACACTAACAATAACACACAACACCACACAACATACAACTCTTTTAACATTGACTTTCTGTATGTTCTATACACGTCTGAAACACATACAACTTACGTCAACACAAAGTTTCGTTAACATTAATATTTAGCATTTAAATAATAAGCAAAATCAAGGGGATTCCATCTCTCTCTCTCTCTCTCTCTCTCTCTCTCTCTCTCTCTCTCTCTCTCTCTCTCTCTATCTATCTATCTATCTATATATCTATTTATATATATATAAAGTAAGGGGAGTGGGGGAGGAATGGGATGTATTTAGGGAATCAGTGATGGATTGCGCAAAAGATGCTTGTGGCATGAGAAGCGTGGGAGGTGGGTTGATTAGAAAGGGTAGTGAGTGGTGGGATGAAGAAGGAAGAGTATTAGTGAAAGAGAAGAGAGAGGCATTTGGACGATTTTTGCAGGGAAAAAATGCAATTGAGTGGGAGATGTATAAAAGAAAGAGACAGGAGGTCAAGAGAAAGGTGCAAGAGGTGAAAAAAAGGGCAAATGAGAGTTGGGGTGAGAGAGTATCATTAAATTTTAGGGAGAATAAAAAGATGTTCTGGAAGGAGGTAAATAAAGTGCGTAAGACAAGGGAGCAAATGGGAACTTCAGTGAAGGGCGCAAATGGGGAGGTGATAACAAGTAGTGGTGATGTGAGAAGGAGATGGAGTGAGTATTTTGAAGGTTTGTTGAATGTGTTTGATGATAGAGTGGCAGATATAGGGTGTTTTGGTCGAGGTGGTGTGCAAAGTGAGAGGGTTAGGGAAAATGATTTGTTAAACAGAGAAGAGGTAGTGAAAGCTTTGCGGAAGATGAAAGCCGGCAAGGCAGCAGGTTTGGATGGTATTGCAGTGGAATCTATTAAAAAAGGGGGTGACTGTATTGTTGACTGGTTGGTAAGGTTATTTAATGTATGTATGACTCATGGTGAGGTGCCTGAGGATTGGCGGAATGCGTGCATAGTGCCATTGTACAAAGGCAAAGGGGATAAGAGTGAGTGCTCAAATTACAGAGGTATAAGTTTGTTGAGTATTCCTGGTAAATTATATGGGAGGGTATTGATTGAGAGGGTGAAGGCATGTACAGAGCATCAGATTGGGGAAGAGCAGTGTGGTTTCAGAAGTGGTAGAGGATGTGTGGATC
>NC_092229.1:30619756-30714756 GCF_036320965.1 Panulirus ornatus
CAACAATCTGGTTAATAAACTTGAAAGTTATGATCAGGTCGCCCTTCACTCTTCTCTCTTCCATGGTAGGCAAATGTAAGGTCTTTACAACCTTTCCCTTTGACTGATCTGCCTTAACACTGGCACCATCTTTGTTGTTCTGGTCACGACTTCCTACTTCAGCTGTCTGTGCCTCTAGATCAGGGATGACCGTACCTGCAAGGCTTATGCTAGTTTTGGCCTTATGTAGGAAGGGAGGAGAGTTGTTATTCCCTTATCCATGATCTCGAGTACAGTTCTAATATTCTCCAACATACAACTGTCCTCCTAACATGGGACACGTTAAGCACCACGTCCACTGCAAAGTTTCACACACACACACACACACACACACACACACAATTATATGCCTTACTTCCTGCTGAATGATACTCATATGTAGGCCTTATTTCTCTGTCACTTTACTCGGGTTGAACTTCATCAACCGTGTATCAGACCAAGCTTGGAGTTTGTACATGTCCCCGTATGAACTGATATAATCCTCTTCGTGTTTCACTGTGTCCCACATCACCTTTACATCATCTGCAAACATCAGAGGCAGGACTCCGTCCGTACCTTGCGCCATATCATCCTGTAACCCAGGAAGCGTAGTGGTCCTACAACAGTCTACAGAACTCCACCATTTCGAGAAGACCCTCTTACATGCATCCTTTGTTCCCCAAACTATAAAAAAAAGACGAGGAAACTTTAGAGCAAGTACAAAGACGCGCGACAAAACTGATTCCATCCTTTAGAAATCTGGCATACGAAGAGATGCTTAAACGATTGAATCTCTTCTCCCTTAAAAACGAAGACTTTGCGGCGACGTAATCCAAGTGTTCAAAATTCTGAACAAGTTCGATAACGTAAAACACGAGCATCTTTTCGAAATACAAGACAATACGGTTATTAGGACAAATGGAATAAAACTCAAAGTTAAAAGATGTAGTACGGACGTGGGAAAAAAAGCTTCTTTTCCTATATGTGTCTTGAGCATTGGAATAACTTACCGTCAGACGTAGTGAATGCTAAGACTATAAATACCTTCAAAAGTCGTTTAGACAAATACTTTAATAATTTAGATATACTTTGAGAAAAAACGCCAGATATAAACCGCATAAACGACAGCGGTAACGGGGACACTAGACGGTTAATGTGCAGCAGCAGCGGGGAGTCGGTGATAGCTTATAAACTGCTGAGCGGAATTACATTTTCTTGTCAAGTTACCCGACAACCCAATCGTGGGCCAATCATCAGGCCTCTTGTTGTCTGCTTTTCTCATGCAAACTCATGTAAACAGATCAATCTTCTATCTATCGCGAGTCTCCACTTTACTACTGTCTAGTGACCCGGTTTGTTGAGCGGCCTTCCATGCGGTACCACGTCGAATATTTTCAGACACTCCACATACAAACCATCGACCTACTCTTCCCTTATGTCTAAAACAGAGCTCACTCTCTCTTAGAAATCTATGAGGTTCGTTACACCTTTCCCTACAACCATGTTGCTTTTCACCTGAGCAGTTTCTTCCTCTGTAGGAAACCAGCCATTCGCTTTCTAAATCTTTTCCAGCGAAGGTGTGAGAGAGTGTGTGTCTCTGAGGTTAGTGTGTGTGTTATGAGGAGAGAGTTATCCTCTCGTGCTGTCCCGTCCCTTAACTTGGTACATATGTATCGTGACCTTACCCCTGTGTGTGTGTGTGTGTGTGGTCATGTGATGAGAGACGACCCTACAAGCCACTGCCCATCAAGACATCAACAGCGGTACGAGCAGACAAGACCTACAGTCACGACACACTACTTGAACCCTTGATAACCGCCGCTGCAGATAACCCACTCAGATAACGTTCTTCACTGGAACCCCCCCCCCCTCCAACACACACACACACACACACACACACACACAACCTACTTCCCAACCTGGGAAACTCCATCTTCAGTGTTGTGAGCCCGTGCCATGCTGGGACTACCCGTGTTGTGAGCCCGTGCCATGCTGGGACTACCCGTGTTGTGAGCCCGTGCCATGCTGGGACTACCCGTGTTGTGAGCCCGTGCCATGCTGGGACTACCCGTGTTGTGAGCCCGTGCCATGCTGGGACTACCCGTGTTGTGAGCCCGTGCCATGCTGGGACTACCCGTGTTGTGAGCCCGTGCCATGCTGGGACTACCCGTGTTGTGAGCCCGTGCCATGCTGGGACTACCCGTGTTGTGAGCCCGTGCCATGCTGGGACTACCCGTGTTGTGAACCCGTGCCATGCTGGGACTACCCGTGTTGTGAGCCCGTGCCATGCTGGGACTACCCGTGTTGTGAACCCGTGCCATGCTGGGACTACCCGTGTTGTGAACCCGTGCCATGCTGGGACTACCCGTGTTGTGAGCCCGTGCCATGCTGGGACTACCCGTGTTGTGAACCCGTGCCACGCTGGGACTACCCGTGTTGTGAACCCGTGCCACGCTGGGACTACCCGTGTTGTGAACCCGTGCCATGCTGGGACTACCCGTGTTGTGAGCCCGTGCCATGCTGGGACTACCCGTGTTGTGAACCCGTGCCATGCTGGGACTACCCGTGTTGTGAGCCCGTGCCACGCTGGGACTACCCGTGTTGTGAACCCGTGCCATGCTGGGACTACCCGTGTTGTGAACCCGTGCCATGCTGGGACTACCCGTGTTGTGAGCCCGTGCCACGCTGGGACTACCCGTGTTGTGAACCCGTGCCACGCTGGGACTACCCGTGTTGTGAACCCGTGCCATGCTGGGACTACCCGTGTTGTGAGCCCGTGCCATGCTGGGACTACCCGTGTTGTGAGCCCGTGCCACGCTGGGACTACCCGTGTTGTGAGCCCGTGCCATGCTGGGACTACCCGTGTTGTGAACCCGTGCCATGCTGGGACTACCCGTGTTGTGAACCCGTGCCATGCTGGGACTACCCGTGTTGTGAGCCCGTGCCACGCTGGGACTACCCGTGTTGTGAACCCGTGCCATGCTGGGACTACCCGTGTTGTGAACCCGTGCCATGCTGGGACTACCCGTGTTGTGAGCCCGTGCCACGCTGGGACTACCCGTGTTGTGAACCCGTGCCACGCTGGGACTACCCGTGTTGTGAACCCGTGCCATGCTGGGACTACCCGTGTTGTGAACCCGTGCCATGCTGGGACTACCCGTGTTGTGAACCCGTGCCACGCTGGGACTACCCGTGTTGTGAACCCGTGCCACGCTGGGACTACCCGTGTTGTGAACCCGTGCCATGCTGGGACTACCCGTGTTGTGAACCCGTGCCACGCTGGGACTACCCGTGTTGTGAACCCGTGCCACGCTGGGACTACCCGTGTTGTGAACCCGTGCCATGCTGGGACTACCCGTGTTGTGAGCCCGTGCCATGCTGGGACTACCCGTGTTGTGAGCCCGTGCCATGCTGGGACTACCCGTGTTGTGAGCCCGTGCCACGCTGGGACTACCCGTGTTGTGAGCCCGTGCCATGCTGGGACTACCCGTGTTGTGAACCCGTGCCATGCTGGGACTACCCGTGTTGTGAGCCCGTGCCATGCTGGGACTACCCGTGTTGTGAACCCGTGCCACGCTGGGACTACCCGTGTTGTGAACCCGTGCCACGCTGGGACTACCCGTGTTGTGAACCCGTGCCATGCCGGGACTACCCGTGTTGTGAACCCGTGCCACGCTGGGACTACCCGTGTTGTGAACCCGTGCCATGCTGGGACTACCCGTGTTGTGAACCCGTGCCATGCTGGGACTACCCGTGTTGTGAACCCGTGCCATGCTGGGACTACCCGTGTTGTGAACCCGTGCCATGCTGGGACTACCCGTGTTGTGAACCCGTGCCATGCTGGAGAACTAGAACAATGTGGTGTAGGACAAGGTGGCAGCAGCTTGGTAGCTGGAGCAACACAGTGACCAATATCATCCTCTTGTAAACAATGGCATTTTGTTTGTGACGTGTCTGCTTGCCAGGAGTCAGTGCTGGCTAGATGAAGACATTCCTCAACCGCCAGGTATCATATCATCTGCCAGATGCTGCCAACCATGAAGGATCTGCTGCTACCAGAGGGCAACAAGAAGGAAGACACAACGTATATCAGTGATGTTCACCGTCGAGAATGTACACTTCATCTGACAACCGCTTCAACAATAGTGACAGATGCTCCGTATAACACACACACACACACACACACACACACACACACACACACACACACACAGGCATAACAGAAGAAGAAGATCAATTCATAATTGGAATATAGTGCGTAAAGTGAGACATTGTACGAGGAATTATTTGGACACAGCACTACAGCGGATCACAGAAGCTACACAACTTATGTACATGTTTGAGTAGCACTTGTTAACGACTCTGAGGCTTTACCAGACTCATGAATTACAAGTCAAAGCATTCACTATAGTCGTCCATGGGAAGGACAAACGTAAAGATCATTTTCTTCCTCGTGTTGATAATATAAGAGGAAACAGCAAGTAAGAGTTTATACAAGGATAAAGATGGTTTCTTAAAGGAGAAAAAATAATACGTCTTCTCTCACGTATAACGTCAAAACAATATTGGTTTGTGATACATGAAAGTAATTACACAATGACCCCATGATGGATCACATCGATCATGTATCCTGCACGTAAATTCCCAAGGTTATGATGTCTTGTGTGGTCCAGCCAACGTGGGTCACCTGCTCCGGGGTCATCTTATGGGTCACTCATGTCCCTCATAATGAGTACCTGGGCCTGCACCGCCCTACAACACTGGCTCCCTCCACAGTATGAGCTGGTCTATCGATGGTTCCTCTTACCTCCAACCAGTAACATTACGCCTTCCCTCAACAACCAGTAACATTACGCCTTCCCTCAACAATTACATCTTTCCCCAATCAAAATATTTACATGCTCCTCCACTAATCAATAATGCAAGTTCCTTTAACCATCACAATCACATGTTCCTCCAACAATTAACACAACACGTTTCTCAAAAAAAAAAAAAAAAAATCCTTGTTTCTCCAGCTAAATGATTAAGTTGCTCCAACAATTAATATTTCATGTTCTTCCTCTTCCTTCCGGGTCGTCCTACCACACCTCCCTCTTCCTTCCGGGTCGTCCTACCACACCTTCCTCTTCCTTCCGGGTCGTCCTACCACACCTTCCTCTTCCTTCCGGGTCGTCCTACCACACCTTCCTCTTCCTTCCAGGTCGTCCTACCACACCTTCCTCTTCCTTCCGGGTCGTCCTACCACACCTTCCTCTTCCTTCCAGGTCCTCTTACCACACCTTCCAGGTCCTCCTGGAAGGGAGGTCTCTACAGGAGGAGGCGGCCCACTAGCGAGGACAGACACCCTAGCCGCGGCTCCTATCACCAGCACTTGTTATTATCTTAAGCCTCAGCCGTGACTTATCTACACTGGCTGGCTGGCCACCACAACCATGCACCTCACGTCAGATCAGCCTGCTTGTGCTCACCACACACCACATGCTCACCAAGACGCCCCACAACTACCGCTGCTCACAAACATAAAACACGCGCACATGACCAGCCCACACACTGACCAATACAAACTATGACCCTCGTCACACGGTCAAACACAGGGAAAAGACTGATCCATGTCGTGGACACACCAAGGTTAGACACACACCAAGGCGAGGTAGACACACACCAAGGCGAGGTAGACACACACCAAGGCGAGGAAGACACACACCAAGGCGAGGTAGACACACACCAAGGCGAGGTAGACACTCCGCCTTACTGGTAAGGTCTTAGTAGATGATCAGGCCAGCACCAGACTGAATGACAGACATTCATAAGGAGGGAGACATACGACAATCTTCCTGAGCCGACCTAAGGAGACTAACATACTAAGACATGCCAAACATTCTCAAAATATAGAAAACAAACTTACATCAGAAGGGGCCACACATCCACCACCACAACGCAACCAACTCACCCGTACATGTCAGACACACATGAAAAGATCTAACATGGGAACACACACACACACACACACACACACACACACACCCCTACCATTGTCAACTTCATAGACAATCCATGAACAAGTGAACAGCTATACAAGTGTACAGCTGACTCAGGTAGGGTATGTGGTATGCAAACAACTGCATTACTGTAAGTATTCATCACTTCACGTTCAATCAAACTCATAATGTACAAAACATTGTCAGTGTGGACGTTCCTGTATATCTGCCACCCTGGCTATCTAACGTGCACATCTTCACCACATAGTAAAAGTATGCAAATATGCAGCTCAGCTTAAGCTCTTGCGTGACTGGTACCTACTGTCATGGCCTCCCAGTTCTGTATATTTGTATTACCTTCACTGTGTATATTTAGCCAAATGGCTACCTGCATCCTATACACCGTGATTTATCAATTCATTTATCAATAAATTTACCACCAAGTTCCAACCGAGACCCATACACTACAACGGTCGTAACGTAACACAGTAACGGTGACCCCCTCCCCTAGAACAACTGAGACACATGTAACATCCGTCATGGACGGCACTAGACTTGTATTAAACAATACAAAAGAAATTTGCTTTCATTATCAACTTACTTACCGAGTCAAAGTTATCATTTAGCAGTCTTCACAACAAGTGACGTCATAATGACCAGAGGTCTGGATCCTATATGACAACATACGTGACAGCATGTAATGAACATGTGGACCAATGGCTTCTGTTATGCAGTAGATGTGTTACTTGTCCACAATGAACACAAATGTGTATATAAGAAATGACGTATGCAATCCTGCCTTGACCACCTTGGAAAGGGAGCTGTGGTTTCGGGCCATTATTACATGACAGCTAGAGACTGAGCGTGAACGAATGTGGCCTTTGTTGTCTTTCCCTATCGCTACCTCGCGCACATGAGGGGGGAGGGGGTTGTTATTTCATGTGTGGGGGGTGGAGGGTGGATGTGCTGGAAATGAGATGTTTGAGGACAATATGTGGTGTGAGGTGGTTTGATCGAGTGAGTAATGTAAGGGTAAGAGAGATGTGTGGAAATAAGAAGAGCGTGGTTGAGAGAGCAGAAGAGGGTGTTTTGAAATGGTTTGGGCACATAGAGAGAATGAGTGAGGAAAGGTTGACCAAGAGGATATATGTGTCAGAGGTGGAGGGAACGAGGAGAAGTGGGAGACCAAATTGGAGGTGGAAAGATGGAGTGAAAAAGATTTTGAGTGATCGGGGCCTAAACATGCAGGAAGGTGAAAGGCGGGCAAGGAACAGAGTGAATTGGATCGATGTGGTATACCGGGGTCGACGTGCTGTCAATGGATTGAATCAGGGCATGTGAAGCGTCTGGGGTAAACAATGGAAAGTTCTGTGGGGCCTGGATGTGGAAAGGGAGTTGTGGTTTTGGGCATTATTGCATGACAGCTGGAGACTGAGTGTGAAGGAATGGGGCCTTTGTTGTCTTTTCCTAGCGCTACCTTGCACTCATGAAGGGGGAGGGGGATGTTATTCCATGTGTGGCGAGGTGGCGATGGGAATGAATAAAGGCAGAAAGTGTGAATTGTGTGCATGTGTATATATGTATATGTCTGTGTGTGTATATATATGTGTACATTGAGATGTATGGGTATGTATATTTGCGTGTGGGGACGTGTATGTATATACATGCGTATGGGGGTGGGTTGGGCCATTTTTTTCGTGTGTATCCTTGCGCTACCTCGCAAACGCGGGAGACAGCGACAAAGCAAAATAAAAAAAAGATAGATATATATATATATATATATATATATATATATATATATATATATATATATATATATATATATATATATATATATTCTTTCAAACTATTCGCCATTTCCTGCGTTAGCGAGGTAGCGTTAAGAACAGAGAACTGGGCCTTTAAGGGAATATCCTCACCTGGCCCCCTTCTCTGTTCCTTCTTTTGGAAAAAAAAAGATGAGATACAGAGAGTGGTGCCTCCAGCACCGTGGAGACTCATCCCAGACATCAAGTTGGTGATGGTCGTCATCTTGGTACACACAAGATGGACGGGAACAACGATGACGTAGCTGACGATGAACAGCTGGGGAAGAGGGAAGTGTCACGCAATGTGACCAGTTATCATTTAGTCAGCAAATAACCAAACCCACCAGAAGAAATATAGTCGTAGGATCTGTTATAGACATACAGGCCCACTGTAGACCGTTACCATGGTAAGTAAAGTGAGGTGTAACCCAACCGTAACAGCAGCACTAACAAGTATGGAGACTCAACCATCAGGGTAAAACATAATGGTCCATCATGAAGGACTACTGGGTCACTTCACACGTAAACACATGACACGGGTAAAAAGTACTCAGCGGCTGAGATGTGTGAGGCACAGTGCAATGATGCCCTTGTGAATGTCCCCACGAGAAGAGTGTGTTAGATGAATGACCACACAATCACTGCAGACCTTGTGATGAAGCCACGGATCATCTGCTACACAAAATAAAACCTTGTTACGCAACGATAATGAAGGAAGATGATAATCAAAATAACCATAAGCAGAACGCCAATCCTAGACCACCATTTCCAGTGACCCAGTGGGAGAGGAAGAGAGTACGTTCAGGGGCGACTGCCGGGAGGTGAGGAAGATGGTAAATATAATCAATAGAAATCATGAGTCAGTGAGGCAACATCATCATAAGCGACCCGACGGACACCTTGTGCAACGGTAACCCCTGATGTCACGTGAACACGGAGCATGTCCTCACCACCTCACCATGAGGACCACAGGCAGCATGCCCGTGTACCCTGCCCCAGGACCGGCCACACTCCTGCAACTCACATAAAGTAATGCACAACATCTCAGGCACGAGCACTGAATATCCTCTGGAGAAAGAGTCTAGCTTCTGCCACCATTCCCGAGGGTCTGCCATAAATAAATGAAAAAAAAAGTACAGACATCGCACATGATCCAAATGTTCACATTTTGTAATGAAATCGACCAACGTCATGGAATGATATAATCCACATAACCCAGGACGACGCAGCCTCGGGCCAGCACGAAGATCTTGACTCTCTCACTTACCTGACTGTAGTGCTACAGCCGCTACAGTCGCTACAGCCGCTACACATGACACAAACGAGGACGTGATCTACACACATTTGATATAACCCTATGATGAATGTGCCTACGTTGTGTTAACACGCAAATACGTCTTGGATGAGGATAACTGGTACAACCAGACCACAGCACGTTGGGGTAAATCAAACTATCACCAGTGCACGATGGTTAACGGCGCAGCTCCCATAAGGAAGTGTATTTTCACCCCTCCCGCTTCACATTCTAATATCTGGCATGGAGGTAAAGCCGAGTCATATATCATCATATCATTCTTTACACAAGACAATAAAATAAAATAAAAATGTATATGCAGAAGACACAGAAACTGCACATACTTCCTGGCGGTGTCGCTGGCCCAGGGGTCGCTGGCCCAGGGGTCGCTTCTATCCTTATGATATTCCTGCAGCACTCAGGGAGCTGGCTACGTCCACTGGTCAGGACCACAGGTCATAAAGTGTTATGTTGTGTGTGCGTCTATGTGCACAGAGTGCAGGCAACTGAGTAGCAAGTGTTCGGTGTCTTGTTTCTGGTAGTTCGATCATGAGCCTGGAGGATCTTCGGATAGGATGAAACGATATTTGTAGTGTTGTAGTGATGGGTGACGTCCACAGCGTAAGCGTTAAAGTCTGACTCTAATTAGTCTGGGTAGTGTGCTTTCTGATGGATGGATGTCTGGTGGGGTTGGAGTTTAAATCCGAGTTAGAATATCGGTTGCTAACTCCATGTTGCGTTATTTTACAGTGCATGTGTTCTGTCAGAGTGTGAGGGGTGGGGGGGATCTGGGAGTAGAGGTTACTGAAGTGTGAGGCTGGGGTAAGCTTCTTATTTCTACATTGGGTTGGCAAAGTCTGGAGTTGTTGCCAGCATGTTGAGGTGGGTCTATACTGAGCTGACCTGTGTTTCCTCGCGAAAGTGTTGCGATTCTGTGGTCGCTAGGCAGCCGGTGATTGTTCTGAGAGCACCATTCAGCTTTATGTTTGATCTTGAAAGGACGGAAACTAGAAACAGACATAAACAAAATCTTCCATTGGGTCATCGAAAAACAAAAATTGACTTGCCACTGGGAAAGGTTCCAACTGGTGCGATATTATCATTATAGCCACTACCGAGGAAACACAAAGCCTGACATACCGGACAGACATCGACACCGTCACATCCCGAGTGAATAATGTGAAAGACCTCGGGGTAAACACCCTCTGCACTACAACACTCCTGCGTACTGACACTGCCTTACAGGACCAACCATGTACACAGTTGGAAAGTAGACCGAGTCTTCACGGCCCGGCAGTAACAGTGTATGGGATCTAAACTTATGACAACAGCTGAAATCATCGAGGCTGTAGTGTCTGGGGCGCACAAGGGAGAGATGTATCATAACTTATAAATTCCGGGACGGTATGGTGTTCAACCTACAACCATAGTACACAACATGCACAGAGAACTCTGTATGGTAGATATCACCTACGAAATTAAAAGGTGCAATAAGCACATCCGGGACCCAAGAATGTGGCCATCAAAAACCAATACACTACTCACTCACTATCCAGCAGTGGTTACGCTGACCTGCGCCTCGTGGTCTCCAACAGCTTGGTTGACCAAGGACCCAACCCAGCACGAGTTATGGGGTAGGAAACCTTAGAAACCATCGTAAGGCATCATCAGAGTATACATACATAGCCAGATACTCTCATCACAATCACAACTCAAACACGTCCAACACGCTCAGCAAACACTGGCAACACTTACCTAACACTGACGATACACACACATGAAACTGACAACATAAAACATACATTGACAACACTGGCGAGACAGAGACAAGACTAGAAGAAGGACAGGAACAACCACTGTGGTAATGGAGAGGTAGAGATACACACACAGCAGTAGTAAGGAAGGTAGAGCTACACACACACAGCAGCAGTACTGGTGTAGGTAGAGCTACACACACAGCAGTACTGGGGAAGTTAGAGCTACACACACAGCAGTACTGGGGAAGTTAGAGCTACACACACAGCAGTACTGGGGAAGGTAGAGCTACACACACAGCAGTACTGGGGAAGGTAGAGCTCTACACGCACACAGCAGTACTGGGGAAGTTAGAGCGACACACACAGCAGTACTGGGGAAGGTAGAGCTACACACACAGCAGTACTGGGGAAGGTAGAGCTCTACACGCACACAGCAGTACTGGGGAAGGTAGAGCTACGTACACAGCAGTGCTGGGAAGGTAGAGCCACACACACACACACACAGCAGTACTGGGGAAGGTAGAGCCACACACAGCAGTACTGGGGAAGGTAGAGCCACACACAGCAGTACTGGGGAAGGTAGAGCCACACACACACATACACACACACACACAGCTGAGCCTGACAATACAATCCCGACTCATGCCACACAGCCAGCCAGGCCCTTGCATCACCCTCAGCTTAATTTCCCGCTTGTGTGTATGCGTGGACACAGCTCCAGCCCGCCACTCAGGTGTTGCTCTGACCAGCCAGCCAGGTTCGCCCTCCCCGTACATCCCCACGCCTGAACGACTGACACATTAATAATAAGGAAGCTGGTGTTCGACAGGGAAAGCCGGAGTAGGCGGCTCGGCCTGAGGTGTTGACCTCTGACCTTAGTTCTGACGACCTGCCTGGGACATGGCTGCCTCTCAGCCACATTCAAACACTTGGCTACAGTGAGGGATTAGGGATGTGCACAGCTGTAACAAGACTAGATTATGTGGTGTTGGATTGTATATATATATATATATATATATATATATATATATATATATATATATATATATATATATATATATATATATAGGTATAAGTTTGTTGAGTATTCCTGGTAAATTGTATGGGAGGGTATTGATTGAGAGGGTGAAGGCATGTACAGAGCATCAGATTGGGGAAGAGCAGTGTGGTTTCAGAAGTGGTAGAGGATGTGTGGATCAGGTGTTTGCTTTGAAGAATGTATGTGAGAAATACTTAGAAAAGCAAATGGATTTGTATGTAGCATTTATGGATCTGGAGAAGGCATATGATAGAGTTGATAGAGATGCTCTGTGGAAGGTATTAAGAATATATGGTGTGGGAGGCAAGTTGTTAGAAGCAGTGAAAAGTTTTTATCGAGGATGTAAGGCATGTGTACGTGTAGGAAGAGAGGAAAGTGATTGGTTCTCAGTGAATGTAGGTTTGCGGCAGGGGTGTGTGATGTCTCCATGGTTGTTTAATTTGTTTATGGATGGGGTTGTTAGGGAGGTAAAGGCAAGAGTTTTGGAAAGAGGGGCAAGTATGAAGTCTGTTGGGGATGAGAGAGGTTGGGAAGTGAGTCAGTTGTTGTTCGCTGATGATACAGCGCTGGTGGCTGATTCATGTGAGAAACTGCAGAAGCTGGTGACGGAGTTTGATAAAGTGTGTGGAAGAAGAAAGTTAAGAGTAAATGTGAATAAGAGCAAGGTTATTAGGTACAGTAGGGTTGAGGGTCAAGTAAATTGGGAGGTGAGTTTGAATGGAGAAAAACTGGAGGAAGTGAAGTGTTTTAGATATCTGGGAGTGGATCTGGCAGCGGATGGAACCATGGAAGCAGAAGTGGACCATAGGGTGGGGGAGGGGGCGAAAATTCTGGGAGCCTTGAAGAATGTGTGGAAGTCGAGAACATTATCTCGGAAAGCAAAAATGGGTATGTTTGAAGGAATAGTGGTTCCAACAATGTTGTATGGTTGCGAGGCGTGGGCTATGGATAGAGTTGTGCGCAGGAGGATGGATGTGCTGGAAATGAGATGTTTGAGGACAATGTGTGGTGTGAGGTGGTTTGATCGAGTAAGTAACGTAAGGGTGAGAGAGATGTGTGGAAATAAAAAGAGCGTGGTTGAGAGAGCAGAAGAGGGTGTTTTGAAATGGTTTGGGCACATGGAGAGAATGAGTGAGGAAAGGTTGACCAAGAGGATATATGTGTCGGAGGTGGAGGGAACGAGGAGAAGAGGGAGACCAAATTGGAGGTGGAAAGATGGAGTGAAAAAGATTTTGTGTGATCGGGGCCTGAACTTGCAGGAGGGTGAAAGGAGGGCAAGGAATAGAGTGAATTGGAGCAATGTGGTATACCGGGGTTGACGTGCTGTCAGTGGATTGAATCAAGACATGTGAAGCGTCTGGGGTAAACCATGGAAAGCTGTGTAGGTATGTATATTTGCGTGTGTGGACGTATGTATATACATGTGTATGGGGGTGGGTTGGGCCATTTCTTTCGTCTGTTTCCTTGCGCTACCTCGCAAACGCGGGAGACAGCGACAAAGTATAAAAAAAAAAAAAAAAATATATATATATATATATATATATATATATATTTATTATTTTATTTTGCTTTGTCGCTGTCTCCCGCGTTTGCGAGGTAGCGCAAGGAAACAGACGAAAGAAATGGCCCAACCCACCCCCATACACATGTACACACACACACGTCCACACACGCAAACATACACACCCACACATCCCAACGTACACAAATATATACACACACAGACACACACATATACACACATGCACACAATTCACACTGTCTGCCCCTACTCACCCACATCGCCACCCCGCCACACACGGAATAACATCCCCCTCCCCCCTCATGTGCGCGAGGCAGCGCCAGGAAAAGACAACAAAGGCCCCATTCGCTCACACTCAGTCTCTAGCTGTCATGCAATAATGCCCGAAACCAAATGCTCCCTCGCCACATCCAGGCCCCACACAGCTTTCCATGGTTTACCCCAGACGCTTCACATGCCCTGATTCTATCCATTGACAGCACGTCGACCCCGGCATACCACATCGATCCAATTCACTCTATTCCTTGCAAGCCTTTCACCCTCCTGCATGTTCAGGCCCCAATCACTCAAAATCTTTTTCACTCCATCTTTCCACCTCCAATTTGGTCTCCCACTTCTACTCGTTCTCTCCACCTCTGACACAAATATCCTCTTGGTCAATCTTTCCTCACTCATTCTCTCCATGTGACCAAACCATTTCAAAACACCCTCTTCTGCTCTCTCAACCACACTCTTTTTATTTCCACACATCTCTCTTACATTACTTACTCGATCAAACCACCTCCCACCACATATTGTCCTCAAACATCTCATTTCCAGCACATCCACCCTCCTGCGCACAACTCTAGCCATAGCCCACGCCTCGCAACCAAACAACATTGTTGGAACCCCTATTCCTTCAAACATACCCATTTTTGCTTTCCGAGATAATGTTCTCGACTTCCACACATTCTTCAAGGATCCCAGAATTTTCGCCCCCTCCCCCACCCTATGATTTACTTCCGCTTCCATGGTTCCATCCGCTGCCAAATCCACTCCCAGATATCTAAAACACTTTACTTCCTCCAGTTTTTCTCCATTCAAACTTACCTCCTAACTGACTTGACCCTCAACCCTACTGTACCTAATAACCTTGCTCTTATTCACATTTACTCTTAACTTTCTTCTTTCACACACTTTACCAAACTTAGTCACCAGCTTCTGCAGTTCCTCACATGAATAAGCCACCAGCGCTGTATCATCAGCGAACAACAACTGACTCACTTCCCAAGCTCTCTCACCCATAACAGACTGCATACTTGCCCCTCTTTCCAAAACTCTTGCATTCACCTCCCTAACAACCCCATCCATAAACAAATTAAACAACCATGGAGACATCACACACCCCTGCCGCAAACCTACATTCACTGAGAACCAATCACTTTCCTCTCTTCCTACACGTGCACATGCCTTACATCCTCGATAAAAACTTTTCACTGCTTCTAAAAACTTGCCTCCCACACCATATATTCTTAGTACCTTCCACAGAGCATCTCTATCAACTCTATCATATGCCTTCTCCAGGTCCAGAAATGCTACATACAAATCCATTGGCTTTTCTAAGTATTTCCCACATACATTCTTCAAAGCAAACACCTGATCCACACATCCTCTACCACTTCTGAAACCACACTGCTCTTCCCCAATCTGATGCTCTGTACATGCCTTCACCCTCTCAATCAATACCCTCCCATATAATTTACCAGGAATACTCAACAAACTTATACCTCTGTAATTTGAGCACTCACTCTTATCCCCTTTGCCTTTGTACAATGGCACTATGCAAGCATTCCGCCAATCCTCAGGCACCTCACCATGAGTCATACACACATTAAATAACCTTACCAACCAGTCAACAATACAGTCACCCCCTTTTTTAATAGATTCCACTGCAATACCATCTAAACCTGCTGTCTTGCCGGCTTTCATCTTCCGCAAAGCTTTTACTACCTCTTCTCTATTTACCAAATAATTTTCCCTAACCCTCTCACTTTGCACACCACCTCGACCAAAACACCCTATATCTGCCACTCTGTCATCAAACACATTCAACAAACCTTCAAAATACTCACTCCATCTCCTTCTCACACCACCACTACTTGTTATCACCTCCCCATTAGCCCCCTTCACTGAAGTTCCCATTTGCTCCCTTGTCTTACGCACTTTATTTACCTCCTTCCAGAACATCTTTTTATTCTCCCTAAAATTTAATGATACTCTCTCACCCCAACTCTCATTTGCCCTCTTTTTCACCTCTTGCACCTTTCTCTTGACCTCTTGTCTCTTTCTTTTATACATCTCCCACTCATTTGCATTTTTTCCCTGCAAAAATCGTCCAAATGCCTCTCTCTTCTCTTTCACTAATAATCTTACTTCTTCATCCCACCACTCACTACCCTTTCTAATCAACCCACCTCCCACGCTTCTCATTCCACAAGCATCTTTTGCGCAAGCCATCACTGCTTCCCTAAATACATCCCATTCCTCTTATAACAAGTGAACTCCTGAACTTCTCAAATGTTGAAAAAACAATTGTCGTCAAGTTTGAAAACTCATAACGGGTAATTACATTAACTGACAAACAACCAAACGCAAACCTACGAAAATTTACAGAATAAGACCCACAGTATTATGTCTTGATCTCCTTTTGCGGCACTTCAACCTTCCACACATTACATGGGTACAGCCAGGAAACACACAACACTGTAGCTGACACTAGGCACACCCGAGGCAGCTCGGACGAACAACTGCAGAAAACAATTATTCAGTTTGTGTGAGACGCAAGACTACAAGTACAAACAGCACCGTGTGATACACTTATTGTGATTCGAACTTTAAAACTATATGACACAGTAATTCTGCACCGCATCTCTATGTATATTTCATACAATTCTAGTGCAATAAATATCCTACGTACCTCTCTCTCTCTCTCTCTCTCTCTCTCTCTCTCTCTCTCTCTCTCTCTATATATATATATATATATATATATATATATATATATATATATATATATATATATATATATATATATCATACCATTCTAGCAAAGCAAATTACCGTAATTACGTATTTAGTTATGGTACCTGAATAAAGAGAAATAAAGGATAACTGAAAAATCGAACATATTCTTGTTTCATTTTCTCCTCTACTGTGAACTGTGCAGCATACGTACAGCCTCCTGATGAAAACCTTTCCTTACAAGTTACACAGATCGCTCCCTGGTGTCCACATGCATTATGGTCAGTCCTAAGTGTCAAGAGCGTGAGGGCGTCAAGTTACGTTCTCATTTAAGTTCTAATTTCTACCAGCCCGGCCACCATCAAAGTGTCATGCATCGATATATCTTTCTATTATGCCATACCCTGAACTCTGTATGTTCCGTGACCAAAATATACCAAAATATACAGAAGGTAGTGATGTTACGAGCAGCTACATACACAAAATGACCCAACCCGGACGGAGAGAATACAGACAAAAGAGAATGTTAAGAAGCGATCTAATACAAGTACTCGTAACCATTAAAGGTTTCGATAATCTCCATCTACCGAGATACTGCAGAACAGATTCCTCTGACACAAGGAGTTTCTGGCAACTATGCCACAAGGTGTTTCTGGCCACAGAGACACAAGGTGTTTGTGCCCATCAAACACAAGGTGTTTCTGGCCACAAAGACACAAGGTGTTTGTGCCCATCAAACACAAGGTGTTTCTAATCACCATGACACATGGCATTTCTGGAAACCGTGACACCAGGTGTATCTGGCCACCATAACACAAATAAGTTTCCGGTCACCACAGCACAAGGTGCTTTTGGCCACCATGACACACGGTGTTTCTGGTCACCATGATACAAGGTGCTCTGGCCATCATGACATAAGGTGCTTCTGGCCACCATGACGCAAGGTGTTTCAGACCATCATGACAAGTGTTTCTAAGCCACTGTGAAACAAGGTTTTTTTCCAAACATCATGACAGGTGTTTCTGACCATTATGACACAAGGTGTTTCTAGCCACCATGACGCAAAGTGATTCAGGCTACCATGGATAAAGGTGTACCTAGCCACCATGACAGGTGTTCCTAGCTACCATGACAGGTGTTCCTAGCTACCATGACAGGTGTTCCTAGCTACCATGACAGGTGTTCCTAGCCACCATGACAGGTGTACCTAGCCACCATGACAGGTGTTCCTAGCTACCATGACAGGTGTTCCTAGCCACCATGACAGGTGTACCTAGCCACCATGACAGGTGTTCCTAGCTACCATGACAGGTGTACCTAGCTACCATGACAGGTGTTCCTAGCCACCATGACAGGTGTTCCTAGCTACCATGACAGGTGTTCCTAGCTACCATGACAGGTGTTCCTAGCCACCATGACAGGTGTACCTAGCCACCATGACAGGTGTTCCTAGCTACCATGACAGGTGTTCCTAGCCACCATGACAGGTGTACCTAGCCACCATGACAGGTGTTCCTAGCCACCATGACAGGTGTTCCTAGCAACCATGACAGGTGTTCCTAGCCACCATGACAGGTGTACCTAGCCACCATGACAGGTGTTCCTAGCCACCATGACAGGTGTTCCTAGCCACCATGACAGGTGTTCCTAGCCACCATGACAGGTGTTCCTAGCCACCATGACAGGTGTTCCTAGCCACCATGACAGGTGTTCCTAGCAACCATGACAGGTGTTCCTAGCCATCATACCACAGGGCGTACCTGGCCACTAACCTGGTAAATACCAGGTAAAGTTTACGAGGTCTTCACCCCTACAACACGGGCTGGACCTAGGCTGCTGGATCGGGTCGTTGGTCGACCAAGGTGTTGGAAGCCGCAGCCCTCACAGCCTGGCTGGTCTGGTACACTGTGTAGGTACTTGTCCAGTGCACTCTTGACCTTCTCTACCGTGCATCCCACCAGGCTGTGTCTCATGATGGCAGATGGTAAGGTGTTGAAGAATCTTGACCTTCTCTACCGTGCACCCACCAGGCTATGTCTCATGATGGCAGATGGTAAGGTGTTGAAGAATCTTGACCTTCTCTACCGTGCACCCACCAGGCTATGTCTCATGATGGCAGATGGTAAGGTGTTGAAGAATCTTGACCTTCTCTACCGTGCATCCCACCAGGCTGTGTCTCATGATGATAGCAAGCAAGGTCATGAAGAATCTTGGACCCTGGATCTTCAAGATGTTCTCTCTTTTTAGACATCTCGCACCTCTGGATTTCAGAAGTAGTATTCTACCATCCATGGTTATCATGCCAGTAGGTCATTTCCAGACTAAGTTGGCAACGGTAACTTCTAGGATTTTCCAGGTACAGATGAGAATATACCTCTCCCGTCTGCCTTCCTGGGAGTACAGCCTCAGAGATTTCAGCCGTTCCCAGTAATTCAGTTCCTTTACCACATTAATATGGGATGTGAAAGATCTCCGAAATTTTTTTTACATCCGCAATCTCGCCCGTACTGTAGGGTGATGTTCGGATGTAGCAGCATTTCAAATCGTGACAGAATTATCGCACTGAATGATATCATTATTGGGTTTTTTTCTCTGGTCTTGAAGGTCTGCAGGATCCAGCGTCCCATCCTTCTGCATGGAGCAACCGTTATTTCGTTATGCTCGCAGTAGGTTAGGTCAATAGACATTATCAATTCAAGGTCTTTCACTTTATGCAATAGGTTAATGTTAGCGTCTATGTTTATCCGGTATAATGTGTTGTTTTAGATTCCCTTATATTCCCCATGCCGGAGGAGTTTAAATTTATCTCCATTAAAATCATGTTGTTCTTAGCTGCCCAGTTAAAGCCTTCTTTATGTCTCTTTCTTGTCTTTTTTTTATGTTGAAGGCTCCAGTCACGGTCAAAGGTCCACATCAAGGCCGGGCCTTAACTGAAATAAAGAATTATGAAACAGAAAAAGAAATGACAAGGGAAGGTATTTACGAATTTTTGAGGACGTGAAAGACCTGTCTTTAAAAAAAGAGAGTTCCAAAGTTTTGACGTTTAGGAAAAGAAGCAGGTGCCGATGGCCACACAATAATCATGTGACGCAACAGCCTGCCGAGTATTACGTGGTCTAGCTAGTGATGGGAGCACACAAGCAGCCAGCTCTCGGGAGCAAAAACTAAAGCAATACCTCAAGAAGAGGGAAAGTGAACCAACATTGCCAAATAGGGCAAGAGGTTCAAGTTTGCATATTAGCATGGGATAGTTTATAATTCGAACCGCTTTGGACTCAACTCTGTCCGGTACTCCACACAAGGACGAATCAATCACTTGTATAAACGTAGCAACTATTCAGAAAAGAGGTTTCGACATCTAAACAGGACACCCAGTTTCCTAGAGGCAGACTTAGCTATTCCTTAATGTGGGGGTTCCAAGAGAGAGTGGATGTTACAGTAATACCAAGTATGTTCAGCGAGTCAAGAGGGGGAATTACAAAGCCATCAAAGGAGACGTGAGAATTGTGAGTTTTCGATAAAGATGGGTAGAAATTGGGTCTTGGAGGCATTAGATGTAACAAGATTTGATCTACCCCACTGAGAAATCATGTCTAAGTCTGAGTTTATTGAGGAAGCTGTGTCAAGACGAGATGCAGATCGAGTGAGAGAAGAGGGAGCAGAATTGAAGGACGTGGATGAATGCAGTGATGAGTCGTCAGCGTATGAGCGCATTGGATCATCTATGGAGTGGAAATCGTTGAAAGAGGGATATAAAGTGTGGGAGACACCGCTGTTGATGAAAAGAAGGAGAGAGAGGCTGGTCCATCAACAACCACAGAGATAGATCGGCCAGAAAGGAAGTTAAATATAAAAGGAAACCAAAAGAGGGGAGCTCAGAGATGAGACCTCGAAGCCACACCCTGTCAAAAGCCTAAGATATGTCAAGGGCAACTAAACATGACTCCCTAAAATCTTTCAGGGATGATAACCAGACATTAGTAAGGATTTTCAAGGTGTTTAAGGAGTTGAGGATGGATTCACACTCCGGAAATGGTAGATGTTAGACAATAGGGCGATAGTTAGAGGGCTCAGAACGGTTACCCTTCTAAGGGATGGGATGTATCAATGAGTGTTTCCAAAGAAGGAAAAGTTTTGGTTTTTGAGCAGAAACAAAAAAGACGAGCAAGGACAGGTGCAAGTTCAGAGAAACACTCATTACACGGGGGTGGATGCCATCAGGACCATAAGCCTTGCATGTGTCCTGAGAAAGAAGCGCTCTTCGGACAGTCCGAAAAAAAGATCATGGGAAGAGGCATAGGATTAGTAAGAGAAGCATCAGGGGTGAAGGAATGTTAGAATCATCCAAGGTGCAGTTAGAGAGAAATCGAGAACCAAAGAGAGTTGCTTTGTCAGTGTGAAGGAAAGGTAAAGAGATAGTTGTTAGAGATGCCCTTAGCTAAAGACCCGGAAGACCTATCAATGGATGACGAGAAAGGTTATCGCTCTTCCTATGTATAAAAGAACGCTCCGCCTCCCGGATAACGTGCTTGCAACGGTTATGAGCAGTGATAAAAGCTGAATGGAAGCCAAAGGTAGGAGAGTTTTCACAAGCCTGATATGCGTGATCCCATGCCTGAATGGCCTCAGAACAGGAACGGTTGAAGCATGGGTTGGAAGAAGAGGTCCTCTTAGAGGAACAGGGAATAAGTGCTTCCACTCCCGCAATATTTTCATTCTTATTCTTGTATTATCTGCAAAGGATTATACGAAACTATGGCTCGTGTTGGCGTTAGTGTCAGATATGAAAATGAGGGAGGGGATGCGCGCAAGTACAGTTCTTTTGGGAACTAAGTGGTTTACCGTGGAGGCACTGGCATGGTTTACAACTACGTATAGTGAGCTATTAGTCAACAAGCTGTTTATCCAGCTCCCTGCGTTTCCTGTTATTCACATCCTTCTCAGTTGATGTGCTATGACGCCAGGATCACATGTGTCAAATGTTTTAGTGAAGTCTGTGTAAATCACGTCATCATTTTCTTTGTCAGCTTCAACGATGCCATCATAATGGTCAAGCAGGTGAGAGAGGCAGGATCTTCCCGCCCTGACACCATGTTGTTCTGGGTTATGTACATGTTATGTACATTGTCCACTTCCATAAATCCAGTACGTTTGCCTCCTAGGACTCGTTTAAAGCTTTTTGATAATGTGTGACGGTAATTAATGTTATCGTTCGATGTTTTCTGGGATTTCTTTGCTTCCAGCTTTGTGAAGTGGGGCGATGTGCGTCAGTTTCAGACTCTCGGGAATGCTGGCAGAATCTAGACTATTTCCTCAGAGAATATCAGTTCACGTGCTAGAGGCGTCCTGGTTTCTCTGACGGCTGCGTTTCGTGGGTCTGGGCCAGGGGCTGTGAGCACGGGTATGACCTTATTGGTCCTCTCCAAATCTTGTGGTGAGGTGGGGATACCTGCTTGGTCCTGACTTTAGGGATTACTGTTTACCAAGACGTCTGACGAATACATAAAGTCTTCCCAGGAACTCAACCACAAGAGTCAGGAAGGAGCCAAGACTGCTGGACCACAACAACGTCAGTACCAGACCACAACAACGTCACTACCAGAGCACAACAACGTCAGTACCAGACCACAACAACGTCAGTACCAGACCATAACAACGTCAGTACCAGACCATAACAACGTCAGTACCAGACCATAACAACGTCAGTTCCAGACCATAACGTCAGTACCAGACCATAACAACGTCACTACCAGACCATAACAACGTCAGTTCCAGACCATAACGTCAGTACCAGACCATAACAACGTCACTACCAGACCATAACAACGTCACTACCAGACCATAACAACGTCAGTACCAGACCATAACAACGTCAGTACCAGACCACAACAACGTCACTACCAGACCATAACAACGTCACTACCTGACCACAACAACGTCACTACCAGAGCACAACAACGTCAGTACCAGACCATAACAACTTCACTACCAGACCACAACAACGTCAGTACCAGACCATAACAACTTCACTACCAGACCATAACAACGTCACTACCAGACCACAACAACGTCAGTACCAGACCACAACAACGTCAGTACCAGACCACAACACCGTCAGTACCAGACTCTAACAACGTCAGTACCAGACCATAACAACTTCACTACCAGACCATAACAACGTCACTACCAGACCACAACAACGTCAGTACCAGACCACAACAACGTCAGTACCAGACCATAACAACGTCACTACCAGACCATAACAACGTCAGTACCAGACCATAACAACGTCACTACCAGACCATAACAACGTCACTACCAGACCACAACAACGTCACTACCAGACCACAACAACGTCACTACCAGGACCATAACAACGTCACTACCAGACCATAACAACGTCAGTACCAGACCATAACAACGTCAGTACCAGACCATAACAACGTCAGTACCAGACCACAACAACGTCAGTACCAGACCACAACAACGTCAGTACCAGACCACAACAACGTCAGTACCAGACCATAACAACGTCACTACCAGACCATAACAACGTCAGTACCAGACCATAACAACGTCAGTACCAGACCACAACAACGTCACTACCAGACCATAACAACGTCAGTACCAGACCACAACAACGTCACTACCAGACCATAACAACGTCAGTACCAGACCATAACAACGTCAGTACCAGACCATAACAACGTCACTACCAGACCATAACAACGTCAGTACCAGACCATAACAACGTCAGTACCAGACCAAAACAACGTCAGTACCAGACCACTACAACGTCCGTACCAGACCATAACAACGTCAGTACCAGACCATAACACCGTCAGTACCAGACCACAACAACGGTCAGTACCCAGACCACAACAAACTGCAGTACCAGACCACAACAACGTCAGTACCAGACCATATCAACGTCAGTACCTAAGAACCACAACAACGTCAGTACCAGACCACAACAACGTCAGTACCAGACCGACAACAACGTCAGTTACCAGACCACAACAACGTTAAGTACCAGACCACAACAACGTCAGTCTACCAGACCCACGAGCAACGTCAGTACCAGACCATAACAACGTCAGTGACCAGACCACAACAACCGTCAGTACCAGACCCATAACAACGTCAGTAACCGTGACCACTAACAACGTCTACGCACCAAAACCATACGTCAGTACCAGACCATACCACCGTCACTACCAGACACTACAGCGCAGTACCAGACCATAACAACGTCACTACCAGACCATAACAACGTCAGTACCAGACCATAACGTCAGTACCAGACCACAACAACGTCAGTACCAGACCATAACAACGTCACTACCAGACCATAACAACGTCAGTACCAGACCATAACAACGTCAGTACCAGACCATAACGTCAGTACCAGACCATAACAACGTCAGTACCAGACCATAACAACGTCAGTACCAGACCATAACAACGTCAGTACCAGACCATAACAACGTCAGTACCAGACCATAACAACGTCAGTACCAGACCATAACAACGTCAGTACCAGACCATAACAACGTCAGTACCAGACCACAACAACGTCACTACCAGACCATAACAACGTCACTACCAGACCATAACAACGTCACTACCAGACCATAAAGTCAGTACCAGACCATAACAACGTCAGTACCAGACCATAACAACGTCAGTACCACACCATAACAACGTCATTACCAGACCATAACAACGTCAGTACCAGACCACAACAGCGTCAGTACCAGACCATAACGTCAGTACCAGACCACAACAACGTCAGTACCAGACCATAACAACGTCACTACCAGACCATAACAACGTCAGTACCAGACCACAACAACGTCACTACCAGACCATAACAACGTCAGTACCAGACCACAACAACGTCAGTACCAGACCATAACGTCAGTACCAGACCATAACAACGTCACTACCAGACCATAACAACGTCAGTACCAGACCACAACAACGTCAGTACCAGACCATAACAACGTCACTACCAGACCACAACAACGTCATACCAGACCATAACAACGTCAGTACCAGACCATAACAACGTCAGTACCAGACCACAACAACGTCAGTACCAGACCACAACAACGTCACTACCAGACCACAACAACGTCAGTACCAGACCATAACGTCAGTACCAGACCACAACAACATCAGTACCAGACCACAACAACGTCAGTACCAGACCACAACAACGTCAGTACCAGACCACAACAACGTCACTACCAGACCATAACAACGTCAGTACCAGACCACAACAACGTCAGTACCAGACCATAACAACGTCACTACCAGACCATAACAACGTCACTACCAGACCATAACGTCAGTACCAGACCACAACAACGTCACTACCAGACCATAACAACGTCAGTACCAGACCATAACAACGTCAGTACCAGACCATAACAACGTCAGTACCAGACCATAACAACGTCAGTACCAGACCACAACAGCGTCAGTACCAGACCATAACGTCAGTACCAGACCACAACAACGTCAGTACCAGACCATAACAACGTCACTACCAGACCATAACAACGTCAGTACCAGACCACAACAACGTCACTACCAGACCACAACAACGTCATACCAGACCATAACAACGTCAGTACCAGACCACAACAACGTCAGTATCAGACCACAACAACGTCAGTACCAGACCATAACGTCAGTACCAGACCATAACAACGTCACTACCAGACCATAACAACGTCAGTACCAGACCACAACAACGTCAGTACCAGACCACAACAACGTCAGTACCAGACCACAACAACGTCAGTACCAGACCATAACAACGTCTGTACCAGACCACAACAACGTCAGTACCAGACCATAACAACGTCAGTACCAGACCACAACAACGTCAGTACCAGACCACAACAACGTCACTACCAGACCATAACAACGTCAGTACCAGACCATAACAACGTCAGTACCAGACCACAACAACGTCAGTACCAGACCACAACAACGTCAGTACCAGACCATAACAACGTCAGTACCAGACCATAACAACGTCAGTACCAGACCACAACAACGTCAGTACCAGACCATAACAACGTCAGTACCAGACCACAACAACGTCAGTACCAGACCATAACAACGTCAGTACCAGACCACAACAACGTCAGTACCAGACACAACAACGTCAGTACCAGACCACAACAACGTCAGTACCAGACCACAAACAACGTCAGTACCAGACCATAACAACGTCAGTACCAGACCATAACAACGTCAGTACCAGACCAAACAACGTCAGTACAGACCATACAACGTCATACCAGACCACAACAACGTCAGTACCAGACCATAACAACGTCAGTACCAGACCACAACAACGTCAGTACCAGACCACAACAACGTCAGTACCAGACCACAACAACGTCAGTACCAGACCACAACAACGTCAGTACCAGACCACAACAACGTCAGTACCAGACCACAACAACGTCACTACCAGACCATAACAACGTCACTACCAGACCATAACAACGTCAGTACCAGACCATAACAACGTCACTACCAGACCACAACAACGTCACTACCAGACCATAACAACGTCACTACCAGACCATAACAACGTCAGTACCAGACCACAACAACGTCAGTACCAGACCACAACAACGTCACTACCAGACCATAACAACGTCAGTACCAGACCACAACAACGTCAGTACCAGACCACAACAACGTCAGTACCAGACCACAACAACGTCACTACCAGACCATAACAACGTCAGTACCAGACCATAACAAAGTCACTACCAGACCACAACAACGTCACTACCAGACCATAACAACGTCAGTACCAGACCATAACAACGTCAGTACCAGACCACAACAACGTCAGTACCAGACCACAACAACGTCAGTACCAGACCACAACAACGTCAGTACCAGACCACAACAACGTCACTACCAGACCATAACAACGTCACTACCAGACCATAACAACGTCACTACCAGACCATAACAACGTCAGTACCAGACCACAACAACGTCAGTACCAGACCATAACAACGTCACTACCAGACCATAACAACGTCAGTACCAGACCACAACAACGTCAGTACCAGACCACAACAACGTCACTACCAGACCATAACAACGTCAGTACCAGACCACAACAACGTCAGTACCAGACCATAACAACGTCACTACCAGACCATAACAACGTCAGTACCAGACCACAACAACGTCAGTACCAGACCACAACAACGTCACTACCAGACCATAACAACGTCAGTACCAGACCACAACAACGTCAGTACCAGACCACAACAACGTCAGTACCAGACCACAACAACGTCACTACCAGACCATAACAACGTCAGTACCAGACCACAACAACGTCAGTACCAGACCACAACAACGTCACTACCAGACCATAACAACGTCAGTACCTTAAACAACATAAATATAGTATAAGAACAGGACAATAATCAAATGCCTTGTTTAATCACGTTAAGAACTACGATCATTGAACTGACTGGAGTAATGCCATCTCAGTTATTAACTCTAACTCTATTACCACGAGAAATATCATTGAATCTTCTATTATTAAATACACAAAAAATTATGATCTTAATATTTGTGATGGTCTATACAAATTGGATATCTTTATCTTTGATAAAATTTGTAAACAATTTACTTTCTTGTCCACAAAATAAGTTTGATACGCTCGTTGTCTGTCTTGGACAATCACCTGTTTACCAAATGGCGTCCTAGCTACGTCTCTTCTTTGTATATCAACTGACTTATATTTCTCTCTTGTGTCTCCCCTGATGATGTGATTATTACCCGAAAGTGCACTTGGGAACTTATCGTGTTTCATTTTCCTTATGGATTTATAGGAACATATATATATATATATATATATATATATATATATATATATATATATATATATATATATATATATGTGTGTGTGTGTGTGTGTGTGTGTGTGTTTCGTGAAACTGAAACAGCTCCACGTAAAGTGTCTGTTTCATAACAGCGAGCTATGTTTTATAGGAATACTTAAGAGCCAATCAGCATGCGAGTCACTGCAACCAATTGACCAATCAACGGTTAAGTTGCGAGTCAGGTACATGCACAGCAGCATAACCACGTACACAGCCACTCAACACATGTTCAAGTAATGTATGGGAGGAGAGTACGGTGGCCGCTGACTGTGGCTATACACACCAGTCAGGTGTATATGGCACCGTGGTACACTAACACACCTGCAGGTGTGCCGTCCGGGCTGCCTACACAGCGCCCAAAATGACCAAAGAAAACCAGGAACGCGTACACAATTATCTCCTACCTCCACCCACCGCCCAGGCCAACTTGGGCGCGCGTTAAGTGTGTCTACGACCCAGCAGGCACGTCCCCGGCCCCCGTGGGCGTGCAGACAGG
This sequence comes from Panulirus ornatus, assembly GCF_036320965.1. Lineage (NCBI taxonomy): Eukaryota > Metazoa > Arthropoda > Malacostraca > Decapoda > Palinuridae > Panulirus > Panulirus ornatus. Next base: position 30,647,606 of record NC_092229.1, read on the forward strand.
CAAGGCTGATGAATGACTGTGTGTTACGGTTACACTGTGTTGCCTCTGTAACCTTGTGTATGTGTACCATGTCTTGATACACACACACACACACACACACACACACACACACACACACACACAGCCAGTGCCACCTACCCATCTATCTACCGCACCCCAAGGAAGGATGAACATCTGAGTTAGTTATAGGTCGACTGCCGCTCACAGGATTCGAACCCATGCGGTTCCGATTCCTGGCTGGCCCATGCTGACTGGTCAGAAACGCTAACCATCACGGAGGCCCGTGTGTGTGTGTGTGTGTGTGTGTGTGTGTGTGTGTAAACAAGGTTAAGAGACGGGACAATATGAGTGTAAGATTCTTTTCTCCCAACACACAAACATTAACCACAAATGAGTCATCACAATATCCAACCTCACCCGTCTTACATTAAATCCTCACCACAATCAAAACAACCCCCACAATATGCTAATAATAAAGTAAACCTCTGAATATACTCATAATAAGGTAAACCCCTCGATATACTCATAATAAGGTAAACCCCTCGATATACTCATAATAAGGTAAACCCCTCAATATACTCATATTAAGGTAAACCCCTCGATATACTCATAATAAGGTAAACCCCTCGATATACTCATAATAAGGTAAACCCCTCGATATACTCATAATAAGGTAAACCCCTCGATATACTCATAATAAGGTAAACCCCTCAATATACTCATAATAAGGTAAACCCCTCGATATACTCATAATAAGGTAAACCCCTCAATATACTCATAATAAGGTAAACCCCTCAATATACTCATAATAAGGTAAACCCCTCGATATACTCATAATAAGGTAAACCTCTCAATATACTCTTATTAAGGTAAACTTTTCAACACACTCATAATAAACTCCACAATCAAATATAAAATACTCAACCCACAATATGGTAAACCTCTCACAATACTCACAATAAGGTAAACCCCTCACCATACCCAAGTAAACCCCTCGCCACTGTTACCATAAGGCAAACCAACCAATTGAGCCGGAGGGAGAGATGGTTGGGGAGGTGCCTTCTCCTTTGCTGTCCTATTTCTACGACAATTTAGATGATAACCGCAGATTACCGAGTCATGGGCCATCAAGCACTATTACCTGTCCTTCCCACGTCGTCTTCCAGGGTTGTCTACCCCTACAGTTAACCCAAACTGTAGGGAGGAGAAGAAGACAACCCCCCCGGAATACTAACCAGACTGCTGAGTTGGGTCGCTGATCGACTAGGCTGTTAGAAGCCGCAGACCGCAGGCCCATATGGAGCCACCACATGTGTGTGTGTGTGTGTGTCTGGTACATTATGCACATATTTGTCCAGAGCTACCTTAAATTCCTTTATTGTACATCCCATACTGTTTCCTGTCCTGTTCTTATACTATATTTATGGTGCTTAAGTCTAACAGAAAAATCCTTACCAGTCTGACCAACACAAGGATCTTTCTGTTACACTTAAGCAACATAAATATAGTATAAGAACAGGACAAGAATCAAATGCCTTGGTAAATCATGTTAAAAATTATGATCATTGTATTGACTAGAGTAATGCCATCTCAAGTTATCAACTTTCAACTCCTGTACCATGAGAAATATCATGAATCTTCTATCATTAGATACACAAAGAATTGTAACATTAATACCAGTGAAGGTCTATACAAACTGGATAGCTTTAGTGTTTATAAAATCTGTAAACAGTTCCTCTTTTTGTCCACATAAGTTTATGATACGCATGTTGCCAGACTTGAACACACCCGACCTATATTCAGGTAGTCACTTGTTTACCAGATGACGTCCTAGCTAGGTCTCTTACTTGTGTATCAACTGAGTTCTATATCTTTCTTGTATTTCCCTTGATGATGTGATTATTACACGAAAGTGCAACTGGGAACTCAGCGTGTTTCATTTCCCCTTGGACTCATAGGAATATATATATATATATATATATATATATATATATATATATATATATATATATATATATATACATGGGTGTGTGTGTGTGTGTGTGTGTGTGTGAGGAAGTACTAGCAGAGACTGAGTGGAGAATGGAAAAAGGTGAGAGCAAATGAAGTTTGGGGAGTGGGGGAGGAATGGGTTGTATTTCGGGAAGCAGTGATGACTTGCGCAAGAGATGCCTATTGCATGAGAAAGGTGGGAGGTGGGTAGATTAGAAAGGGTAGTGAATAGTGGGATGAAGAAGCAAGATTATTTGTGAAAGAGAAGAGAGAGACATTTGGACGATTTTTGCAGGGAAATAGTGCAAATGACTGGGAGATGTATAAAAGAAAGAGGCAGAAGGTCAAGAGAAAGGTGCAAGGAGTGAAAAAGAGGGCAAATGAGAGTTGGGGTGAGAGAGTATCATTAAACTTTAGGGAGAATAAAAAGATGTTTTGGAAGGAGGTAAATAAAGTGCGTAAGACAAGAGAACATATGGGAAAATCGGTGAAGGGGTCAAATGGGGAGGTAATGACAATAATAAATTCCACTGCAATACCGTCCGAACCCGTCGCCTTGCCGTCGTTCATCTTCCGCAAAGCTTTCACTACCTCATCTCTGTTTACCAAACCATTCTCCTTGACCCTCTCACTTTGCACACCACCTCGACGAAAAAAACCTACATCTACCACTCTGTCATCTAACACATTCAACAAACCTTCAAAACACTCACTCCATCTCCTCACATCACCACCACTTGGGTATTCCTGGGAAATTATATGGGAGGGTATTGATTGAGAGGGTGAAGGCATGTACAGAGCATCAGATTGGGGAAGAGCAGTGTGGTTTCAGAAGTGGTAGAGGATGTGTCGATCAGGTGTTTGCTTTGAAAAATGTGAGAAATACTTAGAAAAACAGATGAATTTGTATGTAACATTTATGGATCTGGAGAAGGCATATAAGAGAGTTGATAGAGATGCTCTGTGGAAGGCATTAAGAGTATATGGTGTGGGCGGCAATTTGCTAGAAGCAATGAAAAATTCTTATCGAGGACGTAAGGCATGTGTACGAGTAGGAAGAAAGGAAAGTGATTGGTTCCCTGTGAATGTCGGTTTGCGTCAGAGGTGCGTGATGTCTCCATGGTTGTTCATGGTTTGTTTATGGATGTGGTTGTCAGGGAGATGAATTCATGAGTTTTGGAGAGAGGGCCAAGTATGCAGTCTGTTGTGGATGAGAGGGCTTGGGAAGTGAGTCAGTTGTTGTTTGCTGATGTTACAGCGCTGGTGGCTGATTCGGGTAAGAAACTGCAGAAACTGGTGACTGAGTTTGGTAAAGTGTGTGAAAGAAGAAAGCTAAGAGTAAATGTGAATACGAGCAAGGTTATCAGGTACAGTAGGGTTGAAGGACAAGTCAATTGGAAGGTAAGTTTGAATGGAGAAAAACTGAAAAAAGTGGAGTGTTTTAGATATCTGGGAGTGGATTTAGCAGTAGATGGAACCGTGGAAACGGAAGTGAGTCACAGGGTGGGGGAGGGGGCGAAGGTTGTGGGAGCGTTGAAGAATGTCTGGAAGGCGAGAACATTGTCTCGAAAAGAAAAATGGGTATGTTTGAAGGAATAGTGGCTCCAACAATGTTATATGGTTGCGAGGCGTGGGCTATAGATAGGGTTGTGCGGAGGAGGGTGGATGTGTTGGAAATGATGTTTGAGGACAATATATGGTGTGAGATGGTTTGATCGAGTAAGTAATGAAAGTGTAAGAGAGATGTGTAGTAATAAAAAGAGTGTCGTTGAGTGAGCAGAAGAGGGTGTATTGAAATGGTTTGGTCACATGGGAAGGATGAGTGAGGAAAGATTGACAAAGAGGATATTTCTGTCAGAGGTGGAGGGAACGAGGAGAAGTGGGAGACCAAATTGGAGGGGGAAGGATGCAGTGAAAAAGATTTTGAGCGATCGGGGTCTGAACATGCAGGAGGGTGAAAGGAGTGCAAGGAACAGAGTGAATTGGAACGATGTGGTATACCGGGGTCGACATGCTGTCAAAGGATTGAACTAGGGCATGTGAAGTGTCTGGGGTAAACCATGGAAAGTTTTGTAGGGCCTGGATGTGAAAAGGGAGCTGTGTTTCGGTGCATTATACATGACAGCTAGAGACTGAGTGTGAACGAAAGTGGCCTTTGTTGTCTTTTCCTAGCGCTACCTCGTGCGAGTGCGGGGGGGGGGTCAATTCATGTGTGGCGGGGTGGCGACGGTAATGAGTAAAGGCAGCAAGTACGAATTATGTACATGTGTATATATGTATATGTCTGTGTATGTATATATATGTATACGCCGAAATGTATAGGTATGAATATGTGGGTGTGTGGACGTTTATGTATATACATGTGTATGTGGGCGGGTTGGGCCATTCTTTCGTCTATTTCCTTGAGCTACCTCGCTAACGCGGGAGACAGCGACAAAGTATTATAAATAATATATATACATATATATATTTATATATATATATATATATATATATATATATATATATATATTTTTTTTTTTTTTTTTTTATTTTGTCGCTGTCTCCCGCGTTTGCGAGGTAGCGCAAGGAAACAGACGAAAGAAATGGCCCAACCCCCCCATACACATGTATATACATACGTCCACACACGCAAATATACATACCTACACAGCTTTCCATGGTTTACCCCAGACGCTTCACATGCCTTGATTCAATCCACTGACAGCACGTCAACCCCGGTATACCACATCGCTCCAATCCACTCTATTCCTTGCCCTCCTTTCACCCTCCTGCATGTTCAGGCCCCGATCACACAAAATCTTTTTCACTCCATCTTTCCACCTCCAATTTGGTCTCCCTCTTCTCCTTGCTCCCTCCACCTCCGACACATATATCCTCTTGGTCAATCTTTCCTCACTCATCCTCTCCATGTGCCCAAACCACTTCAAAACACCCTCTTCTGCTCTCTCAACCACGCTCTTTTTATTTCCACACATCTCTCTTACCCTTACGTTACTCACTCGATCAAACCACCTCACACCACACATTTTCCTCAAACATCTCATTTCCAGCACATCCATCCTCCTGCGCACAACTCTATCCATAGCCCACGCCTCGCAACCATACAACATTGTTGGAACCACTATTCCTTCAAACATACCCATTTTTGCTTTCCGAGATAATGTTCTCGACTTCCACACATTCTTCAAGGCCCCCAGAATTTTCGCCCCCTCCCCCACCCTATGATCCACTTCCGCTTCCATGGTTCCATCCGCTGCCAGATCCACTCCCAGATATCTAAAACACTTCACTTCCTCCAGTTTTTCTCCATTCAAACTCGCCTCCCAATTGACTTGACCCTCAACCCTACTGTACCTAATAACCTTGCTCTTATTCACATTTACTCTTAACTTTCTTCTTCCACACACTTTACCAAACTCAGTCACCAGCTTCTGCAGTTTCTCACATGAATCAGCCACCAGCGCTGTATCATCAGCGAACAACAACTGACTCACTTCCCAAGCTCTCTCATCCCCAACAGACTTCATACTTGCCCCTCTTTCCAAAACTCTTGCATTTACCTCCCTAACAACCCCATCCATAAACAAATTAAACAACCATGGAGACATCACACACCCCTGCCGCAAACCTACATTCACTGAGAACCAATCACTTTCCTCTCTTCCTACACGTACACATGCCTTACATCCTCGATAAAAACTTTTCACTGCTTCTAACAACTTTCCTCCCACACCATATATATATATATATATATATATATATATATATATATATATGAATCCGCCACCAGCGCTGTATCATCAGCGAACAACAACTGACTCACTTCCCAAGCTCTCTCATCCCCAACAGACTTCATACTTGCCCCTCTTTCCAAGACTCTTGCATTTACCTCCCTAACAACCCCATCCATAAACAAATTAAACAACCATGGAGACATCACACACCCCTGCCGCAAACCTACATTCACTGAGAACCAATCACTTTCCTCTCTTCCTACACGTACACATGCCTTACATCCTCGATAAAAACTTTTCACTGCTTCTAACAACTTGCCTCCCACACCATATATTCTTAATACCTTCCACAGAGCATCTCTATCAACTCTATCATATGCCTTCTCCAGATCCATAAATGCTACATACAAATCCATTTGCTTTTCTAAGTATTTCTCACATACATTCTTCAAAGCAAACACCTGATCCACACATCCTCTACCACTTCTGAAACCACACTGCTCTTCCCCAATCTGATGCTCTGTACATGCCTTCACCCTCTCAATCAATACCCTCCCATATAATTTACCAGGAATACTCAACAAACTTATACCTCTGTAATTTGAGCACTCACTCTTATCCCCTTTGCCTTTGTACAATGGCACTATGCACGCATTCCGCCAATCCTCAGGCACCTCACCATGAGTCATACATACATTAAATAACCTTACCAACCAGTCAACAATACAGTCACCCCCTTTTTTTATAAATTCCACTGCAATACCATCCAAACCTGCTGCCTTGCCGGCTTTCATCTTCCGCAAAGCTTTTACTACCTCTTCTCTGTTTACCAAATCATTTTCCCTAACCCTCGCACTTTGCACACCACCTCGACCAAAACACCCTATATCTGCCACTCTGTCATCAGACACATTCAACAAACCTTCAAAATACTCATTCCATCTCCTTCTCACATCACCACTACTTGTTATCACCTCCCCATTTACGCCCTTCACTGAAGTTCCCATTTGCTCCCTTGTCTTACGCACCCTATTTACCTCCTTCCAGAACATCTTTTTATTCTCCCTAAAATTTACTGATAGTCTCTCACCCCAACTCTCATTTGCCCTTTTTTTCACCTCTTGCACCTTTCTCTTGACCTCTTGTCTCTTTCTTTTATACTTCTCCCACTCAATTGCATTTTTTCCCTGCAAAAATCGTCCAAATGCCTCCCTCTTCTCTTTCACTAATACTCTTACTTCTTCATCCCACCACTCACTACCCTTTCTAAACAGCCCACCTCCCACTCTTCTCATGCCACAAGCATCTTTTGCGCAATCCATCACTGATTCCCTAAATACATCCCATTCCTCCCCCACTCCCCTTACTTCCATTGTTCTCACCTTTTTCCATTCTGTACACAGTCTCTCCTGATACTTCCTCACACAGGTCTCCTTCCCAAGCTCACTTACTCTCACCACCTTCTTCACCCCAACATTCACTCTTCTTTTCTGAAAACCCATACTAATCTTCACCTTAGCCTCCACAAGATAATGAATGTAGGTTTGCGGCAGGGGTGTGTGATGTCTCCATGGTTGTTTAATTTGTTTATGGATGGGGTTGTTAGGGAGGTAAATGCAAGAGTCTTGGAAAGAGGGGCAAGTATGAAGTCTGTGGGGGATGAGAGAGCTTGGGAAGTGAGTCAGTTGTTGTTCGCTGATGATACAGCGCTGGTGGCGGATTCATGTGAGAAACTGCAGAAGCTGGTGACGGAGTTTGGTAAAGTGTGTGGAAGAAGAAAGTTAAGAGTAAATGTGAATAAGAGCAAGGTTATTAGGTACAGTAGGGTTGAGGGTCAAGTCAATTGGGAGGTGAGTTTGAATGGAGAAAAACTGGAGGAAGTGAAGTGTTTTAGATATCTGGGAGTGGATCTGTCAGCGGATGTGTATGGGGGGGTTGGGCCATTTCTTTCGTCTGTTTCCTTGCGCTACCTCGCAAACGCGGGAGACAGCGACGAGGTATAAAAAAAAAAAAAAAAAATATATATATATATATATATATATTTTTTTTTTTTTTTTTTTTTTTTATACTTTGTCGCTGTCTCCCGCGTTTGCGAGGTAGCGCAAGGAAACAGACGAAAGAAATGGCCCCCCCCCCCCCATACACATGTACATACACACGTCCACACACGCAAATATACATACCTACACAGCTTTCCATGGTTTACCCCAGACGCTTCACATGCCTTGCTTCAATCCACTGACAGCACGTCAACCCCTGTATACCACATGACTCCAATTCACTCTATTTCTTGCCCTCCTTTCACCCTCCTGCATGTTCAGGCCCCGATCACACAAAATCTTTTTCACTCCATCTTTCCACCTCCAATTTGGTCTCCCTCTTCTCCTCGTTCCCTCCACCTCCGACACATATATCCTCTTGGTTAATCTCTCCTCACTCATTCTCTCCATGTGCCCAAACCATTTCAAAACACCCTCTTCTGCTCTCTCAACCACGCTCTTTTTATTTCCACACATCTCTCTTACCCTTACGTTACTTACTCGATCAAACCACCTCACACCACACATTGTCCTCAAACATCTCATTTCCAGCACATCCATCCTCCTGCGCACAACTCTATCCATAGCCCACGCCTCGCAACCATACAACATTGTTGGAACCACTATTCCCTCAAACATACCCATTTTTGCTTTCCGAGATAATGTTCTCGACTTCCACACATTTTTCAAGGCTCCCAAAATTTTCGCCCCCTCCCCCACCCTATGATCCACTTCCGCTTCCATGGTTCCATCCGCTGACAGATCCACTCCCAGATATCTAAAACACTTCACTTCCTCCAGTTTTTCTCCATTCAAACTCACCTCCCAATTGACTTGACCCTCACCCCTACTGTACCTAATAACCTTGCTCTTATTCACATTTACTCTCAACTTTCTTCTTCCACACACTTTACCAAACTCAGTCACCAGCTTCTGCAGTTTCTCACATGAATCAGCCACCAGCGCTGTATCATCAGCGAACAGCAACTGACTCACTTCCCAAGCTCTCTCATCCCCAACAGACTTCATACTTGCCCCTCTTTCCAGGACTCTTGCATTTACCTCCCTTACAACCCCATCCATAAACAAATTAAACAACCATGGAGACATCACACACCCCTGCCGCAAACCTACATTCACTGAGAACCAATCACTTTCCTCTCTTCCTACACGTACACATGCCTTACATCCTCGATAAAAACTTTTCACTGCTTCCAACAACTTGCCTCCCATACCATATATTCTTAATACCTTCCACAGAGCATCCCTATCAACTCTATCATATGCCTTCTCCAGATCCATAAATGCTACATACAAATCCATTTGCTTTTCTAAGTATTTCTCACATACATTCTTCAAAGCAAACACCTGATCCACACATCCTCTACCACTTCTGAAACCGCACTGCTCTTCCCCAATCTGATGCTCTGTACATGCCTTCACCCTCTCAATCAATACCCTCCCATATAATTTACCAGGAATACTCAACAAACTTATACCTCTGTAATTTGAGCACTCACTCTTATCCCCTTTGCCTTTGTACAATGGCACTATGCACGCATTCCGCCAATCCTCAGGCACCTCACCATGAGTCATACATACATTAAATAACCTTACCAACCAGTCAACAATACAGTCACCCCCTTTTTTAATAAATTCTACTGCAATACCATCCAAACCTGCTGCCTTGCCGGCTTTCATCTTCTGCAAAGCTTTTACTACCTCTTCTCTGTTTACCAAATCATTTTCCCTAACCCTCTCACTTTGCACACCACCTCGACCAAAACACCCTATATCTGCCACTCTGTCATCAGACACATTCAACAAACCTTCAAAATACTCATTCCATCTCCTTCTCACATCACCGCTACTTGTTATCACCTCCCCATTTACGCCCTTCACTGAAGTTCCCATTTGCTCCCTTGTCTTACGCACCCTATTTACCTCCTTCCAGAACATCTTTTTATTCTCCCTAAAATTTACTGATAGTCTCTCACCCCAACTCTCATTTGCCCTCTTTTTCACCTCTTGCACCTTTCTCTTGACCTCCTGTCTCTTTCTTTTATACTTCTCCCACTCAATTGCATTTTTTCCCTGCAAAAATCGTCCAAATGCCTCTCTCTTCTCTTTCACTAATACTCTTACTTCTTCATCCCACCACTCACTACCCTTTCTAAACAGCCCACCTCCCACTCTTCTCATGCCACAAGCATCTTTTGCGCAATCCATCACTGATTCCCTAAATACATCCCATTCCTCCCCCACTCCCCTTACTTCCATTGTTCTCACCTTTTTCCATTCTGTACACAGTCTCTCCTGGTACTTCTCCACACAGGTCTCCTTCCCAAGCTCACTTACTCTCACCACCTTCTTCACCCCAACATTCACTCCTCTTTTCTGAAAACCTATACTAATCTTCACCTTAGCCTCCACAAGATAATGATCAGACATCCCTCCAGTTGCACCTCTCAGCACATTAACATCCAAAAGTCTCTCTTTCGCACGCCTGTCAATTAACACGTAATCCAATAACGCTCTCTGGCCATCTCTCCTACTTACATAAGTATACTTATGTATATCTCGCTTTTTAAACCAGGTATTCCCAATCATCAGTCCTTTTTCAGCACATAAATCTACAAGCTCTTCACCATTTCCATTTACAACACTGAACACCCCATGCATACCAATTATTCCCTCAACTGCCACATTACTCACCTTTGCATTCAAATCACCCATCACTATAACCCGGTCTCGTGCATCAAAACCGCTAACACACTCATTTAGCTGCTCCCAAAACACTTGCCTCTCATGATCTTTCTTCTCATGCCCAGGTGCATATGCACCAATAATCACCCACCTCTCTCCATCAACTTTCAATTTTACCCATATTAATCGAGAATTTACTTTCTTACATTCTATCACATACTCCCACAACTCCTGTTTCAGGAGTATTGCTACTCCTTCCCTTGCTCTTGTCCTCTCACTAACCCCTGACTTCACTCCCCAGACATTTCCAAACCACTCTTCCCCTTTACCCTTGAGCTTCGTTTCACTCAGAGCCAAAACATCCAGGTCCCTTTCCTCAAACATACTACCTATCTCTCCTTTTTTCACATCTTTGTTACATCCACACACATTTAGGCACCCCACTCTGAGCCTTCGAGGAGGATGATCACTCCCCGCGTGACTCCTTCTTCTGTTTCCCATTTTAGAAAGTTAATACAAGGAGGGGAGGATTTCCGGCCCCCCGCTCCCGTCCCCTCTAGTCGCTTTCTACGACACGCGAGGAATACGTGGGAAGTATTCTTTCACCCCTATCCCCAGGGATAATATACATACATATATACATATACACACACACACACACACACACACATACGCACATACACACACACACACACACACATACATATATATACATATGAAAAATGTAAGAAACAATTTAGAAAAACAAACTTTTAGCTTGAAATGAATGAAAAAAATGAATGTCACATAATGGTTCAACCTCTGGCTATGGAAAAGGAAATGTACAATTTATTCACACAAACGTCAATAGCAGTTCTCATCAATTTCACCACTGTGTCAATAAGCTTCAATGTCTAAGCTACATTTTTTCCAACTTCACTATTTTCTTGTCAAAAACACCATGCATGAAAACTATCACTCCATTAACACAACTATAAACATTTACTTCCCCTTTAAAAGTTCTGGGGAAGTCTGTCTCGATACACTGCGGCGAGGCGACGCGACGCTGACACGATCACTGTCACAATATCACTTCTGCCTCCTCAAGTCAATCTCTCAGCCACAGTGCAGGCCTTCATCGTCGAAATCGGTTACTGCCACTCGTCAAGGTGATGCGTCATCTTCAGGACGACTTCTCTACGTCCAGTTGGTTGGCAGGTATAACCTCGGGCCTGCTGCCTCTTGTGACGAAACCTGCAACAGACATGAAGTTCTGTCTGAAACTTGCCAACGGGAGGTCTACCGGGCCACGGTGATGTACGTCCTCCCCCATCTGTCACTTTGGTTTAAAGTGAAATCTGTTCATCAAACACACACGATGGTGGAGAAATATAGGATGGTCGAGGGAGGGTGGCCCATGAGTGGATCAAATGGCGTCCTAGCTTCGTCTCTTCGATGTATATCAACTGACTTATGTTCCTCTCTTGTGTCTCCCCTGATGATGTGATTATTACACGAAAGTGCACTTGGGAACTTTTCATGTTTCATTTTCCCCGTGGACTCATAGGAATATATATATATATATATATATATATATATATATATATATATATATATTTATATATATCGTCAATGCACGGAAAGGAGCAGAGTCTTGTGAAAGACATTTTCATTGGAAAGGACTGTATCATTTCCCAGCTCCTGCGTGGAGCGCAGCCTTGAAGCTGCAGAAGCGCCATGGTAAGGGGTCCTGGGGTTATATAAGACCACATACAAGGCTAACGAGCCAGGAGAACACCAGCGTACTGTACAACAACTCCGGCAGTACCACACACACAGGAGACCACAAGGAGCCATTCATGATGTTGTGGTGCCACAGACTCCACAGTAATACTTCCTTTGAAGGAGCTAAGTCAACTCGCCACACAACACATTGTCACATTCCCCCCCTCAACCATTACTAAAGCCGTAAACATAAAAGCTTCACATTTTCCATTTTCCTTACGGAACATTTATATTTTTTCTTTACAAAACAGCCACATTAATGGATGAAATCCATTATCATGCCAAGAGGCGGTGTGGAAGGAACCTCCATGCTCGTAGGTCAACTATACAACATGGTCGTCGCTGTTCTTGTATTAGTGTGACTTGCTGTCTACACCTCACCTACCACAGGTGACAATGTCAGACCTGGCTAACGTTCTGCTCAGCTGGGGCAATGTCTTGACGACCATTCTTGGATCATACCTTCATCAACTCTCTCCCCCTCACTCTCCTCATCTACCTTCATATATCCCTCCAACTCATCTACCTACTTCACCCCATCACCCTCAGCCTTCTTATTTACCAGCAACGACCCACTTCCCTTCACCCTCCTCGTCTACCAGCATCAACCCCTTCCCCCTTCTCATCTACCTTTATCACCCCCCTCCATGATCCTACTTACCATCATCAACCCCTTACCCATCACCCTCCTCATCTACCTTCATCAATTCTCTCCTTCTTATCTAACTTCACCCACCATCTCTCCCTTCTTATCTACCTTCATCGTCCCCCCACCCCCCAACACCCTTATTATCTACCTGCATCAATCTTCCCACCCACTCTTTTGATCTACCTGCATCTACCCCTCACCATACATCTTCTTATCTACCCGCAACGACCCCCATCCCCTCACCCTCACCTCCCCAGCCTTCTTATCTTCCCACATCAGACTCTCATCCATCACCTTCCTCATCAACCTACATCAACCCCTTCCCTCGACTACATCTCTTGCAGTCTTCGGTGGCCTTCACCCCTACAACACGGGCTGGACCCAGGCTGCTGGATCGGGTCGTTGGTCGACCAAGGTGTTGGAAGCCGCAGCCCTCACAGCCTGGCTGGTCTGGTACACTGTGTAGGTACTTGTCCAGTGAACTCTTGACCTTCTCTACCGTGCACCCACCAGGCTGTGTCTCATGATGGCAGATGGCAAGGTGTTGAAGAATCTTGGACTCCGGATCTTTAATGTGGTTTCTCTTCTTGTGCATATCGCACCTCTGGATTTCACAGTTTGTATCTTACAAAGTCTTCCATGCCTGTCGTGCCAGTAGCATGTGATTTCCTAATGTAGGCAGCGAACCATAACTTCTTGGATTCTTCAAGTACAGTCTGCGCTCCAGGAAGTATAGCCTCAGTGTCTGCAGTCATTCCCAGTAGTTTAGTTCCTTAACCACAACAATATGGACTGAGGAAGATCTCTGACCACTTCTCAAATGCGCAATTTCGTCCTTCTTGAAGGGTGATGTTAGAATGCAGCAATACTCAACTCGTAAAAGAACTACTGCCTTCATCATAATAGCATTTCGTTTTTCTTCCTTTGCCCTGAAGGTCCACAGGATCCAGCCTGCCACCCTCCTGCATGAGGCATCCGTTGCTTTGTTGTGTTCTCTGAAGGTTTGGTCGTTACACATTATTACTCTGAGGTCTCTCGTAATTCATTTGGTTTATGATAGCGTCTCTGTCTGTCCGATATTCTGTGTTTTCTTGATTTCTTCATTTTCCCGCATACAGGAGGAGTTCAAATTCATCTTCATTTAAAAGCATGTTGTTCTCGGTGGCCCAGTTCAAGACTTCGTTTATGTCTGTAGCCGTCCGGCATCTTCTGTTGATGTGATTTTCATAATCTTCTATGATAGGAAAAATATAACATGCAACTGTAGCTCGTGCTTGTCTCACTGTCAGGTGGCTCGTGCTTGCCTCACTGTCAGTTGGCTAGTGCTCGCCTCACTGTCAGGTGGCTCGTGCTTGCCTCACTGTCAGGTGTCTCGTGCTCGCCTCATTGTCAGGTGGCACGTGCTTGCCTCACTGTCAGGTGTCTCGTGCTCGCCTCACTGTCAGGTGGCCCGTGCTCGCCTCATTGTCTGGCGGCTCGTGCTTACTTCACTGTCAGGTGTCTCGTGCTCGCCTCACTGTCAGGTGGCTCGTGCTTGCCTCACTGTCAGCTGGCTCGTGCTTGCCTCATTGTCTGGTGGCTCGTGCTTACTTCACTGTCAGGTGGCTCGTGCTTGCCTCACTGTCAGGTGGCTCGTGCTCGCCCCACTGTCATGTGGCTCGCGCTTGCCTCACTGTCAGGAGGCTCGTGCTTGCCTCACTGTCAGTTGGCTCGTGCTTGCCTCTGTCAGGTGGCTCGTGCTTGCCTCTGTCAGGTGGCTCGTGCTTGCCTCACTGTCAGGTGGCTCGTGCTCGTCTCAGACAGGTGGCTCGTGCTCGTCTCAGTCAGGTGGCTCGTGCTTGCCTCATTGTCTGGTGGCTCGTGCTTGCCTCACTGTCAGGTGGCTCGTGCTCGCCTCACTGTCAGGTGGCTCGTGTTTGCCTCATTGTCAGGAGGCTCGTGCTTGCCTCATTGTCAGTTGGCTCGTGCTTGCCTCACTGTCAGGAGGCTCATGCTTGCCTCACTGTCAGGTGGCTCGTGCTCGCCTCACTGTCAGGTGGCTCGTGCTTGCCTCACTGTCAGGAGGCTCGTGCTTGCCTCACTGTCAGTTGGCTCGTGCTTCCCTCACTGTCAGAAGGCTCGTGCTTGCCTCACTGTCAGGTGGCTCGTGCTTGCCTCACTGTCAGGTGGCTCGTGCTTGCCTCACTGTCAGTTGGCTCGTGCTTGTCTCACTGTCAGGTGGATCGTGCTTGCCTCATTGTCAGGTGGATCGTGATTGCCTCCGTCAGGTAGCTCGTGCTTGCCTTACTGTCAGGTGGCTCATGCTTGCCTCACTGTCAGGTGGCTCGTGCTTGCCTCATTGTCAGGTGGATCGTGATTGCCTTACTGTCAGGTGGCTCGTGCTTGCCTCACTGTCAGGTGGCTCGTGCTTGCCTCACTGTCAAGTGGCTCGTGCTTACCTCACTGTCAGGTGGCTGGTGCTTGCCTCTGCCAGGTGGCTCGTGCTTGCCTCTGACAGGTGGCTCGTGCTTGCCTCTGACAGGTGGCCCGTGCTTGCCTCACTGTTAGGTGGTTCGTGCTTGCCTCACTGTCAGGTGGTTCGTGCTTGCCTCACTGCCAGGTGGCTCGTGCTTGCCTCACTGTCAGTTGGCTCGTGCTTGCCTCACTGTCAGGTGGCTCGTGAATGCCTCACTTGCAGGTGGCTCGTGCTCACCTCACTGTCAGGTGGCTCATTCTGTACTTGGCTCGATGAATACCGATTCATGTTACCTTTTACAACCTTCCTCACACCTTGGCAGTTATATGTGAAGATGCTTTCTGTGTTGAGTGGGATAATAGAGTCTGTGGTTCTGGTTCTGCATTTGTGTAACTGTATTGTGGGTTATTTCTTGTCTAATTTATGGCTTTTCTTTTTCTATGTTTGATATGACATTCAGTTTATGGTCTACGTATGTCCTACAATTCACTTGATAGCTATTCTTTCATTTCCTGGGAAAGCTGTGGCTTCTTTAGATCTATAATCCTTTTTCGCCTCGTGTATTGTGCTCGTCCTCCTCCATCTGACCTGTTGTGTTTTCTTGTGGCTGGTGTATGTCTGCTGCATGTGTGTAGTACCAGAGTGGTCATGTCTCTTACACACGCCTCCTCCACTCTGGTACTCAGCAGTGTTTCCCATTGTGTTGGCAGACATATCATAGATCACGGACTCCCACTTTATCACTTTACTATTAAAATTGAAGCTACTGAAAACATCCCCATTATTTTGTGTGTTCTGACGGCGCAGTTCAGAATTCACACTTGCTTTACTTCAGTCAGGTTGTGATCAGAGTACAAGCTTGTGTTTACTTCAGTCAGGTTGTGATCAGAGTACAAGCTTGTGTTTACTTCAGTCAGCTTGTGATCAGAGTACAAGCTTGTGTTTACTTCAGTCAGGTTGTGATCAGAGTACAGGCTTGTGTTTACTTCAGTCAGCTTGTGATCAGAGTACAAGCTTGTGTTTACTTCAGTCAGGTTGTGATCAGAGTACAAGCTTGTGTTTACTTCAGTCAGCTTGTGATCAGAGTACAAGCTTGTGTTTACTTCAGTCAGGTTGTGATCAGAGTACAAGCTTGTGTTTACTTCAGTCAGGTTGTGATCAGAGTACAAGCTTGAGTTTACTTCAGTCAGGTTGTGATCAGAGTACAAGCTTGTGTTTACTTCAGTCAGGTTGTGATCAGAGTACAAGCTTGTGTTTACTTCAGTCGGGTTGTGATCAGAGTACAAGCTTGTGTTTACTTCAGTCAGCTTGTGATCAGAGTACAAGGTGTTTGTGATGGTAATATCACATATTAGGTCCATATTATTTGTGATGGTAATATCACATATTAGGTCCATATTATTTGTGATGGTAATATCACATATTATGTCCATATTATTTGTGATGGTAATATCACATATTAGGTCCACATTATTTGTGATGGTAATATCACATATTAGGTCCACATTATTTGTGATGGTAACATCACATATTAGGTCCACATTATTTGTGATGGTAACATCACATATTAGGTCCACATTATTTGTGAAGATTAAATATCATTTCCTCTAGCTGGTTTGTTATATGTTGGCTGATAGAGGAACTTTTCACATTGTCTTCATGATTCTGTTTTTGCAGTTTTTCGTCCAAGCCGCCTCTAGGGCCAGTATTTTCCGCTATGTTACTATTTCTTGTTTGTCTGCATTTAATGTGTGGTAAGTTGAAGTCTCATAAGACAATTATATCTGGGACTGGGTGTCCAAGGAAGTCGAGACATGATTCGATGTTTCTAATTTGTTCTTTATGAGGCTTTGTGTCAGGTGGCCTACAGATTACAGCAATGAGAATGTCTGGGTTTCCGACCTTGACCACGTGTGCTTCTGCTACATCATTTGAGTTCAGGAGTTCAGTTGTTATTAATGTGTCTACTATACACGGTGCAGCTCCTCCACATGATCTTGGTCTGCTGCATCCGCTGAGTTTGTAATTTGGAATCCACACGTCACTATTCATATGATCTCATTTGTGAGTTTCAGTGAAGACCACAAATACTGCACTTGACTCGTTTGTCAGGCCATTTAACGAGGTTTAGTTGTGCTATGTGATTTCAGTCTCTGTATGATGACATATACGAAGGGACGTTACATGGCTTGTCTGTATTGTTCTGTGGAGTCAATATGTTCAGCTGGATTTGGCAGAGAACTTCCAGATGCTTCACGATTTTGAAGAGAGAAGCCATTATAATTTCCTCTTCCAGTATTCCTTCCCTGCCTCTGTTTGGTCTTGTGTCTGTCAGCAAAAAAGATGTGCTTTGATGAGGGATATGTCTCCTTGTCCCTGATATGTGGTGGTTCGTACAAGCAGCACATAATCCCATGTGAACGTCTGCATAATACTGGATGGGAGAATCTGCTTCCTTTCCCATTTATCTTTCTTGAAGCAGTTCACACATTTTCCAGTGTGTTTACATTTTCCCCAGTACGGTACACTAGTGTTGCCATGCGTGCAATCTCCCTGTTGGATGTACAGACTTTGTCCCACCCTCGGCTTTGTTGTTGGTGTACTGCGTGGTGTCTCGCCCGCTCCGTGTCTGTGGCTTTCTTGCTCCCTCGTCCTTCCCTATCCGAGTCAGCGTCAAGGTCCCTGTCTCCACCCACACTAGAAGTTTCCTGGCTTCCACTTTCTCCTTCTCCCTCTGAACCTAGATGTGTCTGTGTCACTTTCTGTGGTCATGTTTGTGACTGAAGTCCAAACTTCGGTATTTTTCGCGACTTTCGTGTTGACCAGCACGACAGGAAATATTGCAAGTACCTCAAAAGTGACTGGTCGGTGATCTCTTGTACCAAACGGTACCCTCACTTCAACATGATGGACAAGATCCTCATCTGTAGTTACAACTACATCTAATGTTTTCATCGCGAGTAAATTTCTCGAGTGACTGTGTCTGGAGACCATCGAGCACATTCAGGCAGAGCCCATTACCCGTGCTGCTGGCTGGGGGTTCTCCCCACCTACCTGTATGTTAAGGTGTCTCAGTATGATCGAATCTGGTTCACCACACACCTCAGCTACCTGATCATAAAGCTTGTGCTATGATCTACTCCACGTGTTATCTTTCTGCGAGGATTATCTTTTAGTTCAACAAAAATTGAGTTGCTTTCATCCACAGCTGCAACAATGTTGACGTGCGGGATTACGATGAGATTCAACGAAGAGCAAGACACCACCGCCTCCTTTATTATCACAGATAAAGACAATGTATCAAGGAACTGCATATTCGGCGAGGAAATCCTTATTCTAAATATCTCACCAAGATCCTGAAATGCCAGTCATATGTGACTTTCCTCCAAGCAATATCTTCCGACTCTGAATGTAGGTTCCGAGTACTGACACACAGTCTTCTGCTGGCTGACTGATGCTTTTCATCGATGGTAAGTTTGTGTACATCAGTGGGAACAGGGACCCGTCTAGACGACATTACTTCCAACTGACATGTCCAGCCTTGTTCGTTACCTGCCTTGTTCCTTACTCCCACCCTGGTAGAGACATTCGGCTGCCCTACTCTCCCTTTTCCTCTAACTGCCTCGTGTCCAACCTGCACCGCTGATCTGTCTTGCTATTTACCCTCACTACCTTGCTCTCTGCCTCCACCTCTCAGGTGACCCCTTGCTACCCGGCAAGTGATCACCAGCTGCCCCAGGTTCCTGACCTTCCTCCACTTGATGTCTGACTTCTCGCTGACCTGTCCTGCCACGTCCCCTATGGACTCCAACCCCTCTCTCGATTTTCCTACATTTATTACTTAAAAAAAAGAGCATCATGCATTATATCCTTCACTTGTTCCCTTACAATTACCATCTACCTGTTTGAAGACTGACTAGCCCCGGCTACAACCCTCTCCAATGACTCTGCTCAAGCCAGCACGACTTGTATTTCCACACATTCTTCAGTTCTCCCTCAACCCTCGCACCCCATCCATCCTAAGACTCATTTCAAATTCCACAGTTCCATTCGCTGCCGTAACGTAAAGCAGTGGCAGCCGCATTATAAAGCGGTTCGTCCGAAAGGTTCACAACAAAGTCAGGATCAGTCAGCATGTTTCCACCAGTCACTTTATGTGGTCCATTTGGGGTTTTATCTGCGTCTTTTGTACACTCATGACTTATGTACATTTTGCATCAACGGAGACCACTGGTTTTCTCCTGAACTTTGCTGCACTTCATCCTGGAGTGGCTCCCTGCCTCCGTGAGCTGCCCTGGTCTCTGGTGAAGGTTCACAAGTTAACATCATGTCTCGATATCCTTCAGAAATGTATGAAAGAACAAATGTTACCAAAATCGGTTCTTCTACAACGACTGATACGGATGGTTGGTCAGCCATTCGATGATGTTCTGCGGATCATATGACAGAAACATATTGACGGTGTCAAACTTGAAGTGAAGGAAACGTTTAGAATAAAACGTATGATGAAGTGGAATAACTTTCGGTGTGACATAAGGTCGGATTATGAAGAAATGCTGTTGCTTGACTGTTTTCAGGTAATGAGATCTGAATGTGACATTCCATCTGGAAAGTTCCATCGAACTTACCAAGTTGTTATTGACGACCATGACTGGTGGACACATGTTAACCCTGACTTAACTGTGAACCTTCTGGACAAACCATTTGACACACCTGTTGCCACGGCTTTATGATACAAAGTCTTGCTCATACTTGAATGACCTTAATGATATGGCATTCTGCAGTCATCACAACATAATGATCTGTTGAAATATGTCATCAATATCTGTTAAGGTATTGTGTCATGTGCAGCAGTGCACCTCCCAGTTGTTCTGTTCGTGTCATAAGTGATCTGGTTGATGTGACACACGACCAGGAAGTGCACGTTACTATACCTGACAACTCGACCGCCGTTTTGAATCTAAATAAAAACAATTGATTAGATAAAGGGTCAGGTTTATTAGAGGAGAGAAGGACATACCATCCTCACAGAAGTGATTCCACAGTAACAACAAACAGCAAGTTTAATAAGAAAATTTCTTGTTTAAAAACAATGACGAATTAATTAGGAAATTTTCTTGCTCGAGTCCTTCCTTGTCCCACATATCTACTGTAAATAAGACTCATAAACCAGGAAACCCTGTAAGACCTACAGTATTTTCCGTGGAATCTGCAACATACAGACTGTCCAAATGTCTGGTCAGTATTCTCAGTCCATCAACTTCCACAATATCTTGATCTCTTATCAAACACCATATTGATCTAGCAGACCAACTCAGTAATGTCCACCATGATTACATATTGATCTAGCAGACCAACTCAGTAATGTCCAGCCTGATTACATATTGATCTAGCAGACCAACTCAGTAATGTCCACCATGATTACATATTGATCTAGCAGACCAACTCAGTAATGTCCACCATGATTACATATTGATCTAGCAGACCAACTCAGTAATGTCCAGCCTGATTACATATTGATCTAGCAGACCAACTCAGTAATGTCCACCATGATTACATATTGATCTAGCAGACCAACTCAGTAATGTCCACCATGATTACATATTGATCTAGCAGACCAACTCAGTAATGTCCACCATGATTACATATTGATCTAGCAGACCAACTCAGTAATGTCCACCCTGATTACATATTGATCTAGCAGACCAACTCAGTAATGTCCACCCTGATTACATATTGATCTAGCAGACCAACTCAGTAATGTCCACCATGATTACATATTGATCTAGCAGACCAACTCAGTAATGTCCAGCCTGATCACATATTGATCTAGCAGACCAACTCAGTAATGTCCAGCCTGATTACATATTGATCTAGCAGACCAACTCAGTAATGTCCAGCCTGATTACATATTGATCTAGCAGACCAACTCAGTCATGTCCAGCCTGATTACATATAGATTTCAACTTATCAGTTGTGATGTTGCGTCATTATTCATGAAATTCATTACTGATGATTTAGTGTTGTTTTAGGCAGAAGAGCAAGACAAACATAATTTACCATCGCCTGCAAGTATCATTTCAGAGATAATTATACAACGTATTAAAGATTGTGGGTCTCGCTTCCACTATAGTGTCTTCCCACAACAGTTTGGTATGAGCATGGGAAATCCTCTCTCACTCCTCTGAACTACTTCATCTCTGGAATTTTTGAGAGCAAGATACTTTATGACATCTTCCCTAGTAATATCACACGGTATATACAGGTATCCTGTTGACTATCTTTGTTTGTGGGCAGGTGGTAAAGATGAACATTAACTTCTTACCAATCTAAACTGCTTGGTGGACTCAAAATTTTAAGTTCACTCGTGAAACTGAGACAGACAACACATTGGCCATCTTAAACTGTAATATTCATAGGAATGAAAACAAGCAACACTTTAGCATACATCGTAAAGCCACAAAGGTCTGTTCATATATTAACTCAACTCATCACAATAAAGTAAAACGTTCTGTGTTTTCATCTACGCTTCTTAGTGCATTTCGCCTATGTAGTCCAGAATTCATTAATGATGTACTCTACAATATCCATAACAAAGGTTATAAATAATAATATCCCAAACATTTCCATGATTCAGCTTGTACTCTTGCTACAGAGTCTTTGTATAATGTTCAACCTAAGGAACCACTTGTGAACAAAACTTGTAAATATCACGATCTTGCGAGGTCTTGCTTAATCAGTGTGTTAAAAATGTTTAACATTAATGCAGTCTTCAGCAATAATAACAATACGGTCAGAGAAAATCTTATCACATGTTCCGTAATTTCTCAGAAGGTTGTGTGTACAATATCTTATGTAAAGTGAGTGAACAGCTTTACAATGGTCAAGCTGGTAAGGGTTTCATTATCTGGGCAGGTTAAACAAGCATCAGGTTAGGTCAAGATTCGAATGCAATATTTGTCCATCTCAAAGACTTTGGTCACCAAACAGACTGGAGCAGTTACATAGTTGACTTTATAAGTGAAAAAATGCAAATATGTTTCCCAAAACACACACACACACACACATATATATATATATATATATATATATATATATATATATATATATATATATATATATATATATATATATATATATATTTTCAGCACATAAATCTACAAGCTCTTCACCATTTCCATTTACAACACTGAACACCCCATGTATACCAATTATTCCCTCAACTGCCACATTACTCACCTTTGCATTCAAATCACCCATCACTATAACCCGGTCTCGTGCATCAAAACCACTAACACACTCATTCAGCTGCTCCCAAAACACTTGCCTCTCATGATCTTTCTTCTCATGCCCGGGTGCATATGCACCAATAATCACCCACCTCTCTCCATCAACTTTCAGTTTTACCCATATTAATCGAGAATTTACTTTCTTACATTCTATCACATACTCCCACAACTCCTGTTTCAGGAGTATTGCTACTCCTTCCCTTGCTCTTGTCCTCTCACTAACCCCTGACTTTACTCCCCAGACATTCCCAAACCACTCTTCCCCTTTACCCTTGAGCTTCGTTTCACTCAGAGCCAAAACATCCAGGTTCCTTTCCTCAAACATACTACCTATCTCTCCTTTTTTCACATCTTGGTTACATCCACACACATTTAGGCACCCCACTCTGAGCCTTCGAGGAGGATGAGCACTCCCCGCGTGACTCCTTCTTCTGTTTCCCATTTTAGAAAGTTAATACAAGGAGGGGAGGATTTCTGGCCCCCCGCTCCCGTCCCCTCTAGTCGCTTTCTACGACACGCGAGGAATACGTGGGAAGTATTCTTTCACCCCTATCCCCAGGGATAATATACATATATATATACATATACACATACACACACATACACATACATACGCACATATACACACACACACATACATATATATACATATGAAGAATGTAAGAAACAATTTAGAAAACTGAAGCTTCTAGCTTGAAATGAAGGACTGATGATTGGGAATACCTGGTTTAAAAAGCGAGATATACATAAGTATACTTATGTAAGTAGGAGAGATGGCCAGAGAGCGTTATTGGATTACGTGTTAATTGACAGGCGTGCGAAAGAGAGACTTTTGGATGTTAATGTGCTGAGAGGTGCAACCGGAGGGATGTCTGATCATTATCTTGTGGAGGCTAAGGTGAAGATTTGTATGGGTTTTCAGAAAAGAAGAGTGAATGTTGGGGTGAAGAGGGTGGTGAGAGTAAGTGAGCTTGGGAAGGAGACCTGTGTGAGGAAGTACCAGGAGAGACTGAGTACAGAATGGAAAAAGGTGAGAACAATGGAAGTAAGGGGAGTGGGGGAGGAATGGGATGTATTTAGGGAAGCAGTGATGGATTGCGCAAAAGATGCTTGTGGCATGAGAAGAGTGGGAGGTGGGTTGATTAGAAAGGGTAGTGAGTGGTGGGATGAAGAAGTAAGAGTATTAGTGAAAGAGAAGAGAGAGGCATTTGGACGATTTTTGCAGGGAAAAAATGCAATTGAGTGGGAGATGTATAAAAGAAAGAGACAGGAGGTCAAGAGTAAGGTGGAAGAGGTGAAAAAAAAGGGCAAATGAGAGTTGGGGTGAGAGAGTATCATTAAATTTTAGGGAGAATAAAAAGATGTTCTGGAAGGAGGTAAATAAAGTGCGTAAGACAAGGGAGCAAATGGGAACTTCAGTGAAGGGCGCAAATGGGGAGGTGATAATAAGTAGTGGTGATGTGAGGAGATGGAGTGAGTATTTTGAAGGTTTGTTGAATGTGTTTGATGATAGAGTGGCAGATATAGGGTGTTTTGGTCGAGGTGGTGTGCAAAGTGAGAGGGTTAGGGAAAATGATTTGGTAAACAGAGAAGAGGTAGTGAAAGCTTTGCGGAAGATGAAAGCCGGCAAGGCAGCAGGCTTGGATGGTATTGCAGTGGAATTTATTAAAAAAGGGGGTGACTGTATTGTTGACTGGTTGGTAAGATTATTTAATGTATGTATGACTCATGGTGAGGTGCCTGAGGATTGGCGGAATGTGTGCATAGTGCCATTGTACAAAGGCAAAGGGGATAAGAGTGAGTGCTCAAATTACAGAGGTATAAGTTTGTTGAGTATTCCTGGTAAATTATATGGGAGGGTATTGATTGAGAGGGTGAAGGCATGTACAGAGCATCAGATTGGGGAAGAGCAGTGTGGTTTCAGAAGTGGTAGAGGATGTGTGGATCAGGTGTTTGCTTTGAAGAATGTATGTGAGAAATACTTAGAAAAGCAAATGGATTTGTATGTAGCATTTATGGATCTGGAGAAGGCATATGATAAGAGTGATAGAGATGCTCTGTGGAAGGTATTAAGAATATATGGTGTGGGAGGAAAGTTGTTAGAAGCAGTGAAAAGTTTTTATCGAGGATGTAAGGCATGTGTACGTGTAGGAAGAGAGGAAAGTGATTGGTTCTCAGTGAATGTAGGTTTGCGGCAGGGGTGTGTGATGTCTCCATGGTTGTTTAATTTGTTTATGGATGGGGTTGTTAGGGAGGTAAATGCAAGAGTTTTGGAAAGAGGGGCAAGTATGAAGTCTGTTGGGGATGAGAGAGCTTGGGAAGTGAGTCAGTTGTTGTTCGCTGATGATACAGCGCTGGTGGCTGATTCATGTGAGAAACTGCAGAAGCTGGTGACTGAGTTTGGTAAAGTGTGTGGAAGAAGAAAGTTAAGAGTAAATGTGAATAAGAGCAAGGTTATTAGGTACAGTAGGGTTGAGGGTCAAGTCAATTGGGAGGTGAGTTTGAATGGAGAAAAACTGGAGGAAGTGAAGTGTTTTAGATATCTGGGAGTGGATCTGGCAGCGGATGGAACCATGGAAGCGGAAGTGGATCATAGAGTGGGGGAGGGGGCGAAAATTCTGGGGGCCTTGAAGAATGTGTGGAAGTCGAGAACATTATCTCGGAAAGCAAAAATGGGTATGTTTGAAGGAATAGTGGTTCCAACAATGTTTTATGGTTGCGAGGCGTGGGCTATGGATAGAGTTGTGCGCAGGAGGATGGATGTGCTGGAAATGAGATGTTTGAGGACAATGTGTGGTGTGAGGTGGTTTGATCGAGTGAGTAACGTAAGGGTAAGAGAGATGTGTGGAAATAAAAAGAGCGTGGTTGAGAGAGCAGAAGAGGGTGTTTTGAAGTGGTTTGGGCACATGGAGAGAATGAGTGAGGAAAGATTGACCAAGAGGATATATGTGTCGGAGGTGGAGGGAACGAGGAGAAGAGGGAGACCAAATTGGAGGTGGAAAGATG
This sequence comes from Panulirus ornatus, assembly GCF_036320965.1. Taxonomy (NCBI): domain Eukaryota; kingdom Metazoa; phylum Arthropoda; class Malacostraca; order Decapoda; family Palinuridae; genus Panulirus; species Panulirus ornatus. Next base: position 30,673,243 of record NC_092229.1, read on the forward strand.
GAGTGAAAAAGATTTTGTGTGATCGGGGCCTGAACATGCAGGAGGGTGAAAGGAGGGCAAGGAATAGAGTGAATTGGAGCGATGTGGTATACCGGGGTTGACGTGCTGTCAGTGGATTGAATCAAGGCATGTGAAGCGTCTGGGGTAAACCATGGAAAGCTGTGTAGGTATGTATATTTGCGTGTGTGGACGTATGTATATACATGTGTATGGGGGGGGGGGGGTGGGCCATTTCTTTCGTCTGTTTCCTTGCGCTACCTCGCAAACGCGGGAGACAGCGACAAAGTATAATAATAAAAAAATAAATATATATATATATATATATATATATATATATATATATATATATATATATATATACACTCAATATAATAGAGTTGATAGAGATAATTTGTGGAAGGTATTCAAGAGTATATGGTGTGATAGTAAGTTGCTAGAAGAAGTGAAAAGTTTTTATCAAGGATGTAAGGCATGTGTACGAGCAGAAAGAGAGGAAAGTGATTGGTTCCCAGTGAATGTCGGTTTGCGGCAGGGGTGCGTGATGTCTCCATGGTTGTTTAATTTGTTTATGTTTGGGTGAGTCAGGGAGGTGAATGCAAGAGTTTTGGAGAGAGGGCCAAGTATGCAATCTGTTGTGGATGAGAGGGCTTGGGAAGTGAGTCAGTTGTTGTTCGCTGATGATACAGCGCTGGTGGCTGATTCGGGGGAGAAACTGCAGAAGTTGGTGACTGAGTTCGGTAAAGTATGTGAAAGAAGAAAGCTGAGAGTAAATGTGAATAAGAGAAAGGTTATCAGGTTCAGTAGGGTTGAGGGACAAGTTAATTGGGAGGTAAGTTTGAATGGAGATAAACTGGAGGAAATGAAGTGTTTTAGATATCTGGGTGTGAATTTAGCAGCGGATGGAACCATGGAAGTGGAAGTGCGTCACAGGGTGGGGGAGGGGGCGAAGGTTCTGGAAAGCAAAAATGGGTATGTTTGAAGGAATAGTGGTTCCAACAATGTTATATGGATGTGAAGCATGGGCTATAGATAGGGTTGTGCGGAAGAGGGTGGGTGTATTGGAAATGAGATGTTTGAGGACAACATGTGGTGTAAGGTGGTTTGATCGAGTAAGTAATGAAAGGGTAAGAGAGATGTGTGGTAATAAAAAGAGTATGGTTCAGAGAGCAGAGGAGGGTGTATTGAAATGGTTTGGTCACATGGAGAGAATGAGTGAGGAAAGATTGACAAAGAGGATATATTTGTCAAAGGTGGAGAGAACACGGAGAAGTGCAAGACCAAATTGGAGGTGGAAGGATGGAGTGAAAAAGATTTTGAGCGATCGGGGCCTGAACATGCAGGAGGGTGAAAGGCGTGCAAGGAATAGAGTGGATTGGAACGACGTGGTATACCGGGGTCGACGTGCTGTCAATGGATTGAACTAGGGCATGTGAAGTGTCTGGGGTAAACCATGAGAAAGTTTTGTGGGGCCTGGATGTGAAAAGGGAGCTGTGGTTTCGGTGCATTATACATGACAGCTAAAGACTGAGTGTGAACGAATGTGGCCTTTGTTGTCTTTTCCTAGCGCTACCTCGCGCGCGTGCGGAGGGAGGGGGGTGTCATTTCATGTGTGGCGGGTGGCGACGTAAATGAATAAAGACAGCAAGTATGAATTATGTACAAGTATATATATATGTATATGTCTGTGTATGTATATATATGTATGTGTTGAAATGTATAGGTACGTATATGTGCGTGTGTGGACGTGTATGTATGTACATACATGTGTGTGTGGGTGGGTTGGGCCATTCTTTCGTCTGTTTCCTTGCGCTACCTCGCTAACGCGGGAGACAGCGACAAAGTATAATGAAAATATAATATATATATATATATATATATATATATATATATATATATATATATATATATATATATATATATATATATATATATTATATTTTCATTATGGGCTATGGATAGAGTTGTGCGCAGGAGGATGGATGTGCTGGAAATGAGATGTTTGAGGATAATGTGTGGTGTGAGGTGGTTTGATCGAGTAAGTAACGTAAGGGTAAGAGAGATGTGTGGAAATAAAAAGAGCGTGGTTGAGAGAGCAGAAGAGGGTGTTTTAAAATGGTTTGGGCACATGGAGAGAATGAGTGAGGAAAGATTGACCAAGAGGATATATGTGTCGGAGGTGGAGGGAACGAGGAGAAGAGGGAGACCAAATTGGAGGTGGAAAGATGGAGTGAAAAAGATTTTGTGTGATCGGGGCCTGAACATGCAGGAGGGTGAAAGGAGGGCAAGGAATAGAGTGAATTGGAGCGATGTGGTATACAGGGGTTGACGTGCTGTCAGTGGATTGAATCAAGGCATGTGAAGCGTCCGGGGTAAACCATGGAAAGCTGTGTAGGTATGTATATTTGTGTGTGTGGACGTGTGTATGTACATGTGTATGGGGGGGGTTGGGCCATTTCTTTCGTCTGTTTCCTTGCGCTACCTCGCAAACGCGGGAGACAGCGACAAAGTATAAAAAAAAAAAAAAAAAAAAAAAAAAAATATATATATATATGTATACATACTGTACATCCATATACAAACATGCACGTATTCGTACATGCTCGCCTTCATCCATTCCCGGCACCACTCCACCCCACAGACGAAGGGTGACCCGCCACGCGTGTGAAAAACTGTTCTTGAAACCCGGACCAAGCAATACGAACCCACGACACAAGAATCCGAAGGTGACCCAAACAGAAAGTTTAGGGAAGGTCAACCAGTCGGTCAACAAGGGTCATATTTCACATTAATATAAACATTAAAACGTGTTCGGTACCAAAATAAATAACGGCAGAAGATAAACCATTGTAGTCCCAGTTTGGACAAGTTGTTAGTCACATCGACCTGATCTACAGGTCAGGAGAGGTCATTAGCTCAACCATTCGCTACATGCAAACCAATGCATCTTGGGCGTCCAAATGAATGACTTCCATAAGACACGATTTACCCACACAACTAAACATTTTACGACGAGATGAAGACGACTGAAGGTGATGATCGTCAATAAACTGTGTGATATGGGCGTTACTAAGACCAACTAACTGGCGGTGCTGACCTGGTCACCACCACTGTACAGCGGCACAACACAGTAATATACTAAAGCACGGCACATCCACACTTGTATAACCTCAAAATATATCCCGAAGTTATAGTTTAGCGGGCACCACGTACAGTCTACGGACAGTGTCGACTGAAACACTCAGTGTGGGAGTGACACGTTTGGCTTGACATTATGACACTATCATCTGACACTCTCAGTGTGGGAGTGACACGTTTGACTTGACATTATGACACTATCATCTGACACTCTCAGTGTGGGAGTGACACGTTTGACTTGACATTATGACACTATCATCTGACACTCTCAATGTGGGAGTGACACGTTTGGCTTGACATTATGACACTATCATCTGACACTCTCAATGTGGGAGTGACACTTGCTATCAATACACGTACTTCTCTCCGATACTATTTAGTCTTCGCCGGGAGAAGCTATAGTGCACAGACCACTGGACTATACATCAACCTTCATGCACAGACCACTGGACTATACATCAGCCCTCATGCACAGACCACTGGACTATACATCAACCTTCATGCACAGACCACTGGACTATACATCAGCCTTCATGCACAGACCACTGGACTATACATCAGCCTTCATGCACAGACCACTGGACTATACATAGATGTTGTATAGGCCTCCCGACAACACAGTTTTAACCAGTGTTTATATCTGTGCTGGAGACAGACGCCTCCTGAGTGAATATATTCACCCATGGTCACGTGTTGTTACTGAGAGCCAGCTGGCCAGCCTGTGTGTGGGAGAGGTGAAGACAATACACAAGTTATATGATGTCTCACTGGATGGTGAGTGGCGCTAATATCTGACTCATTTTGCGTTTCTAGTTGACCTGTTTGTATATGCTGATTCTGTTATATAATGATAAAGTACAATAAAGAACAGGTAATTCATCCAATTAGTTTGGGGGTCCGACGTGAGATGAGCTACAGGTGATGGAGCACTTCCAGTGTCGCCTCTGTGGCCCAAAGTGAGATAGTGAGAATGTCATCATCTTGTGTACGAGCTGGCAGGGATCAGACGTAGCCAGACACGTCGCCATGTTCAGCCAGCTGTCTACCTCACAACAGTCTGGTGTGCTAATGCAGATAAAGACCTTTATTCCTGCGGCTGGCATGAAGAACACGGATAACTTATCACAGATAACCAGAGGCACAACCCTGTACGTGCAGACACCACCGGGTTATCTATCAAGACCATGCAAAGTCCCAGGCAGAGGCAGGAGGCAAGGTCTGGTGTGAGCCATACCATACAATCCTGTCTTGTGACGATGGTTATCCTAATCTTCTACTTTGTTGTCATTATCAACTTTTCCTTCCTCATCCTACGTTCCTGCCAGAAGAAGAGACGTCATCATGTGATTTACCAATCATGTTTATTTCTGACATTTTTTATTTTGTTGTATAATGTAATACAATTTTTACTCACTTGTGTAAATCATTTATCTTAAGCAAACCTTCACCGGTGTACCTCACATATTGGTCTGGTCTGATGCTGACCAACCGGCCATAAAAATGGGTCAGATTTGAGTAAAACTTGTCCAAATGCGTCTCTGCAGTGCTCGTGTTTACACACTTTTGATTCTGGTACTAAACATGAAGAGGGTTGAGGCAATACCAGGCTTGACCAAGGGTTGACCCACTACTTCAACCTCCCCTGTCCTGGGATAAGTCGTCTGGGGTCATCGATAGATAACTGTTCCATACATCCAGGTCATCAGTCTGACCAAGTTCAAACATTGTTTTTCATGAGCTTAGTATCGAACTGGGAGTAATTCAACGGATCCTCGGCTTCACCATGAGCCATGCAACGTCCCACACTCCGGCCACCGCACCTCCCCGGGACACACACATACAGCATCAACACGTAACGATCAAATACAGCAACGACCCAACCAGGGAATGATGTGCCTTATGAAGGAAACAACACAAGCCAACATACGACCATACTGCACACTGAGCTACAACATACGACCATACTGCACACTGTACTACAACATACGACCATACTGCACACTGTACTACAACATACGACCATACTGCACACTCTGCTACATAATACGACCATACTGCACACTGTGCTACATAATACGACCATACTGCACACTGTGCTACAACATACGACCATACTGCACACTGAGCTACAACATACGACCATACTGCACACTGTGCTACAGCATACGAGCATACTGCACACTGTGCTACAACATACGACCATACTGCACACTGAGCTACAACATACGACCATACTGCACACTGTACTACAACATACGACCATACTGCACACTGTGCTACATCATACGACCATACTGCACACTGAGCTACATCATACGACCATACTGCACACTGTGCTACATCATACGACCATACTGCACACTGTACTACAACATACGACCATACTGCACACTGTACTACATCATACGACCATACTGCACACTGTACTACAACATACGACCATACTGCACACTGTGCTACATCATACGACCATACTGCACACTGTACTACATCATACGACCATACTGCACACTGTGCTACAACATACGACCATACTGCACACTGTGTACATCATACGACCATACAGACACTGTGCTACAACATAGACCATACTGCACACTGTGCTACAACATACGACCATACTGCACACTGTGCTACAACATACGACCATACTGCAGACTGTGCTACATCATACGACCATACTGCACACTGTGCTACAACATACGACCATACTGCACACTGTGCTACAACATACGACCATACTGTACACTGTGCTACATCATACGACTATACTGCACACTGTGCTACGAACAATACGACCATACTGCACACCGTGCTACCAACATACGACTATACTGCACACTGTGCTACACCATACGACCTATACTGCCACACGTACTACAACATACGACCATCGCACACTGTGCTCATCATACGACATACTGCACACTGAGCTACAACATACGACCATAATGCACACTGTGCTACATCATACGACCATACTGCACACTGTACTACATCATACGACCAACTGCCACACTGACTACAACATACGACCATACTGCACTCTGTACTTCAACAATACGACCATACTGCACACTGTGCTACAACATACGACCATACTGCACACTGAGCTACAACATACGACCATTCTGCAAACTGAGCTACAACATACGACCATACTGCACACTGAGCTACAACATACGACCATACTGCACACTGTGCTACAACATACGACCATACTGCACACTGAGCTACAACATACGACCATACTGCACACTGTGCTACAACATACGACCATACTGCACACTGTGCTACAACATACGACCATACTGCACACTGAGCTACATCATACGACGATACTGAACACTGTACTACAACATACGACCATACTGCACACTGTACTACATCCTACGACCATACTGCACACTGTACTACAACATACGACCATACTGCACACTGTGCTACATCATACGACTATACTGCACACTGTGCTACATCATACGACCATACTGCACACTGTACTACAACATACGACCATACTGCACACGGTGCTACATCATACGACCATACTGCACACTGTACTACATCATACGACCATACTGCACACTGAGCTACATCATACGACCATACTGCACACTGTACTACAACATACGACCATACTGCACACTGTACTACAACATACGACCATACTGCACACTGTACTACAACATACGACCATACTGCACACTGTGCTACATCATACGACTATACTGCGCACTGTGCTACAACATACGACCATACTGCCCACTGAGGTACATCATACGACCATACTGCACACTGTGCTACATCATACGACCATTCTGCACACTGTACTACAACATACGACCATACTGCACACTGTACTAGAACATACGACCATACTGCACACTGTACTACATCATATGACCATACTGTACACTGTACTACATCATACGACCATACTGCACACTGTGCTACATCATACGACCATACTGCACACTGTACTACATCCTACGACCATACTGCACACTGTACTAGAACATACGACCATACTGCACACTGTACTACATCATACGACCATACTGTACACTGTACTACATCATACGACCATACTGCACACTGTACTACATCATACGACCATACTGCACACTGTACTACATCATACGACCATACTGTACACTGTACTACATCATACGACCATACTGCACACTGTGCTACATCATACGACCATACTGCACACTGAGCTACATCATACGACCATACTGCACACTGTGCTACATCATACGACCATACTGCACACTGTGCTACATCATACGACCATTATGCACACTGTACTACATCATACGACCATACTGCACACTGAGCTACATCATACGACCATACTGCACACTGTGCTACATCATACGACCATACTGCACACTGTGCTACAACATACGACCATACTGCACACTGTACTACATCATACAACCATACTGCACACTGTGCTACATCATACGACCATACTGCACACTGTACTACATCATACGACCATACTGCACACTGAGCTACAACATACGACCATACTGCACACTGTGCTACATCATACGACCATACTGCACACTGTACTACACCATACGACCATACTGCACACTGTGCTACATCATACGACCATACTGCACACTGTACTACAACATACGACCATACTGCACACTGTGCTACATCATACGACCATACTGCACACTGAGCTACAACATACGACCATACTGCACACTGTACTACAACATACGACCATACTGCACACTGTGCTACATCATACGACCATACTGCACACTGTACTACAACATACGACCATACTGCACACTGTGCTACATCATACGACCATACTGCACACTGTGCTACATCATACGACCATACTGCACACTGTACTACATCATACGACCATACTGCACACTGTACTACATCATTCGACCATACTGCACACTGTAATACATCATACGACCATACTGCACACTGTACTACATCATACGACCATACTGCACACTGTGCTACATCATACGACCATACTGCACACTGTGCTACAACATACGACCATACTGCACACTGTACTACATCATACGACCATACTGCACACTGTACTACATCATACGACCATACTGCACACTGTACTACATCATACGACCATACTGCACACTGTACTACACCATACGACCATACTAGACACTGTGCTACAACACCACCGGTCTCACCTTGACCATTACACAACATCCACAACTCAATAATATCCAGAGGTTTAATCATGACAACAAACAAACGTATCAACTACTAACACGATATCAACTGGCGAAGTGTATGGCATACTGGGCCAGAAAGCCTATGAGCCGCTGTCGCCTTGAACAGCATTATCGATCCAAGGATCCATACAATGTACTGGTTCATACATGTGAGCGGATGTGGCATTTCTTCACATGCATCCTGGCGCTACCTCACTGACGTAGGGGGTGGCGATGATGTTTCTTGTGGGTCGGGTAGCACCGGCAGCGGATAAAGCCAAGCAAGTATGAATATATATATATATATATATATATATATATATATATATATATATATATATATATATATATATATATATGGCAGCGGATGGAACCATGGAAGCGGAAGTGGATCATAGGGTGGGGGAGGGGGCGAAAATCCTGGGAGCCTTGAAGAATGTGTGGAAGTCGAGAACATTATCACGGAAAGCAAAAATGGGTATGTTTGAAGGAATAGTGGTTCCAACAATGTTATATGGTTGCGAGGCGTGGGCTATGGATAGAGTTGTGCGCAGGAGGATGGATGTGCTGGAAATGAGATGTTTGAGGACAATGTGTGGTGTGAGGTGGTTTGATCGAGTAAGTAACGTAAGGGTAAGAGAGATGTGTGGAAATAAAAAGAGCGTGGTTGAGAGAGCAGAAGAGGGTGTTTTGAAATGGTTTGGGCACATGGAGAGAATGAGTGAGGAAAGATTGACCAAGAGGATATATGTGTCGGAGGTGGAGGGAACGAGGAGAAGAGGGAGACCAAATTGGAGGTGGAAAGATGGAGTGAAAAAGATTTTGTGTGATCGGGGCCTGAACATGCAGGAGGGTGAAAGGAGGGCAAGGAATAGAGTGAATTGGATCGATGTGGTATACCGGGGTTGACGTGCTGTCAGTGGATTGAATCAGGGCATGTGAAGCGTCTGGGGTAAACCATGGAAAGCTGTGTAGGTATGTATATTTGCGTGTGTGGACGTATGTATATACATGTGTATGGGGGTGGGTTGGGCCATTTCTTTCGTCTGTTTCCTTGCGCTACCTCGCAAACGCGGGAGACAGCGACAAAAAAAAAAAAAAAAAAATAATATATATATATATAATATATATATATAATTAATTATTTTTATTTATACTATGTCGCTGTCTCCCGCGTTTGCGAGGTAGCGCAAGGAAACAGACGAAAGAAATGGCCCAACCCACCCCCATACACATGTATATACATACGTCCACACACGCAAATATACATACCTACACAGCTTTCCATGGTTTACCCCAGACGCTTCACATGCCTTGATTCAATCCAATGACAGCACGTGTATGCGCGTTTATGTGTATATATGTGGAGGTGAGTGGATGGGTCTTCCTTCGTGTTTCCCGGCGCTAACGCGGGAAACGGCGATCAAGCATAATCATTATATATATATGAATGAATAGTGTCCACGTATCATACTGCTCCTCTGACATGAGTGAGTGAGGAGTCATACCACCATTGTGACTGCTGAAAGACGCGACCTCTACACATAACGTCTGGTACACAAACCTCTCGGTAATGTGTGTACCGGTCAGCCCATTCTGGCTCTCATGGCTGTGGGCAATGTACTTAATAATATTAGCCTCCTACTCACATGGCTTCCTATCAATGGCCTTGTCACACCTTTTCTAGATAAAATATTATACATAGTAGCGGTCTTCCACACCGAACATGCTAAAACAGAACTTTTTTTTTAGCGTAAAATGAGAGTTAAGCTTTACCGGAACTTGCAAGTGTTAATATACGTGCGCTGCAGTGTGTTAATGGTGGCAGTGAGGAACGCTAATTCTGGCCTCGCTGCAAGATGGTATGAACACGGCGCCGTATTCATCCCAGCAGAGTGCAGGGACTTTGTAAGGCGTTACCACTGGTTTTACTTCTCTTGTCTTGAATGTTCCTAGTATTCAGGCTGCCATCCTTTGATGTCTGCTGAAGGTAAGGTCATAGAAACACTATTACTCGAAGCTCCTTCACACGGCTCTTCCCAGAAATAATGATATTCTTTTCTCTCCAGTATTCTGTAAGTTCTCTATGTCTTTGCTAATGAAGAGGTTCAAACTTCTCACCATTAAAGAGAGCTTTACTATCAGTAGTCCTCCTCCAGAGCACGTTCCGTAACCTGTACACTCTCAGTGTTTGATACAGATAACATGTCCATCATTTCTGGTATCCTGTGCAACGTATTATACGACACTACGGCTGGTGTTTACGTCTGTCAGTAAGAGAAGGACAGAGAGTAAGGATGTGAAGTTCCTTTGGGATCTGACCTGTTGATCCTAGAAGCCTCGTCATGGTTGGGTTAGCTGTACATCCACATTCCCATTCTTCCAGTTTTTCCTGTCTTACATATTTTGTGCCCGACACTGTGGTCACATGGGGCGAAGGCTTTTGCAATGTCTACGTACATCACACCAGCGCCCCTACATCACATCTTCCCGTCCTAAGAACAAGTTCGTGTCTATTATGTGGATTATATGATTTCATCAGTCAGTCATCTTGATGAACATCAAAGTCGGTGCCTTCGAATCGAAGTCCACAAAAATCGTCCGTTACTCTTTACAATCCACTGGTTCGTCCGCATCTTGAACACTGTATACAGTCTTGGTCACCTTACCTACTTATAGACACAATGGAGATAGAACAGCGTCCACCTACCACGATGACTCCCGGACTGAGAAACAAATCCTGGGTGATCAGACTTAAATCGTCTTAAATCTATTCAACTTAGAAAATATGTTATGATCTGATCTAATACAAGTATGGAAAATGGTCAAACACTTTCATAATCTTTAGCTATCTGGTTACTCATCACTTGATTCATCTCATCTTACTCGTAGGTAAACGTTTTACCTCGAACGAGGCGAAGCTCTTTTTCTTCAATAAGATTGTTAACACAAGGACCAATTTCCCAGTTAGAGAGATTGAAATCAGTAGTTTATATACGTTGAAGAATAAACTTTGCTTCATGTCCACGACTTTCATCATTTGCGCCTCCACAGTCACAATGATAATTTCTAGGTTATTATCTTTGAATTATCTGTACTACTTCTTCTAACTTTGACCACATTAATCTGTGAGGTTCTGATGTCTTCCACGATCACAAACAGCCTCGAAGGACCTAATGATCCGTTGCTGTTTGAAGATCTTTATATAATTCACATCTTAGAAATCAACAAAATATAATGATGTGTAACGTCAGATAATTAAGATTTTGGGGGAGGGTAGTGTTGAGGGGGAGGGTTGATGGGCAGGGTTGATGGGGAGGGTTGAGGGGGAGGGTTGATGGGGAGGGTTGAGGGGGAGGGTTGAGGGGGAGGGTTGATGGGCAGGGTTGATGGGGAGGGTTGAGGGGGAGGGTTGATGGGCAGGGTTGATGGGGAGGGTTGATGGGGAGGGTTGATGGGCAGGGTTGAGGGGGAGGGTTGATGGGCAGGGTTGATGGGCAGGGTTGAGGGGGAGGGTTGAGGGGGAGGGTTGAGGGGGAGGGTTGATGGGGAGGGTTGATGGGGAGGGTTGAGGGGGAGGGTTGATGGGCAGGGTTGAGGGGGAGGGTTGAGGTGGAGGGTTGATGGGCAGGGTTGATGGGGAGGGTTGATGGGGAGGGTTTAGGGGGAGGGTTGAGGGGGAGGGTTGATGGGCAGGGTTGAGGGGGAGGGTTGAGGGGGAGGGTTGATGGGCAGGGTTGAGGGGGAGGGTTGAGGGGGAGGGTTGAGGGGGAGGGTTGATGGGGAGGGTTGAGGGGGAGGGTTGATGGGCAGGGTTGAGGGGGAGGGTTGAGGGGGAGAGTTGATGGGCAGGGGTTTGAGGGGAGGGTTGAGGGGGGGGTTGATGGGGAGGGTTGAGGGGAGGGTGAGAGGGAGGGTTGAGAGGGAGGGTTGAGGGGGAGGGTTGAGAGGGAGGGTTGAGGGGGAGGGTTGAGAGGGAGGGTTGAGGGGGAGGGTTGAGAGGGAGGGTTGAGGGGGAGGGTTGATGGGGAGGGTTGAGAGGGAGGGTTGAGGGGGAGGGTTGAGAGGGAGGGTTGAGGGGGAGGGTTGATGGGGAGGGTTGATGGGGAGGGTTGAGAGGGAGGGTTGATGGGGAGGGTTGATGGGGAGGGTTGAGGGGAGGGTTGAGAGGGAGGGTTGAGGGGAGGGTTGAGAGGGAGGGTTGAGGGGGAGGGTTGATGAGGGAGGGTTGAGGGGAGGGTTGAGGGGGAGGGTTGAGAGGGAGGGTTGAGGGGGAGGGTTGATGGGAGGGTTGAGGGGGAGGGTTGATGGGGAGGGTGATGGGGAGGGTTGAGGGGGAGGGTTGATGGGGAGGGTTGAGGGGAGGGTTGATGGGGAGGGTTGAGAGGGAGGGTTGATGGGGAGGGTTGAGAGGGAGGGTTGAGGGGGAGGGTTGATGGGGAGGGTTGAGGGGGAGGGTTGAGGGGAGGGTTGAGAGGGGAGGGTTGAGGGGAGGGTTGATGGGGAGGGTTGAGGGAGGGTTGAGGGGAGGGTTGAGGGGGAGGGTTGATGGGGAGGGTTGAGAGGGAGGGTTGAGGGGGAGGGTTGAGGGGAGGGTTGAGAGGGGAGGGTTGAGAGGGAGGGTTGAGAGGGGAGGGTTGAGGGGGAGGGTTGAGGGGAGGGTTGAGGGGGAGGGTTGAGAGGGAGGGTTGAGGGGGAGGGTTGATGGGGAGGGTTGAGTGGGAGGGTTGGAGGGGGAGGGTTTGAGGGGAGGGTTGAGAGGGGAGGGTTGAGGGGAGGGTTGAGGGGAGGGTTGAGAGGGAGGGTTGAGGGGGAGGGTTGAGAGGGAGGGTTGAGGAGGGAGGGTTGAGGGGGAGGGTTGAGGGGAGGGTTGAGAGGGAGGGTTGAGGGGGAGGGTTGAGAGGGAGGGTTGAGGGGGAGGGTTGATGGGGAGGGTTGAGGGGGAGGGTTGAGAGGGAGGGTTGAGGGGAGGTTTGAGGGGAGGGTTGAGGGGAGGGTTGAGAGGGAGGGTTGAGGGGGAGGGTTGAGGGGGAGGGTTGAGAGGGAGGGTTGAGGGGAGGGTTGAGAGGGAGGGTTGAGGGGGAGGGTTGAGGGGGGAGGGTTGAGGGGGAGGGTTGAGGGAGGGTTGATGGGGAGGGTTGAGGGGGAGGGTTGAGGGGGAGGGTTGAGGGGGGAGGGTTGAGAGGGAGGGTTGAGAGGGAGGGTTGATGGGGAGGGTTGAGGGGGAGGGTTGAGGGGGAGGGTTGATGGGGAGGGTTGAGAGGGAGGGTTGAGGGGGAGGGTTGAGAGGGAGGGTTGATGGGGAGGGTTGAGAGGGAGGGTTGAGGGGGAGGGTTGATGGGGAGGTTGAGAGGGAGGGTTGAGAGGGAGGGTTGAGGGGGAGGGTTGAGAGGGAGGGTTGAGGGGGAGGGTTGAGGGGGGAGGGTTGAGGGGGAGGGTTGAGGGGAGGGGAGGTTGAGAGGGAGGGTTGAGGGGGAGGGTTGAGGGGGGAGGGTTGAGGGGGAGGGTTGAGGGGGAGGGTTGAGGGGGAGGGTTGAGGGGGAGGGTTGATGGGGAGGGTTGAGAGGGAGGGTTGAGAGGGAGGGTTGATGGGGAGGGTTGAGAGGGAGGGTTGAGAGGGAGGGTTGAGAGGGAGGGTTGAGGGGGAGGGTTGATGGGGAGGGTTGAGAGGGAGGGTTGAGAGGGAGGGTTGAGGGGGAGGGTTGAGAGGGAGGGTTGAGGGGGAGGGTTGAGGGGGGAGGGTTGAGAGGGAGGGTTGAGGGGGGAGGGTTGAGATATCCGGTTATGGAGTAAGGCGATGTGAGTTAACCTTCCACTTCCTATGATCATGGCCGAGCCCAAGGCTTCCTTTACAGCGAGTGTGTAGTGGTCATACTGACGGTGGTCTGCATCTCGGTCAAATACCATGGGAGTCTGGTCCTGGTGCAGCACGAGCGCCTGTGCTGACGGTGTGGTGTGGTGAGATCAACCCTGGGAGGACGCCTTTAAGTCCTCCTTTGGGTCATTAACCTTTATAGTAAATTTTGTCCCAGTGAACAGTGATTACTGCTTGCTGAGTACCGCCTTAGTCCCAGGGACACATTCATTACTGCTTGCTGGCTGGCTACCTGTATGATCTCCAAGCACTCATCCTTGCCCTCAGTCAGGCATGTACCCCTCCTCCTCTTACTGGGCCTAACGTTCTTGAGACCCTTCACCAGCCTCCTGCACACGAGCACACACATCTCTTCACCGTTTTGCAAATAAACAAGCTCCCCCCCCCCCTTACGCCTCATGTATTTTGAGTTTATGGTTTATATTTCTTAAGTCAGTGATCAAGTCCTGCTCTCCTCTGCTGAACCAGCAGTGGCTCATGAACGTTTTCAACCCCTCCGCCTCGTGTACGTGAAATGATTTCCTCGTTCTGGTGTGCATCACTTGTACATCTGAGAGGTACATGTGTGGCGTGTGTCTGGACATCTGAGTGGTACATGTGTGGTGTGTGTTTGTACATCTGAGTGGTACATGTGTGGTGTGTGTCTGGACATCTGAGTGGTACATGTGTGGCGTGTGTCTGGACATCTGAGTGGTACATGTGTGGTGTGTGTCTGTACATCTGAGTGGTACATGTGTGGTGTATGTCTGGACATCTGAGTGGTACATGTGTGGTGTGTGTCTGGACATCTGAGTGGTACATGTGTGGTGTGTGTCTGTACATCTGAGTGGTACATGTGTGGTGTGTGTCTGGACATCTGAGTGGTACATGTGTGGCGTGTGTCTGGACATCTGAGTGGTACATGTGTGGTGTGTGTCTGTACATCTGAGTGGTACATGTGTGGTGTATGTCTGGACATCTGAGTGGTACATGTGTGGTGTGTGTCTGGACATCTGAGTGGTACATGTGTGGTGTGTGTCTGTGCATCTGAGTGGTACATATGTGGTGTGTGTCTGGACATCTGAGTGGTACATGTGTGGTGTGTGTCTGGACATCTGAGTGGTACATGTGTGGTGTGTGTCTGGACATCTGAGTGGTACATGTGTGGTGTGTGTCTGGACATCTGAGTGGTACATGTGTGGTGTGTGTCTGGACATCTGAGTGGTACATGTGTGGTGTGTGTCTGTACATCTGAGTGGTACATGTGTGGTGTGTGTCTGGACATCTGAGAGGTACATGTGTGGTGTGTGTCTGGACAGCTGAGTGGTACATGTGTGGTGTGTGTCTGGACATCTGAGTGGTACATGTGTGGTGTGTGTCTGGAAATCTGAGAGGTACATGTGTGGTGTGTGTCTGGACATCTGAGTGGTACATGTGTGGTGTGTGTCTGGAGTGCTTCTGTAGTCGAACATTGCTCACACTAACCCAGTGTGCTGCCACTCAGGAGTGTTCCCAGTGGATAACAGACACCTCAGTGCACCATGTGTTATGTGCCAGGTTTGACATACATACTTGTCTGTCTTCTGCAACTTGTACTTACTTGTACCCGAGATGATGGTGTCACATACCCGGCACATATGTACATATTATGTGTAACAGGTAAATCTATCGCAGTATTTCTTCTCTCTATTTAGTCGTCATGTGCAGACTAATGTAGAAAGTTCCATCATGTGCAGTTGTGCATCTGAGGTACTCCTGGTGGGATTCTCAGCTACGGTTCTGTTCCCTGGCCATCACCACTGTGTGTGTGTGTGTGTGTGTGTGTGTGTGTGTGTGTGTGTGTGTGTGTGTGTGTGTGTGTGTGTGGTGGGCTGAAGTGTCCTACAAAGATCATATGTGAAAGTGGGTCACCAAGGGAGTCAACACAGGGTTCTGTATCTTTTACTTTCTTCATATTTGTTTGCTGTTTCCCGCGTGTGCAAATTAGCTTCAGGAACAGACGTAGAGCGAACTGATTTATTCACATCCATACCATAGTAAGTTAATCATAATTCAGCGTAACCAGAGCCCTCTATCTACAGCCAAATCCAACAAATCTTTTCGTGGTTTCCCCTGATTGCTTCATATGTCTTGGTTCCACCTACTGACAACACATAGCCCCATGTATAATACATCACTCCAATTTGGTCTATCCCATGCATGCCCCCCCCCCCCCCCCCCCCACCAAAGGCCCCCAAAACTCAAAGCGTCTTTAACTTCATCCTTCCATCACCTCCTCAGGTGCTCTCCCCCTCCTTCCCTCACTTCCGACAGTGTATATCTTCTTAGTCAACCTCTCTTCACTCATCCTCTCTATATTTCCAAACCATTAATGAGCAACCTCTTCAGCTCCGTCAATACCATACCTCTCATTTCTCACTAGTTCAACCTTTCTTACACCACATGTTGTCCTCAGTAAATATTGTAGTCCTACCCCTGTTGGCCTATCAGTTAGAGGTGACCAACTTTAACCATTCTATTACATCACTTGAGGAATTTATTGGTTCAAGTATTACACGAGAATCTTTAACGTACAACTCGACTCCTCCACAATACTGTCACGCCCGTAGAAGTTGTGGTAGGGTCTAACCTCACTCTCCATGTAATGTTTCATGTCACATTATGTGAAGACAGAACGTCCTGCATTTGTATCAGACCGTAAACAGTTCAAGGAATGGATTTGATCAGTTTTGTGTAGTCTAAGTCCTTGTCTGTTGCCATATATGTAGCAAGGTACCTTCCTTGTTCGGGGATTTTTCTATACAGTTTTTCGTTATTCTGCTCACTTTCGTGTGTATGGTGACCAAGTCCGTGTTGTCTTAGGAAGCATGTGTTCTCATCCTTCATCGTAACCAGGACCATCCCTTCCTCTGGCACATCTCCCATGTCTTTGCTTCTCTCCAGTTCTGAATCTCAGTGTTTGCTTAGCTTCGCTTCTGTTGGTTTTACTGGCATACGTGTATGTTGTTGGTGTTGAGGTGTGTACCATCACACTGTTCCCTCCACAAGCTGTGTCTGACACTACTCGTTAAGGCATCGTATTTCTCTAATGATGATCAACATATTTCTGGGTGCTCAAACATACGGTTCTTCCACCACGGGAGCGGCACTTAACGTTCTTAAGCAGACTTGAGTATTCTGGGAGGCAATGAATTCTTGACAGTAAACTGACCTGCCAAACATACATATTTCCAGTACCTAGTACCCACGTACATAATAAACTGGGCTCTGTGCGGTGTTGTTCACTGGTTAGTCCGGATACTGAGTGAGTGTGTGGCTTAGAGAAAGGTGCCCCAGGAATGACGGAATCTTGTATTCTTTCACTGTATGAAAGTAAGGGAGGAAAAAAAATGTTAGCATTACGGTGGTATAAATTTGTTGAGTAATCATGGTAAGTTGTATTTGAGACTGGTTATTGAGAGGGGTTGTAGCATGCATACAACATAGCCTGAAGAACAATGTAGATTCAGGAGTGCTGAATGAGATACAGAATAAGTGTTTCCTTGGAAGAATCTGTTTGAGAAACACTAAAAGGGAAGAATTTGTATGTACCATTTACTGGTCTGGAGGAGGCGTATGATAGGGTTGACAGAGATGCTTTGTTAAAGGCGTTAAGAATACATTATGCAGGAGAAAAGCTACAAGAAGCGGTGAGATGTTTCTATCAAGAAAGCAAGTGTTGAGTTAAGAGTTGGAGGCTGAATGGTTCCATGTGAAGATGGATCTGCGGCAAGGGTGGCTGATATCACCATGGCTTTTTAATCTGTTTATGGATGTTGAGGCAAGGACATGAATGCGCGCGCGGGCCTTGGAGACTGGGGGGGGGGGGTTCCAGTCTGCTGGGGGTGAATCAGTTCTATTTGCAGATTACACGGCTCTGGTGACAGAATCGAGTAAGAAAGAGCAAAGATCAGTGACTGAATTTGGGACAGTGTGAGAGAAGAATGATGACAGTCTATGTAAACAAAAGTAAGGTTATGAACTTCAACAGAGGAAAGACAGGTTGAGGTTAGTTGCATTATGTTTGTACATGGAGAGAACCAGGAGAAAGTGGAGTACTTTACATACGTGGGAGTGGGCACGACAACGGACTGAACCAAGGAAGCTGAGGTAAGCCATAAGGAACGGGTGTAAGTTAAGGGTTTGTAAGGGCTGAGATAGACATATCTGAAGATACAGTAACATCAAAGATGCTGTATTGTTGCAAACCGAAGAACAGAGAGAAAAAAGTGGGTGTAAGAGGGTGGATGTGTTGAAAATGAAATGCTTGTGAACAATATGTGGTGTGAGGAAGGTTGACGAAGTAGGCCATGATAGGATAAGAGGGAGGCGTAGTGGTGCGAAGAGTACTTTATTGTTGAGAGAGTTGAAGAAGGTGTGCTGGAATGGTTCTGGACATGTGGAGAGGATGAGTGAGGAGAGGTTGACTGTGATGCTTCCACGGGCCGCCTGGGGTCAAGCGAAAAAGTTCGAATTCTGTTATGGAAGTCAGTCCACCATCAACCCAGCTGTTCATCCTCCACTAGATGTTAGTCGGTAAAATGGATACCTGGCGAGCAAGTATGATTATGTACATCTGTACATATGTATATGTGTATGTAAGTGAGCGTATATATATATTTATATATTTGTGTGTGTGTGTATGTGTGCGAGTGTGTGTATATACGAGTGGATGGGTATTTCTTCGTCTGTTTCCTGGCGCTACCTCGCTAACGCGTGAAACGGCGATCAAGCATAAAAAATATATACATAAATAATAATAATAATATATATATATATATATATATATATATATATATATATATATATATATATATATATATATATATATATATATATCATACTTAATAGACGCCTCCCGCGTTAGCGAGGTAGCGAAGGGAAACAAACGAGGAATGGCCCAACCCATCCACATACACATGTATGTACATAAACGCCCACACACGCACATATACATACATAAACAATTTAACTTATACACATACATACAGGCATATACATATATGCACTCATGTAAAAACTCATATTTGCTGCCTTCATCCATTCCCGTTGCCACCCAGCTACACATGTAGTGGCATTCCCCCACCCCACCCCCACCCCCTCCGGCGAGGTAGCGCAAGGAAAGAACAAAAACAAAAAAAACGAAAAAAAAGGTTATACTCGTTCACACTCAGTCTCTAGCTGTCATGTGTAATGCACCGAAACCACAGCTCCCTATTCACATCCAGGCTTCACAGACCTTTCCATGGTTTACCCCAGACGCTTCACATGCCCTGGTTCAGTCAATTGACAGCACGTCGGCCCAGGTATACCACATCGTTCCAATTCACTCTATTCCTTGCACCCCTTTCACCCTCCTGCATGTTCAGGCCCCGATCCCTCAGAATCTTTTTCATTCCATCTCTCCACTTCCAACTTGGTCTCCCGTTTCTCCTTCTTCCCTCCATCTATGACACGTACATCCTTTTTGTTAATCTTTCCTCTCATTCTCTCCATGTGACCAAACCATTTCAACACACCCTCTTATGCTCTCTCAACCACAATCTTCATATCACCACACATCTCTCTTACCCTTTCATTACATACTCGATCAAACCACCTTACACCACATATTATCCTCAAACATCTCATTTCCAACACATCAACCCTTATCCTCGTAACCCTATCTATAGCCTATGCGTCGCAACCATATAACATTGTTGGAACCACTATTCCTTCAAACATACCCATTTTTGCTCTCCGAGATAACGTTCTCGCCTTCCACACATTCTTCAACGCTCCCAGAACCTTCGCTCCCTCCCCCACCCTGTGACTCACTTCCGCTTCCATGGCTCCATCCGCTGTAAAGTCCACTCCCACATATCTAAAACACTTCACTTCCTCAAGTTTTTCTCCATTCAAACTTACCTCCCAATTAACTTGTCCCTCAACCCTACTGAACCTAATAACCTTGCTCTTATTCACATCTACTCTCAATTTTCTTTTTCACACACTTTACCAAACTCAGTCACCAATTTCTGCAGTTTCTCCCCCGAATCAGCCACCAGTGCTGTATCATCAGCGAACAACAACTGACTCACTTCCCAAGCTCTCTCATCAACAACAGACTGCATACTTGCCCCTCTCGAAAAATCTTGCATGCACCTCCCTAACAACCCCATCCATAAACAAATCAAACAGCCATGGAGACATCACGTACCCCTGCTGCAAACCGACATTCACTGGCAACCAATCACTTTCCTCTCTTCCGACTTGTACACATGCCTTACATCCTTGGTAAAAACTTTCACTGCTTCCAGCAATTTACCTCCCACACCATATACTCTTAAAACCTTCCACAAAACATCTCTATCAACCGTATCATATGCCTTCTCCGGAACCATAAATGCTACATACAAATCCATTTGTTTTTCTAAGTATTTCTCGCATACATTCTTCAAATGAAACACCTGATCCACACATCCTCTACCATTTCGGAAACCACACTGCTCTTCCCAATCTGGTGCTCCGTACATACATTTACCCTCTCAATCAATACCCTTCCATATAATTTCCCAGGAATACTCAACAAACGTATGCCTCTGTAATTTGAACACTCACCTTTAACCCTTTTGCCTTTGTACAATGGCACTATGCATGCATTCCACCAATCCTCAAGCACTTTACCATGATCCATACATACATTGAATATCCTTATCAACCAATCAACAACACAGTCACCCACTTTTTTAATAAATTCCACTGCAATATCATCCAAACCGCCGCCTTACCGGCTTTCATCTTCCGCAAAGCTTTCACTATCTCTTCTCTGTTTACCAAACCATATATCTATATTCATACCTATCATACTTAATCGCCGTCTCCCGCGTCAGCGAAGTAGCCCAAGGAAACAGACGAGGAATCGCCCAACCCACCCACGTGCCGAGCTGAACGCAGAAGGTTGGAGTGAAAGATACTTTCAGTAATCGGGGCCTGAGCAGGTAGGAGCGTGTGAGGAGTACATGAGGTAGAGCAAAATGGAGTGGTGTGGTATACATGGGACGACTCGCTCTCAATGGGCTGAACCAGGAAAGATGAAGCGATTTGGGGAAAACCACCAAAAGGTGCAGTGGAGCTTGACTGTGGCGAACTGTTTGCGGTTTCGGTGTACTTTATATGAAATCCAGAGAATGGATGAGCAAATGAGGTCCTTCTTCTGTACCTGGTGTTAACCCGCAAATATGAAAAAGACGAACAAGAGTGTACTGCTTTTTGATGGCCCGCCGACAGGAAGTGGACCTAACACCGTTTTAGTACAGGGAGAACACGTCACTGACCCGCCACAAGATACCGAATCTGCCATTTCAGGACACGGGGAAAGTGTCACTGACCCATCCGGTCCTGAGTTACGAAGGTTAACGAGAATCAGATGAGCCCGACCTGACCTCAACGCCACACCCAGACAGACAGTAACAGTCTCGCTTGGCCCAACTTGGTTCATTTAGTGATGGAGTTTCTATATTCCTACCTCGTTAAAGAGTGTTTTACTGTGTTCCTCTACAGTAAATTTTTCTATATTTCTGTATCTATAATTTGTATGTAGGTTGTAACTCATACTATCCGTCACGACATTGCTAATGTGTATCACTTATAGTTTTGTCCCATACATTTCACGCTCTGTGTACTTAGGTTTTCCCAAAATTGTTTCATATATATACATGTTGTTTGCGCTTTACATTCCATATCAAGGTATTTTGAATCTTTATGTAAATTCCTGATGATGCCTCAGTGAATGAAAAACTTGATAGAAATGAAATGTGTAAATTTGGACAACTGGTGTCTGAGCACCCACATAATGATAGAATAATAATGATATAATTAGAGAACATAAAAGATTAATAACTATGATTCAATTGTGTGTGCATTAGAGAAAACCTGCTCGCAACTTGCGCTGAAGAATGTGTGAAAGGCGAGAACGTTACTTTGGAAAGCAAAAATGGGTATTTGAAGGAATAGTGGTCACAACAATGTTATATGGTCGCGATGCATGGGCTATAGATAGGGTTGTGCGGAGGAAGGTGGATGTGCTGGAAATGAGATGTTTGAGGACAGTATGTGGTGTGAGGTGGTTTCATCGGGTAAGTAATGTAAGGGTAAGAGAGATGTGTGGTAATAAAAAGAGTGTCGTTGAGAGAGCAGAAGAGGGTGTATTGAAATGGTTTGGTCACATGAAGAGAATGAGTGAGGAAAGATTGACAAAGAGAATATATGTGTCAGAGGTGTAGGGAACTAAGAGAAGTGGGAGAACAAATTAGAGGTGGAAGGATGGAGTGAAAAAGATTTTGAGCAATCGGGGCCTGAACATGCAGGAGAGTGAAAGACGTGCAAGGAATAGAGTGAATTGGAATGATTGTGGTTCATCGGAGTCGACGTGCTGTCAATGGAGTGAACCAGGGCATGTGAAGCGTCTGGGGTAAACCATGGAAAGTTTTGTGGGGCCTGGATGTGGAAAGGGAGTTGTGGTTTCGGTGCATTATACATGACAGTTAGATACTAAGTGTGAACGAATGTGGCCTTTGTTGTCTTTTCCTAGCGCTACCTCGCGCGCATGCGGGGGGAGGGGGGGGCTGTCATTTCATGTGTGGCGGGGTGGCGACGGGTATGAATAAAGGCAGCAAGTAAGAATTATGTACATGTATATATATGTATATGACTGTATATATATATATATATATATATATATATATATATATATATATATATATATATATATATATATATATATATATATATATATATATATACGTTGAAATGTATATGTATGTAAATGTGCGTGTGTGGACGTGTATGTATATACATGTGCATGTGGGTAGGTTGGGCCATTCTTTCGTCTGTTTCCTTGCGCTACCTCGCTAACGCGGGAGGCAGCGACAAAGTATGATACATATAAATAATATATATATATATATATATATATATATATATATATATATATATAGAGTTGTGACATAGTGCACTGTTACTCCTGCTAGCTACACACTTCACCATACTTCCCTGGTATGGTAGCATGAACAAAGAACATTTTCAGTGACAGACACTTCATTAAACATCGTCATATTAAAATTATAATCCCATAATTTATCGTTCAAAGAGTTGAATTAGTGCGTTGTGTCTCACGTGCACTTGTGTCATTGTAACTAATTCTCATAAGCTGAGCAAAAGTATTCTCATTAACCTGGTCCAGCACAACGTCAAAGCTGCCTCCACACCACCTCATACACCAAGGCTGCCTCCACATCACCTCATACACCAAGGCTGCCTCCACACCACCTCATACACCAAGGCTGCCTCCACATCACCTCATACACCAAGGCTGCCTCCACATCACCTCATACACCAAGGCTGCCTCCACACCACCTCATACAGCAAGGCTACCACCATACCACCTCATACACCAAAGCTGCCTCCACATCACCTCATACACCAAGGCTGCCTCCACACCACCTCATACACCAAGGCTGCCTCCACATCACCTCATACACCAAGGCTACCACCATACCACCTCATACATCAAGGCTGCCTTCACACCACCTCATACATCAAGGCTGCCTCCACATCACCTCATACACCAAGGCTGCCTCTACATCACCTCATACACCAAGGCTGCCTCCACACCACCTCATACACCAAGGCTGCCTCCACATCACCTCATACACCAAGGCTACCACCATACCACCTCATACACCAAGGCTGCCTCCACACCACCTCATACACCAAGGCTGCCTCCACATCACCTCATACACCAAGGCTGCCTCCACATCACCTCATACACCAAGGCTGCCTCCACACCACCTCATACACCAAGGCTGCCTCCACATCACCTCATACACCAAGGCTACCACCATACCACCTCATACACCAAGGCTGCCTCCACACCACCTCATACACCAAGGCTGCCTCCACATCACCTCATACACCAAGGCTACCTCCACACCACCTCATACACCAAGGCTGCCTCCACACCACCTCAAACACCAAGGCTGCCTCCACACCACCTCATACACCAAGGCTACCACCATACCACCTCATACATCAAGGCTGCCTCCACATCACCTCATACACCAAGGCTGCCTCCACATCACCTCATACACCAAGGCTGCCTCCACACCACCTCATACACCAAGGCTGCCTCCACATCACCTCATACACCAAGGCTGCCTCCACACCACCTCATACACCAAGGCTACCACCATACCACCTCATACACCAAGGCTGACTCCACACCACCTCATACACCAAGGCTGCCTCCACACCACCTCATACACCAAGGCTACCACGATACCACCTCATACACCAAGGCTGCCTCCACATCACCTCATACACCAAGGCTGCCTCCACACCACCTCATACACCAAGGCTACCACCATACCACCTCATACACCAAGGCTGCCTCCACACCACCTCATACACCAAGGCTACCTCCACACCACCTCATACACCAAGGCTGCCTCCACACCACCTCATACACCAAGGCTACCACCATACCACCTCATACATCAAGGCTGCCTCCACACTACCTCATACATCAAGGCTGCCTCCACACCACCTCATACACCAAGGCTGCCTTCACACCATCTCATACACCAAGGCTACCTCCACACTACCTCAAACACCAAGGCTGCCTCCACACCACCTCATACACCAAGGCTACCACCATACCACCTCATACACCAAGGCTGCCTCCACACCACCTCATACACCAAGGCTGCCTCCGACACCACCTCATACACCAAGGCTGCCTCCACACCACCTCATACACCAAGGCTACCTCCACACCACCTCAAACACCAAGGCTGCCTCCACACCACCTCATACACCAAGGCTACCACCATACCACCTCATACATCAAGGCTGCCTCCACACTACCTCATACATCAAGGCTGCCTCCACACCACCTCATACACCAAGGCTGCCTTCACACCATCTCATACACCAAGGCTACCTCCACACTACCTCAAACACCAAGGCTGCCTCCACACCACCTCATACACCAAGGCTACCACCATACCACCTCATACACCAAGGCTGCCTCCACACCTACCTCATACATCAAGGCTGCCTCCACACCACCTCATACACCAAGGCTGCCTTCACACCATCTCATACACCAAGGCTACCTCCACACTACCTCAAACACCAAGGCTGCCTCCACACCACCTCATACACCAAGGCTACCACCATACCACCTCATACACCAAGGCTGCCTCCACACCACCTCATACATCAAGGCTGCCTCCAACCACCTCATACATCAAGGCTGCCTCCACACCACCTCATACACCAAGGCTACCTCCACACCACCTCAAACACCAAGGCTGCCTCCACACCACCTCATACACCAAGGCTGCCTCCACACTACCTCATACACCAAGGCTGCCTCCACACCACCTCATACATCAAGGCTGCCTCCACACCACCTCATACACCAAGGCTGCCTCCACACCACCTCAAACACCAAGGCTGCCTCCACACCACCTCATACATCAAGGCTGCCTCCACACCACCTCATACACCAAGGCTGCCTCCACACTACCTCATACATCAAGGCTGCCTCCACACCACCTCATACACCAAGGCTGCCTTCACACCATCTCATACACCAAGGCTACCTCCACACTACCTCAAACATCAAGGCTGCCTCCACACCACCTCATACACCAAGGCTGCCTCCACACCACCTCAAACACCAAGGCTGCCTCCACACCACCTCATACATCAAGGCTGCCTCCACACCACCTCATACACCAAGGCTGCCTCCACACTACCTCATACACCAAGGCTGCCTCAACACCACCTCATACACCAAGGCTGCCTCCACACCACCTCATACACCAAGGCTGCCTCCACATCACCTCATACATCAAGGCTGCCTCCACGCCACCTCATACACCAAGGCTACCACCATACTACCTCATACACCAAGGCTGCCTCCACACCACCTCATACACCAAGGCTGCCTCCACACTACCTCATACACCACGGCTACCACCATACCACCTCATACACCAAGGCTGCCTCCACACCACCTCATACACCAAGGCTGCCTCCACACCACCTCATACACCAAGGCTACCACCATACCACCTCATACACCAAAGCTGCCTCCACATCACCTCATACACCAAGGCTGCCTCCACACCCCTCATACACCAAGGCTGCCTCCACACCACCTCATACACCAAGGTTGCCTCCACACCACCTCATACACCACGGCTACAACCATACCACCTCATACACCAAGGCTGCCTCCACACCACCTCATACACCAAGGCTGCCTCCACACCACCTCATACACCAAGGCTGCCTCCACACCACCTCATACACCAAGGCTACCACCATACCACCTCATACACCAAGGCTGCCTCCACACTACCTCATACACCAAGGCTGCCTCCACACCACCTCATACACCAAGGCTACCACCACACCACCTCATACACCAAGGCTGCCTCCACACTACCTCATACACCAAGGCTGCCTCCACACCACCTCATACACCAAGGCTACCTCCACACCACCTCATACACCAAGGCTACCACCATACCACCTCATACATCAAGGGTGCCTCCACACCACCTCATACATTAAGGCTGCCTCCACACCACCTCATACACCAAGGCTGCCTCCACACCACCTCATACACCAAGGCTGCCTCCACACCACCTCATACACCAAGGCTACCTCCACACCACCTCATACACCAAGGCTACCACCATACCACCTCATACATCAAGTCTGCCTCCACACCACCTCATACACTAAGGCTGCCTCTACACCACCTCATACATTAAGGCTGCCTCCACACCACCTCATACACCAAGGCTACCTCCACACCACCTCATACACCAAGGCTGCCTCCACACCACCTCATACACCAAGGCTGCCTCCACACCACCTCATACACCAAGGCTACCACCATACCACCTCATACATCAAGGCTGCCTCCACACCACCTCATACACCAAGGCTACCACCATACCACCTCATACACCAAGGCTGCCTCCACACCACCTCATACGCCGTCTCTGTACCCAGTGAACACAACAAAGTATTCTTGTGCCAACAATCAGGTGCCAGGCCAGCCACACATAGTCTATGACAGATATATATATATATATATATATATATATATATATATATATATATATATATATATATATATATATATATATATATATATACCATAATCTTGTTCCTGTTACACTGTTTACGTGTCTGACGGTGACAACAATATATTACTGTACTGAAACTATTATTAGCAATATTTTCTTATAATTTGCAGGTATGTTATTTTATTTCATATTGTACTGGATCTGTTTACAAATGATTAATGTGGATATAATAATAATGCACATTAATGTTGTATATAACACATGTATTTGATCGTGTGTTACTTCTCTCTATATAAGGATGGGGTGTGAGGCGTTCCTCATCACCGCGATCACTTCAGGTGAGGTGAGGGAAGGTTCCCCTCACATTCTGACACTTGGTGTCATCGTGGTCACAGGTATGGTCCGTGAGGGATCATGTGTGTACTTGACTGTCTGATTCTGCTTCATCATTTGAGTTATAAGACAACTAATTCTCACAGGGGCGGTGTTGGTGACAGTTATGACCTCACACTTGATACAATGGTCTGGAGAATATTTTGACTTTAAAATAAACATCACCGAACATAAAGACGTAGATGATGCTGGGTAGGTCACGTCTTACTCTTGTAAATGTGTTTATTTCAGTTGGATCCTGGTTTTTCATGGCCAGTGGTACTAAGAATGGGAGCAGCCTAGTTACCTGCTAACATGGGACGATGTTAATACACGAACAGTCTATGGGGAATGACACTATGTGAGTGGTCTATAATATTATGGACAAGTATATGATTAATGATTTATCTATCAAGCTTAATGAATATTGATAATTTCATTTTCTGTTACATTGGCACAGTCGCATGAGGCCCTAATCAAGGCCATCCCATTAACGTTTTATATATATATATATATATATATATATATATATATATATATATATATATATATATATATATATATATATATTCTTTTCTTCTTTCATACTATTCGCCATTTCCCGCGTCAGCGAGGTAGCGTTAAGAACAGAGGACTGGGCCTTTGAGGGAATATCCTCACCCGGCCCCCTTCTCTGTTCCTTCTTTTGGAAAATTAAAAAAAAAGAGAGGGGAGGATTTCCAGCCTCCCGCTCCCTCCCCTTTCAGTCGCCTTCTACGACACGCAGGGAATACGTGGGAAGTATTCTTTGTCCCCTATCCCCAGGGAAATTATATATATATATATATATATATATATATATATATATATATATATATATATATATATATATATATATATATATATTATACTTTTTCGCTGTCTCCCGCCTTAGCGAGGAGGGTGGATGTGCTGGAAATGAGATATTTGAGGAAAATATGTGGTGTGAAATGGTTTGATCGAGTAAGTAATGAAAGGGTAAGAGAGATGTATGGTAATAAAAAGTGTCGTTGAGAGAGCAGAAGAGGATGTTTTGAAATGGTTTGGTCACAAGGAGAAAATGAGTGACGAAAGATTGACAAAGAGGATATATGTGTCAGAGGTGGAGGCAACGAGGAGAAGTGGAAGACCAATTTGGAGAAGGAAGAATGAAGTGAAAAAGATTTTGAGCGATAGGGGCCTGAACATGCAGGAGGGTGAAAGGCGTCCAAGGGATAGAGTGAATTAGAACGATGAGGTAAACCGGGGTCGACGTGCTGTCAATGGATTGAACCAGAGCATGTGAAGCGTCTGGGGTAAACCATGGAAAGTTTTGTGGAGCCTGGATGTGGAAAGGGAACTGTGGTTTCGGTGCATTACACATGACAGCTAGAGACTGTGTGTGAACAAATGTGGCCTTTGTTGTCTTTTCCTAGCGCTACCTCGCGCGCGGGGGGGAGGGGGGGAGTGCCATTTCATGTGTGTTGGGGTGGCGACGAGAATGGATGAAGGCAGCAAGTATGAATATGTACATATGCATATAGGTATGTAAGTATATGTAGGTATAGGTTGAAATGTATAGTTATGTATATGTGCGTGTGTGAGCGTTTATGTATATACATATGTATGTGGGTGGGTTGGGCCATTCTTTCATCTGTTTCCTTGCGCTACCTCGCTAACGCGGGAGACGGCGACGAAATATAATAATAATAATAATAATAATAATAATAATAATAATAATAATAATAATATATTTGATTTTCAAAAAAAAGGAACAGAGAAGGGGGCCAAGTGAAGATATTCGCTCCAAGGCTTAGTCCTCTGTTCTTAACGCTACCTCGCTAACGCGGGAAATAGCGAATATGTATAATATATATATATATATATATATATATATATATATATATATATATATATATATATATATATATTATCCATGGGGATAGGGGAGAAAGAATACTTCCCACGTGTTCCTTGCGTGTTGTAGAAGGCGACTAAAAGGGAAGGGAGCGGGGGGCTGGAAATCCTCCCCTCTCGGGTTTTTTTTTTTCCAAAAGAAGGAACAGAGAAAGGGGCCAGGTGAGGATATTCCCTCAAAAGTCCAGTACTCTGTTCTTAACGCTACCTCGCTAACGCGGGAAATGGGGAACAGCATGAAAGATATATATATATATATATATATATATATATATATATATATATATATATATATATATATATATATATATATATATATATACATATATACATTAGAATTAGGTAGATAATGGAATGAATGCGCACAGAACCCAGAAGTTAAGAAGGTTATATGAGTGCAAAGAAGTTCAGGAGATGGGAGCACCATGTATGTGGAACGTCATCCCCCTAATGCACAAATATGTAATCTCAAATATGCACACACTCACATTTTCAGCTTTTTTTTGTAAACATAAATTCATTTTCCTTATCCCTGGGATAGGGGAGAAAGAATACTTCCCACGTATTCCCTGCGTGTTGTAGAAGGCGACTAAAAGGGAAGGGAGCGGGGGGCTGGAAATCCTTCCCTCTCTTTTTTTTTTTTTTTTTTTTTTATTTTCCAAAAGAAGGAACAGAGAAGGGGGCCAGGTGAGGATATTCCCTCAAAGGTCCTGTCCTCTGTTCTTAATGCTACCTCATTAATGTGGGAAATGGCGAATAGTATGAAAGAAAGAAAGAAAAGATATATATATATATATATATATATATATATATATATATATATGTATAATGAGTGAGGAAAGATTGACCAAGAGGATATATGTGTCGGAGGTGGAGGGAACGAGAAGTGGGAGACCAAATTGGAGGTGGAAAGATGGAGTAAAAAAGATTTTGAGTGATCGGGGCCTGAATATGCAGGAGGGTGACAGGCGGGCAAGGAATAGAGTGAATTGGATCGATGTGGTATACCGGGGTCGACGTGCTGTCAATGGAGTGAATCAGGGCATGTAAAGCGTCTGGGGTGAACCATGGAAGGTTCTGTGGGGCCTGGATGTGGAGGGGGAGCTGTGGTTTCGGGCATTATTGCGTGGCAGCTGGAGACTGAATGTGGACGAATGGGGCCTTTTTGTCTTTTCCTAGCGCTACCTCGCACACATGAGGGGGGAGGGGGATGTTATTCCATGTGTGGTGAAGTGGCGATGGGAATAAATAAAGGCAGACAGTATGAATTATGTACATGTGTATATATGTATATGTCTGTGTGTATATATATATGTGCACATTGAGATGTATAGGAATGTATATTTGTGTGTGTGGACGTGTATGTATATACATGTGTATGGGGGTGGGTTGGGCCATTTCTTTCGTCTGTTTCCTTGCGCTAACTCGCAAACGCGGGAGACAGCGACAAAGCAAAATAAATAAATAAATAAATAAATAAATAAATAAATAAATATATATATATATATATATATATATATATATATATATATATATATATATATATATATATATAGGGGATAGGGGATTAAGAATACTTCCCACGTATTCCCTGCGTGTCGTAGAAGGCGACTAAAAGGGGAGGGAGCGGGGGGCTGGAAATCCTCCCCTCTCGTTTTTTTTTTAATTTTCCAAAAGAAGGAACAGAGTGAGGCCAGGTGAGGATATTCCAAAAAAGGCTCAGTCCTCTGTTTTTAACACTACCTCGCTAATGCGGGAAATGGCGAATAGTTTAAAAGAAAAAAAAAAGATATATATATATATATATATATATATATATATATATATATATATATATATATATATATATATATATATATACCCTAGCCAGAGGCAGGTACCCATCTTATCGACCAACCCCTAGGTGTGGATGAGCGGCTGTGTTAAGTGCGGACCGACTACCACAACCAAGATTCGTACCTCTGTGCTGGATCTTGGGCGGCCCGTGAATGCGTCACGGGGAATGCGACACCAAGGGAGTCCACAATGATCATATATATCGTGATTCATGACATATATGATGCGTCATGTCATATCATAGTTTGCTTTGTTGTTTGCATATTTGGTTATATGATTATCCACGATGAACTAACCATACAAGTACAAACCAAGGATTATAGTCCAGTATTATTGGTCGAGCAATTACCATTATAAGTAAACCACAGACAACCACCACATATCACGAAGCAAGACCCTCCCATCATGTGACACACACCTCCCTACCATGGCTGGTGACACTCACCTCCCTACCATGGTTGGTGACACTCATCTCCCTACCATGGCTGGTGACACTCATCTCCCTACCATGGCTGGTGACACTCACCTCCCTACCATGGCTAGTGACACTCACCTCCCTACCATGGCTAGTGACACTCACCTCCCTACCATGGCTGGTGACACTCATCTCCCTACCATGGCTGGTGACACACACCTCCCTACCATGGCTGGTGACACTCACCTCCCTACCATGGCTGGTGACACACACCTCCCTACCATGGTTGGTGACACACACCTCCCTACCATGGCTGGTGACACACACCTCCCTACCATGGCTGGTGACACTCACCTCCCTACCATGGCTGGTGACACTCACCTCCCTACCATGGCTGGTGACACACACCTCCCTACCATGGCTGGTGACACTCACCTCCCTACCATGGTTGGTGACACACACCTCCCTACCATGGCTGGTGACACACACCTCCCTACCATGGCTGGTGACACTCACCTCCCTACCATGGCTGGTGACACA
Source organism: Panulirus ornatus (assembly GCF_036320965.1). NCBI lineage: Eukaryota > Metazoa > Arthropoda > Malacostraca > Decapoda > Palinuridae > Panulirus > Panulirus ornatus. The sequence goes on from NC_092229.1 coordinate 30,705,727, forward strand.
CACCTCCCTACCATGGTTGGTGACACACACCTCCCTACCATGGCTGGTGACACACACCTCCCTACCATGGCTGGTGACACACACCTCCCTACCATGGCTGGTGACACTCACCTCCCTACCATGGCTGGTGACACACACCTCCCTACCATGGTTGGTGACACACACCTCCCTACCATGGCTGGTGACACACACCTCCCTACCATGGCTGGTGACACTCACCTCCCTACCATGGTTGGTGACACTCACCTCCCTACCATGGTTGGTGACACACACCTCCCTACCATGGCTGGTGACACACACCTCCCTACCATGGTTGGTGACACACACCTCCCTACCATGGCTGGTGACACACACCTCCCTACCATGGCTGGTGACACTCACCTCCCTACCATGGCTGGTGACACACACCTCCCTACCATGGCTGGTGACACACACCTCCCTACCATGGCTGGTGACACACACCTCCCTACCATGGCTGGTGACACACCTTCCTACCATGGTTGGTGACACACACCTCCCTACCATGGCTTGGTGACACTCACCTCCCTACCATGGTTGGTGACACACACCTCCCTACCATGGCTGGTGACACACACCTCCCTACCATGGCTGGTGACACTCACCTCCCTACCATGGTTGGTGACACACACCTCCCTACCATGGCTGGTGACACACACCTCCCTACCATGGCTGGTGACACACACCTCCCTACCATGGCTGGTGACACACCTCCCTACCATGGTTGGTGACACACACCTCCCTACCATGGTTGGTGACACTCACCTCCCTACCATGGCTGGTGACACACACCTCCCTACCATGGCTGGTGACACACACCTCCCTACCATGGTTGGTGACACTCACCTCCCTACCATGGCTGGTGACACACACCTCCCTACCATGGTTGGTGACACTCACCTCCCTACCATGGCTGGTGACACACACCTCCCTACCATGGTTGGTGACACTCACCTCCCTACCATGGCTGGTGACACTCACCTCCCTACCATGGTGGTGACACACACCTCCCTACCATGGCTGGTGACACACACCTCCCTACCATGGCTGGTGACACACACCTCCCTACCATGGCTGGTGACACTCACCTCCCTACCATGGTTGGTGACACTCACCTCCCTACCATGGCTGGTGACACACACCTCCCTACCATGGCTGGTGACACACACCTCCCTACCATGGCTGGTGACACTCACTCCCTACCATGGTTGGTGACACTCACCTCCCTACCATGGTGGTGACACACACCTCCCTACCATGGCTGGTGACACACACCTCCCTACCATGGCTGGTGACACTCACCTCCCTACCATGGCTGGTGACACACACCTCCCTACCATGGCTGGTGACACACACCTCCCTACCATGGCTGGTGACACACACCTCCCTACCATGGCTGGTGACACTCACCTCCCTACCATGGTTGGTGACACACCTCCCTACCATGGCTGGTGACACTCACCTCCCTACCATGGCTGGTGACACACACCTCCCTACCATGGCTGGTGACACTCACCTCCCTACCATGGCTGGTGACACACACCTCCCTACCATGGCTGGTGACACACACCTCCCTACCATGGCTGGTGACACACCTTCCTACCATGGCTGGTGACACACCTCCCTACCATGGTTGGTGACACTCACCTCCCTACCATGGCTGGTGACACACCTTCCTACCATGGTTGGTGACACACCTCCCTACCATGGCTGGTGACACACACCTTCCTACCATGGTTGGTGACACTCACCTCCCTACCATGGTTGGTGACACTCACCTCCCTACCATGGCTGGTGACACACCTTCCTACCATGGTTGGTGACACACACCTCCCTACCATGGATGGTGACACACACCTCCCTACCATGGTTGGTGACACTCATCTCCCTACCATGGTTGGTGACACTCACCTCCCTACCATGGTTGGTGACACTCACCTCCCTACCATGGCTGGTGACACTCATCTCCCTACCATGGATGGTGACACACACCTCCCTACCATGGCTGGTGACACACACCTCCCTACCATGGATGGTGACACACACCTCCCTACCATGGTTGGTGACACTCATCTCCCTACCATGGTTGGTGACACTCACCTCCCTACCATGGTTGGTGACACTCACCTCCCTACCATGGCTGGTGACACTCATCTCCCTACCATGGATGGTGACACACACCTCCCTACCATGGTTGGTGACACTCATCTCCCTACCATGGTTGGTGACACACACCTCCCTACCATGGTTGGTGACACTCACCTCCCTACCATGGTTGGTGACACACACCTCCCTACCATGGATGGTGACACACACCTCCCTACCATGGTTGGTGACACTCATCTCCCTACCATGGTTGGTGACACTCACCTCCCTACCATGGTTGGTGACACTCACCTCCCTACCATGGCTGGTGACACTCACCTCCCTACCATGGTTGGTGACACTCATCTCCCTACCATGGTTGGTGACACACACCTCCCTACCATGGTTGGTGACACACACCTCCCTACCATGGCTGGTGACACTCATCTCCCTACCATGGATGGTGACACACACCTCCCTACCATGGTGGTGACACTCACCTCCCTACCATGGTTGGTGACACTCACCTCCCTACCATGGTTGGTGACACTCACCTCCCTACCATGGCTGGTGACACTCACCTCCCTACCATGGCTGGTGACACACACCTCCCTACCATGGTTGGTGACACTCACCTCCCTACCATGGCTGGTGACACACACCTCCCTACCATGGTTGGTGACACTCACTCTCCCTACCATGGTGGTGACACTCACCTCCCTACCATGGTTGGTGGCCACTCACCTCCCTACCATGGTTGGTGACACTCATCTCCCTACCATGGCTGGACCCCCACCGCACCTACCATGGCTGGTGACACACACCTCCCTACCATGGTTGGTGACACTCATCTCCCTACCATGGCTGGTGACACTCACCTCCCTACCATGGTTGGTGGCACTCACCTCCCTACCATGGTTGGTGACACTCATCTCCCTACATGGCTGGTGACACACACCTCCCTACCATGGTTGGTGACACTCACCTCCCTACCATGGCTGGTGACACACACCTCTCTACCATGGTTGGTGACACACACCTCCCTACCATGGTTGGTGACACTCATCTCCCTACCATGGCTGGTGACACTCACCTCCCTACCATGGTTGGTGACACTCACCTCCCTACCATGGTTGGTGACACTCATCTCCCTACCATGGCTGGTGACACACACCTCCCTACCATGGTTGGTGACACTCACCTCCCTACCATGGCTGGTGACACACACCTCCCTACCATGGTTGGTGACACTCATCTCCCTACCATGGCTGGTGTACCGCGAATTAAATAACTATAGTCATAGCCTGTCTCTCCTGGCATCTGGTGGGTGGAGGGAGGGGCTGCTACACCTGGGCCTCCACCACACACTAGTACTGGCACCTGGTGGGTGGAGGGAGGGGCTGCTACACCTGGGCCTCCACCACACACTAATACTGGCACCTGGTGGGTGGAGGGAGGGGCTGCTACACCTGGGCCTCCACCACACACTAGTACTGGCACCTGGTGGGTGTAGGGAGGGGCTGCTACACTTGGGCCTCCTCCACACACTAGTACTGGCACCTGGTGGGTGTAGGGAGGGGCTGCTACACCTGGGCCTCCACCACTAGCGCCCTGTGCCTGAGGGAGGCAGGAGCAGGTAATCGCTCTGCCTGCGTCACGGTCTTCATGAGACCGGGGTTAGCGGAGGACCTGGGCCTCCACCACACACTAGTACTGGCATCTGGTGGGTGGAGGGACGGGCTGCTACACCTGGGCCTCCACCACAAGCGCCCTGTGCCTGAGGGAGGCAGGAGCAGGTAATCGCTCTGCCTGCGTCACGGTCTTCATGAGACCGGGGTTAGCGGAGGACCCCGGGATACCCGGGGTTGACGGAGTGCCCCAGGATACCTGTAGGGTGTCGGGACGTCCCAGGGAAACTCTAAGGTGACAAGGCAGTCCAGGGAACTCGTGAGGTGACGGAGCGCCCCAGGGTATCTGTGAAGTGACAGGGCGCCCCAGGGTAACTGTGGGGTGACAGAGTGCCCCTGGGTACCTGTGAGGTGACGGGGCACCCTAAGGTACCTGTGAGGTGACGGGGCACCCTAAGGTACCTGTGAGGTGACGGGGCACCCTAAGGTACCTGTGAGGTGACGGGGCACCCTAAGGTACCTGTGAGGTGTCGGGGCACCCTAAGGTACCTTGAGGTGACGGGGCACCCTAAGGTACCTGTGAGGTGACGGGGCACCCTAAGGTACCTGTGAGGTGACGGAACGCCCCAGAGTAGGTGAGTGGTGACGGTATCCCGGGGTGGAGGGTTCAGGCTGGCAGGATGACTCATGTGACGCATGACGTCATGAGCAGGGTCACGTGCCACACCAGGAATGGCAGTAATAAGTTATACATGATGACCTCGGACACGAACTCTTCATGTAACCTGCTCCCTCAACTACTGCTGTCACACGTACTATGTTGACTCTCTCTCTCTCTCTCTCTCTCTCTCTCTCTCTCTCTCTCTCTCTCTCTCTCTCTCTCTCTGCTGTGTGTGTGTGTGTGTGTGTGTGTGTGTGTGTGTGTGTGTGTGTGTGTGTGTGTGTGTGTGTGTGTGTGTGTGTGTGTGTGTTGGTAGTTCTGTGTAAATCTATATATTAAGCTGAGACTGTCTTCTATCCGGTTCCTATTGCTTACGTACTACATCAAACTTCACTAGTGTCCGTGTGGTGAGCCGGTCCACCGTCCGTGTGGTGAGCCGGTCCACCGTCCGTGTGGTGAGCCGGTCCACCGTCCGTGTGGTGAGCCGGTCCACTGTCCGTGTGGTGAGCCGGTCCACCGTCCGTGTGGTGAGCAGGTCGGGCGGCCCCGTCCTCTGCTGGTGATGGTGTGTGGGCGTGTAAAGGTGGACCGTGAGTACGTACATGCTGCTCGTTCCCTGGTGTAAGTGATCATTAAGACGTGGCCTCGCACGTGACGACGCCTGCCTGGCCAATATCCTCTCCAAGGAACAGGAAACCCTGGCCACCACCATGACCCTGGCTGTGGGGTGGGGCTCTGTGATGGTGGAGGAAGATCACGAACCACCCTGTTACTCTCTCCTCCACGATGATATCCACCGTCCCTCCCAGGTCTTCACCATCACATAGCACCCACAACACACACACACACACACACACACACACACACACACACACTTCCACCACATAAACCGTGGCGAAGGTCACATACATAACGATACAGCACTACAGTGTATAGTGGCCCCGCAACTCCTCGATACAGACTTTATAATGTCTCCACTGATGTAAACATGATAATATTGTCCACATAATGACCGGGTGTGGACCACCGGGTCACTACAGTCACCAAGCCGAGGCAAGACAAAAACGACAGTGGGTTGGTAATCAAGGTTCTGGTGCTGTGCTCATAAGGTTCTTGACACTACACATAAAACCAAGGAATACAGACAATATGGCCTCCACCTCCACACCTTCATCACACGTTAATGACAACCTACACATCTCCACACACTCCCACACACCTCCACACACGGCCAACACTCCCACACACCTCCACCACTCCCACACACGGACAACACTCCCACACACCTCCACCACTCCCACACACCTCCATACACCTCCAACACTCCCACACACGACCAACACTCCCACACACCTCCATACACCTCCAACACTCCCACACACCTCCATACACCTCCAACACTCCCACACACCTCCATACACCTCCAACACTCCCACACACCTCCACCACTCCCACACACGGACAACACTCCCACACACTTCCACACACGACCAACACTCCCACACACCTCCATACACTGCCACACACCTCCATACACGACCAACACTCCCACACACCTCCATACACCTCCAACACTCCCACACACCTCTACACACCACCAACACTCCCACACACCTCCATACACCTCCAACACTCCCACACACCTCTACACACGACCAACACTCCCACACACCTCCAACACTCCAACACACCTCCACACACGACCAACACTACTACACACCTCCATACACCTCCAACACTCCCACACACCTCTACACACGACCAACACTCCCATACACCTCCATACACCTCCAACACTCCCACACACCTCCACACACGACCAACACTACTACACACCTCCATACACCTCCAACACTCCCACACACCTCTACACACGACCAACACTCCCACACACCTCCATACACCTCCAACACTCCCACACACCTCCACACACGACCAACACTACTACACACCTCCAACACTCCCACACACCTCTACACACGACCAACACTCCCACACACCTCCATACACCTCCAACACTCCCACACACCTCTACACACGACCAACAATCCCACACACCTCCATACACCTCCAACACTCCCACACACCTTTACACACGACCAACACTCCCACACACCTCCATACACCTCCAACACTCCCACACACCTCTACACACGATCAACACTCCCACACACCTCCATACACCTCCAACACTCCCTCACACCTCCACACACGACCAACACTCCCACACACCTCCATACACCTTCAACACTCCCACACACCTCCATACACCTCCAACACTTCCACACACCTCCAACACTCCCACACACCTCCACACAAGACCAACACTCCCACACACCTCCATACACCTCCAACACTCCCACACACCTCCATACACGACCAACACTCCCAAACACCTCTATCACGCCCACACACCTCCACACACGACCAACACTCCCACACACCTCCACACGCGTCCAGCACTCCCACACACTTCCAAGATGTCAAATATAATCAGTTCTAAGTTCTAACCCATCTTCTCGTCTTCAGAATCCCTGTACATTTTGTGTTGAGAGAGACATCGGTGGAATCCAAATTGCCTAAGTACGAGGCAGACCCCAGCCTCAGTACTCAGGGCCTGTGGCAGAGTTCGATAAGAGTAGACAGCAGCTCCACTAAGACCAGGAGGGAGGCCACGAGTGCCAACCAGGTCCTGGTCATTATCCAGCAGGAGGGAGGCTACGAGTGCCGACCAGGTCCTGGTCATTATCCAGCAGGAGGGAGGCTACGAGTGCCGACCAGGTCCTGGTCATTATCCAGCAGGAGGGAGGCCACGAGTGCCGACCAGGTCCTGGTCATTATCCAGCAGGAGGGAGGCTACGAGTGCCAACCAGGTCCAGGTCATTATCCAGCAGGAGGGAGGCCACGAGTGCCAACCAGGTCCTGGTCATTATCCAGCATCACTGACCGCCTCGGGCGATGACGCCGGCTACCATCTTGGTACTTATGACTCTACTGCTGTATGTATCACTGTAACAACTTCTTCTTCACGTAGAGTTATATTTCCACCCACATCATGGCTTTCACACAACTGGCGTTCAGAAGCAGCCACTACAGCAGCCACTGGTGCTCCCCCAACACCTGCATCTTCAGCTGCAACGTCTACGAGAGCAACGACATGGCAAGGATTGAACCAGACGAATTATGAGGACAACATACCTGACAATACAGATGATGATGATGATCAAGCAAGGCAATCACAAGTTACAACTGATCTTTTTGTCTTAATCAGGGGTCGCTTTCCTCAATACTCATCCCCCTCTTAAACCAGGACTTTCCGTGCGACCAACAAGGAAAATATATATTACTGGGGAAAAAAAAAACTCCGATTTCTATATCTATACTGGGAAAAAACTCAGATTTATCTTTTGACATCAACCACAAATTTGTACGTTAACTGGTTAAGGTGTCGTTAACTTCAGCAAATGATCCTCGAAAAACAGCGATAACGAGAACAATTAATTTTTCAGAACTAAGACCACAATTATAGACCGTGTGGTGGTCTTGTTACATGTCATCATTCCTGAAGTTATCATCACTATACCTCCAGTGGTCACCTGGTGAGGGATGTGCCACACAAACCAACACAGTAACATGACGCTTCCCCAACACCACAGTGGAGTTGAGGACGCTCACGTCTTGACCCATGCACCAGTAATGGCTGACACTGGTGACACTGGCTGACACTGGTGCCACTGGCTGACGCTGGTGACACTGGCTGACACTGGTGCCACTGCCTGACACTGTGCCACTGGCTGACACTGGTGCCACTGGCTGACACTGGTGCCACTGGTTAACACTGGTGTCACTAGTTGACACTGGTGCCACTGGCTGACACTGGTGACACTGCCTGACACTAGTGCCACTGGCTGACACTGGAACAAGTGCCATCAGCAATGTAAGATGGGCCCTTGTGTCAAGCTGTCACTAAAGGTTCCAACTGTGATGATTACAGTGTTAAGCAGGGAGGAATGTACAGCCTCCTGCACCTTCACAATGTACAGCCTCCTGCACCTTCACAATGTACAGCCTCCTGCACCTTCACAATGTACAGCCTCCTGCACCTTCACAATGTACAGCCTCCTGCACCTTCACAATGTACAGCCTCCTGCACCTTCACAATGTACAGCCTCCTGCACCTTCACAATGTACAGCCTCCTGCACCTTCACAACGTGATGACGACACAGCAGGAGGCTCGTCCCAGGATAACCCACATGGCAGTAACTCTGCGGTCAGCACACTCTGCGGTCAGCACACTCTGCGGTCAGCACACCCTGCGGTCAGCACACCCTCACGATGCCACTACACTAAACTGTGATGCCTCGTGAAATGCCACCTCTCAGATACCACACGAGGTAACACTATGATGCTGTACTGTCCCCCTCCAGGTCACGGTGGGTGGTGTGAGGTGCTGCAGAACACGTCGTCACGGGGAGAGGGCCTGAGCCATCCTACATGTGGCACTTGTGACCTACTGTCATGCATGACACAATATGTGATGACTCCAACAACAATATGACACCTATGATCCATACGTCTCAACCATCACCATCACTGATGAAAGAGATAAGAAATGTTCCCTCGAAATACATGGCATT
>NC_092229.1:30719756-30734756 GCF_036320965.1 Panulirus ornatus
CCAAGTGACTTGTCCCTCAACCCTACTGTACCTAATAACCTTACTCTTATTCACACTTACTCTCAGCTTTCTTCTTTCACCCACTTTTCCAAACTCAGTCATCAGCTTCTGCAGTTTGTCATCCGAATCAACCACCAGCGATGTATCATCAGCGAACAACAACTGACTCACTTCCCAAGCCCTCTCATCTACAACAGACTGCATACTTGCCCCTCTCTACAAAACTCTTGCATTCAACTCCCTAACAACCCATCCATAAACAAATTGAACAACCATGGAGACATCACACACCCCTGCCGCAAACCTACATTCAATGAAAACTAATCACTTTCCTCTCTTCCTACTCGTACACATGCCTTATATCCTCGATAAAAACTGTTCACTGCTTCTAGCAACTTGCCTCCAAACCATATATTCTTAATACCTTTCACAGAGCATCTCTATCAACTTTATCATATGCCTTCTCCAGATCCATAAATGCTATATATAAATCAATTTGCTTTTCTAATTATTTCTCATACATTCTTCAAAGCAAACACCTGATCTATAATATCCTCTACCTCTTCTGAAACCACACTGCTCTTAACCAATCTGATGCCCTGTACATGCTTTCACACTCTCAATCAATACCCTCCCATATATTTTTCTAGGAATACTCAACAAACTTATACCTCTGTAATTTGAGCACTCACCTTTATGCCCTTTGCCTTTGTACAATGACACTATGCATGCGTTCCGCCAATCCTCAGGCACCTCACCATGAGTCATACATACATTAAGTGTCCTTACCAACCAGTCAATAACACAATCACTCCCATTTTTAATAAATTTCACTGCAATACCATATATAAGCTCAAGGGTGAAGGGGAAGAGTGGTTTGGGAATGTCTTGGAAGTAAAGTCAGGGGTTAGTGAGAGGACAAGAGCACCGGAAGGAGTAGCACTACTCTTGAAACAGGAGTGGTGGGAGTATGTGATAGAGTGTAAGAAAGTAAACTCTAGATTGATATGGGTAAAACTGAAAGTGGATGGAGAGATGGGTGATTATTGGTGCATATGCAACTGGGCATGAGAAGATCATGAGAGGCAAGTGTTTTGGGAGCAGCTGAGTGAGTGTGTTAGTAGTTTTGATGCAGGAGATCGGGTTATAGTGATGGGTGATTTGAATGCAAAGGTGAATAATGTGGCAATTGAGGGAACAATTGGTGTACATGGGTGTTCAGTGTTGTAAACGGAAATGGTGAAGAGCTTGTACATTTGTGCTGAGAAAGGACTGGTGATTGGGTATACCTGGTTTAAAAAGAGAGATAAACATAAGTATACGTATGTAACTAGGAGAGATGGCCAGAGAGCGTTATTGGATTACGTGTTAATTGATAGGCGCACGAAAGAGATACTTTTGGATGTTAATGTGCTGAGAGGTGCAACTGGAGGGATGTCTCATCATTATCTTGTGGAGGCGAGGGTGAAGACTTGTAGAGGTTTTCAGAAGAGAGGATGCTGGGGTGAAGAGAGTGGTGAGAGTGAGCGAGCTTGGGAAGGAGACGTGTGAGGAAGCACCAGGAGAGTACAGAATGGAAAAAGGTGAAAACAAAGGACGTAAGGGGAGTGGAGGAGGAATGGAATGTATTTAGGGAAGCAGTGATGGCTTGTGCAAATGATGCTTGTGGCATGAGGAGCGTGGGAGGTGGGCAGATTAGAAAGGGTAGTGAGTGGTGGGATGAAGAAGTAAGATAATTAGTGAATGAGAAGAGAGAGGCATTTGGACGATTTTGCAGGGAAATAATGCAAAGGACTGGGAGATGTATAAAACAAAGAGGCAGGAGGTCAAAAGAAAGGTGCAACAGGCGAAAAAGAGGGCAAATGAGAGTTGGGGTGAGAAAGCATCATTGAATCTTAGGGAGAATAAAAAGATGTTTTGGAAGGAGGTAAGTAAAGTGCGTACGATAAGGGAACAAATGGGAACATCAGTGAAGGGGGCTGATAGGGAAGCGATAACAAGTAGTGGTGATGTGAGGAGATGGAGTGAGTATTTTGAAGGTTTGTTGAATGTGTTTGATGATAGAGTTGCAGATATAGGATGTTTTGGTCGAGGTGGTGTGCAAAGTGAGAGGGTTAGGGAGAATGATTTGGTAAACAGAGAAGAGGTAGTAAAAGCTTTGCGGAAGACGAAAGCCGGCAAGGCAGTGGGTTTGGATGGTATTGCAGTGGAATTTATTAAAAAGGGGTTGACTGTATTGTTGACTGGTTGGTAAGGTACTTTAATGTATGTATGACTTATGGTGAGGTGCCTGAGGACTGGCGGAATGCTTGCATAGTGCCATTGTACAAAGGCAAAGGGGATAAGAGTGAGTGCTCAAATTACAGAGGTATAAGTTTGTTGAGTATTCCTGGGAAATTATATGGGAGGGTATTTATTGAGAAGGTGAAAGCATGTACAGAGCATCAGATTGGGGAGGAGCAGTGTGGTTTCAGAAGTGGTTGAGGATGTGTGGATCAGGTGTTTGCTTTGAGAATGTATGTGAGAAATACTTAGAAAAGCAAATGGATTTGTATGTAGCATTTATGGATCCGGAGAAGGCATATGATAGAGTTGATAGAGATGCTCTGTGGAGGTATTAAGAATATATGGTGTGGGAGAAGCAGTGAAAAGTTTCTATCGAGGATGTAAGGCATGTGTACGTGTAGGAAGGGAGGAAAGTGATTGGTTCTCAGTAAATGTTGGTGTGAGGCAGGGGTGCGCGATGTCTCCATGGTTGTTTAATTCGTTCACACTCAGTCTCTAGCTGTCATGTATAATGCATCGAAACCACAGCTCCCATTCCACATCCAGGCCCCACAAAACTTTCCATGGTTTACCCCAGACGCTTCACATGCCCTGGTTCAATCCAGTGACAGCACGTCTACCCCGGTACACCACATCGTTCCAATTCACTCTACTCCTTTTTGCACGCCTTTCACCCTCCCGCATGTTCAGGCCCCGATCGCTCAAAATCTTTTTCATTCCATCCTTCCACCTCCAATTTGGTCTCCCACTTCTCCTCGTTCCCTCCACCTCTAACATATTTATCCTCTTTGTCAATCTTTCCTCACTCATTCTCTCCATGTGACCAAACCATTTCAACACACCCTCTTCTGCTCTCTCAACCACACTCTTTTTATTATCCCACACCTCTCTTACCCTTTCATTACTTACTCGATCAAATCAACTCACACCCCATATTGTCCTCAAACATCTCATTACCAACACATCCACCGCCAGCTGCCTGACGCCCCTCTGCTGCCGTCATATCTCTCCCCACAAGCCAGCCACACCCGTAGTATTTTGGGCTCCGTCATCAGTTACCATGATGGCCCAACACCGTGGCCCCACCCTACCTACCAGCGTTCTCTACCATGATGCCCCAACACCATGGCCCCACCCTACCTACCAGCGTCCTCTACCATGATGGCCCCACCCTACCTACCAGCGTCCTCTACCATGATGGCCCCACCCTACCTACCAGCGTCCTCTACCATGATGGCCCCACCCTACCTACCAGCGTCCTCTACCATGATGCCCCAACACCGTGGCCACACCCTACCTGCCAGCGTCCTCTACCATGATGGCCCAACACCGTGGCCCCACCCTACCTACCAGCGTCCTCTACCATGATGGCCCCACCCTACCTACCAGCGTCCTCTACCATGATGGCCCCACCCTACCTACCAGCGTCCTCTACCATGATGCCCCAACACCGTGGCCCCACCCTACCTGCCAGCGTCCTCTACCATGATGGCCCAACACCGTGGCCCCATCCTACCTACCAGCGTCCTCTACCATGATGCCCCAACACCGTGGCCCCACCCTACCTACCAGCGTCCTCTACCATGATGGCGCAACACCGTAGCCCCACCCTACCTACCAGCGTCCTCTACCATGATGGCCCCACCCTACCTACCGTCCTCTACCATGATGACCCAGCACCATGGCCCCACCCTACCTACCAGCGTCCTCTACCATGATGACCCAACACCGTGGCCCCACCCTACCTACCAGCGTCCTCTACCATGATGACCCAACACCGTGGCCCCACCCTACCTACCAGCGTCCTCTACCATGATGGCCCCACCCTACCTACCAGCGTCCTCTACCATGACGACCCAGCACCATGGCCCCACCCTACCTACCAGCGTCCTCTACCATGACGACCCAGCACCGTGGCCCCACCCTACCTACCAGCGTCCTCTACCATGATGACCCAGCACCGTGGCCCCACCCTACCTAGCAGCGTCCTCTACCATGATGACCCAGCACCGTGGCCCCACCCTACCTAGCAGCGTCTTGTACCTAGCATTTATCCCGGCCTCGCAGCAGTCAACACGTACTACTTTCTGGCACCCCGACCTTCTCCACCCAGTCTTCCCACTTCTGTCTACAGTAAAATGGTTATAACTTCATAACTCAGTTTGTTTCAGGCATTTCATATGTTCAAGTTAAAAAGTTCCATTCATAAATAACTGCGTTTCCATAAGTTTATTATTATTATCATTATTGTTGTTATTGATATATGTTATTGATATATTGTTGTTATTGATATATGACACGACACTTGTTTCATAATACCATGATATATGACATGACTCGTGTTTCATAATACCATGATATATGACATGACACGTGTTTCATAATACCATGATATATGACACGACACGTGTTTCATAATACCATGATATATGACATGACACGTGTTTCATAATACCATGATATATGACACGACACGTGTTTCATAATACCATGATATATGACACGACACGTGTTTCATAATACCATGATATATGACACGACACGTATTTCATAATACCATGATATATGACACGACACGTATTTCATAATACCATGATATATGACACGACACGTATTTCATAATACCATGATATATGACACGACACGTGTTTCATAATACCATGATATATGACACGACACGTATTTCATAATACCTTGATATATGACACGACACGTGTTTCATAACAAGATATATGACATGACACGTTTCATAATACCATGATATATACATCATTCGTCCTTCACCTGGGTCTACCCTTACTTCGCTTGTCTCTGTCATGTTTACCCACAATACACGTAACCCATAAGACCACCATGGTCACCTGCTCAACCTTGCCTGACGCACACCACACATTCTGGACGTCGTTCTCACGGCCACATATATACAGAATCCTTCACCGCCTCCGCCAGAAGAAAACGTATCGTGTTGACTCGGATTGCCTCAAGATTGGCCTACAAACAAGCCATCTGTACTGCCAGTCGTGAGCAACAGTGCATTACAAGGCTGAGATCAGTGGCGTTTAGGCTCATCCATCAAGCCAAGTGTGGCTAATGTAAGCTAGGCTGACCCACGTATGCGTGTATACCCAGGACATTGGTGAACACCTGTGAAATCTTGGGTAGTCGTCTACCTCCATGGCCCAGGCTGGGCTAACAATGTTGGGTTGGTCGACCAAGCTGTTGGAAGCCGCAGCCCACAGGTCTACATACCGCCCTAACAGCCTGGCAGGACTGGTTCACATGGTAGATGCTTGTGTTCGCCACTTTCAACTTCTCTACCGTCCTGTTATGCTGCTTACGATAAAGTCTTGACCCCAAGATGTTTAAGGCATTTTCTCTTTTTTTAACGCGTAGGTTATGGCACATTTGGATCTCAGAGGAAATACTTTATAAAGTCTTCCCCGCCTGTCGTGCCAGAAGGATGCGATTCCCAATGTAAGGTAGGAACCATACCATCTGGGATGGTCCAGGTAGGATGATGATGATACACATGGACTGGGTGCGCGCGCTCCTGGGAGTAAAGCATCACAGATTACAGTTCTTCCCAGTAATTTAGATCCATTACCACATAAATATGGACTGTGAAAGATATGACAAAACTTTCTAATTCTTCAATTTCGTCCGCCTTGTAGGATGATGTTGGAACACTAACAATATTCTATTCGTTAAGGAATTAAACGCCTTGAACAATACCATCATTGTTTTTATTCTTTTACGAGTCCACAGGATCCAGCCTACCATTCTTCTCCAGAAGGTAACCGTTGTTGTGTTGTGTTCGCTGCAGGTTAGGTCGTTACACATTGTTCATGTGGTTCATGATATCGTCTGTGTCTGTCCTGTATTGTGTGTGGTTTCTCAATATTCTCCACACCTGTACGGGGGAGTTCAAACATCTCACTGAACACATGTGTTGTTTCGGTGGCCCAGCGGAAGACCGTTTATATCTCATTGTAGTAGACTTTCAGCATCTTGTACTGATACGATTTTCCTCCTCTTGTATAAAACTGTAGCTCGTGTTCGCGTCAATGTAGAACATGGGATGCAAGTCCTTGGGGGCCTTACTATGAAGGCACTGGAGTTGGCATAGCCTACAACCAGGTGTTGTGATCCATTCGTTGAAAAGTTGTAGATCCATCTCCTAATATTCTCCGTGACTTTCACCCTGGCATCTTATGTAATAAGACACTATGATCACATTTGTGATATGTTTTAGTGAAGTCTGTGTAAAACACGTCATCATTTTCTTTGTTTGTCAGAGCTTCAACGATGCCATCATAATGGTCAAGCAGGTGAGAGAGGTAGGATCTTCCCGCCCTGACACCATGTTGTCCTGGGTTACGTACACTGGCCACCTCTATATATCTGGTAACTTTGCCTTGTGCAACCACTGAACTAACTTCGTAATCTTACGATAACGGCAGTAAGTTATTACTCTAATTAACTAGTAAACAATTAAATATCTTATTACACTAGAAAGTTACTTTTCTAGGAACTGATTACCGCTCGCTTGCACAAGTTCCTCCAGTCTGATCAATAATAGCAAAGTTAGTTTATCTCAAAAAGTTCAAACCTTTAAACATTAGTCATATGAAAGTCAATACAGAATAATAATACATGTGATTACAATTTGAATATATATGTATATATTATTGCTATACTTTGTCGCTGTCTCTCGCGTTAGCGAGGTAGCACAAGGAAACAGACCAAAGAATGACCCAACCCACCCATATACACATGTATATACATACACGCCCACACACGCACAGTTACGTACCTATACATTTCAACGTATACATATATTACATACAAGGACATATGCATACATACACATGTACATATTCACACCTGCTGCCTTCATCCATTTCGTCGCCAACCCGCCACACATGAAATAGCACCCTCCACCCCCACACCCCCGAGTACGTGCGAGGTAGCGCTAGGAAAAGACAACAAAGGCCACATTCGTTCACACTCAGTCTCTAGCTGTCATGTGTAATACACCGAAACCACAGCTCTCTTTCCACATCCAGGCCCCACAGAACTTTCCATGGTTTACCCCAGACGCTTCACATGCCCTGGTTCAATCCATTGACAGCACGTCGACGCCGGTATCCAACATCGTTCCAATTCACTCTATTCCTTGCACGCTTTTCACCCTCCTGCATGTTTAGGCCCCTATCGCTCAAAATCTTTTTCACTCCATCTTTCCACCTCCAATTTGGTCTCCCACTTCTCGTTCCCTCCACCTCTGACACATATATCCTCTTTGTCAATCTTTCCTCACTCATTCTCTCCATGTGACCAAACCATTTCAACACCCCCCCCCCCCCCCACCCCTCTGCTCTCTCAGCCACACTCTTTTTATTACCACACATCTCTCTTACTCTTTCAGTACTTACTAGATCAAACCACCTCACACCTCGTACTGTCCTCAAACATCTCATTTCCAACACATCTACCCTCCTCTGCACAACTCTATCTAAAGCCCACGCCTCACAACCATATAACATTGTTGGAACCACTATTCCTTCAAACATACCCATTTTTGCTTTCCAAGATAATGTTCTCGCCTTCCACACATTTTTCAACGCTCCCAGAGCTTTCGCCCCCTCCCCCACCCTGTGACTCACTTCCGCTTCCATGGTTCCGTCCGCTGCCAAATCCACTCACAGATATCTAAAACACTTCACTTCCTCCAGTTTTTCTCCATTCAAATTTGCCTCCCAACTGACTTGTCCCTCAACCCTACTGTACCTAATAACCTTGCTCTTATTCACATTTACTCTCAGCTTTCTTCTTTCACACACTTTACCAAACTCAGTCACCAGCTTCTGCAGTTTCTCACCCGAATCAGCCACCAGCGCTGTATCATCAGCGAACAACAACTGACTCACTTCCCAAGCCCTCTCATCCACTACAGACGGCACACTTGCCCCTCTTTCCAAAACTCTTGCATTCACCTCCCTAAAAACCCCATCCATAAACAAATTAAACAACTATGGAGACATCACGCACCCCTGCCGTAAACCGACATTTAATGAAAACCAATCACTTTCCTCTCTTTCCACTCGTACACATGCCTTACATCCTCGATAAAAACTTTTCACTGCTTCTAGCAACTTGCGTCCCACACCAAATAATCTCAATACCTTCCACAGTGCATCTCTATCAACTCTATCATATGCCTTCGCCAGATCCATAAATGCTACATGCCAATCCATTTGCTTTTCTAAGGACTTCTCTCATACATTCTTCAAAGCAAACACCTAATCCACACATCCTCTACCACTTCTGAACCACACTGCTCTTCCCCAATCTGATGCTCTGAACATGCTTTCACCCTCTCAATCAATACCCTTCAGTATAATTTCCCAGGAATACTCAACAAACTTATACCTCTGTAATTTGAGCACTCACCTTTATCCCCTTTGCCTTTGTACAATGGGACTATACATGCATTCCGCTAATCCTCAAGCACCTCACCATGAGTCGTACATATATTAAATATCCTTACCAACCAGTCAACAACACAGTCATCCCCTTTTTTAATCAGTTCCACTGCAATACCATCCACAACCGATGCCTTGCCGGCTTTCATCTTCCGCAAAGTTTTTACTACCTCTTCTTTGTTTAACAAATCATTCTCGCTAACCCTCTCACTTCGCACACCACCTCGACCAAAACACTCTATATCTGCCACTCTATCATCTAACACATTCAAAAACCTTCAAATTACTCACTCCATCTCCTTCTCACATCACCACTACTTGTTATTACCTCCCCGTTAGCCTCCTTCACCGATGTTCCCATTTGTTCTCTTGTCTTACACACTTTATTTACCTCCTTTCAAAACATCTTTTTATTCTCTCGAGAATTTAATGATACTCTCTCACCCCAACTCTCAATTGCCCTCTTTTTCACCTCTTGCACCTTCCTCTTGACCTCCTGCCTCCTTCTTTTAGACATCTCCCAGTCATTTGCACTATTTTCCTGCAAAAATCGGCCAAATGCCTCTCTCTTCTCTTTCATCTTACCTCCTCATCCCACCACTCACTACCGTTTCTAATCTGCCCACCTCCCACGCTTATCATGCCACAAGCATCTTTTGCGCAAGCCATCACTGCTTCCCTAAATACGTCTCATTCCTCCCCAACTCCCCTTACGTCCTTTGTTCTCACCTTTTTCCATTCTGTACTCAGTCTCTCCTGGTACTTCCTCACACAAGTCTCCTTCCCAAGCTCACTTACTCTCACCACTCTCTTCACCCCAACATTCTCTCTTTTCTGAAAACCTCTACAAATCTTCACCTTTGCCTCCACAAGATAATGATCAGACATCCCTCCAGTTGCACCTCTCAGCACATTAACATCCAAAAGTCTCTCTTTCGCGCGCCTATCAATTAACACGTAACCCAATAACGCTCTCTGGCCATCTCTCCCAATTACATACGTATACTTATGCATATCTCACTTTTTAAAACCGGTATTCCCAATCACCACTCCTTTTTCAGCACCCATATTTACAAGCTCTTCACCATTTCCATTTGCAACACTCAACACCCCATATACACAATTATTCCCTCAAATGGCACATTACTCACCTCTGCATTCAAATCACCAGTCACT
Organism: Panulirus ornatus; assembly: GCF_036320965.1. NCBI lineage: Eukaryota > Metazoa > Arthropoda > Malacostraca > Decapoda > Palinuridae > Panulirus > Panulirus ornatus. The sequence goes on from NC_092229.1 coordinate 30,729,704, forward strand.
ATAACCCGGCCTCGTGCACCAAAACTACTAACACACTCACTCAGCTGCTCCCAAAACACTTGCCTCTCATGATCTTTCTTCTCATGTCCAAGTGCATATGCACCAATAATCACCCATCTCTCTCCATCCACTTTCAGTTTTACCCATATCAATCTAGAGTTTACTTTCTTACACTCTATCACATACTCCCACCACTCCTGTTTCAGGAGTAGTGTTACTCCTTTCCTTGCTCTTTTCCTCTCACTAACCCCTGACTTCACTCCCAAAACATTCCCAAACTACTCTTCCCCTCTACCCTTGAGCTTCGTTTCACTCAGAGCCAAAAATCCAGGTCCCTTTCCTGAAACATACTACCTATCTCTCCTTTATTCTCATCTTGGTTACATCCACACACATTTAGACACCCCAACCTGAGCCTTCGAGAAGGATGAGAACTCCCCGCGTGACTCCTTCTGTTTCCCCTTTCAGAAACTTGAAATACAAGGAGGGGAGGGTTTCTAGTCCCCCGCTTCCGTCCGCTTTGGTCGCCTCCCACGACACGTGAGAATGCGTGGGAAGTATCCTTTCTCCTCTATCCTCAGGGATATATATATATATATATATATATATATATATATATATATATATATATATATATATATATATATATATATATATATATACGAATAAAAGGGTCCCAGGTTCGATCCTGGCTGTTGGAGGTTTGTATGTTCTATGACATATATATATATATATATATATATATATATATATATATATATATATATATATATGTATATATATATATATATAATTACTGCATGACTCTAAGTACCATTATCATATTGTAAGTAATTACTGTGAGCAAGGATATCATTTTGGCACAGAAATACTGATCGTGTGTACTTAACTATATATAATGTTTATAAATACGACCAGTAATACGCTGGAGTGCATCACTCTCTTGTTGTGTAGTTATTTTTATTTTCTTCCGTATTCTCCTGCTGGTGATGTAATGGTTTCTCATCCAGCTTGGTATCATATGTTTGTCTATTACAACGGTGGTGCTAGCGAGGCTTTGGGACGACGCGCTCTGCTGGAGAGGTTCCTTAACCCTCGTCCGTCGTTGTTAACATTTCTCCCGCACGTCCCACACTTTACGGTACAGCTGCTGCACTGTAAACATTCCGAGGGGTTGGATCTATCCCACCGGTGGTCCAGTGGTACACCTGTCCGTTTCCAGTTCCCACAAGCCCTGGTTCGACTCCATGATGCTCAATCATAAAATTGTTTTCACATTTCACAGGTCTTTCCTTTCGTTTGATTAATTCCCAACGCTCCCTCGTGTACCATTTGCACTAGAAATTCTAGAAAATCACTTTCGCTTGATCGGTCACTCATTAAGTCTGGCATTTCTCAGCCCTGCTGGGACCTTGTGTTGAACATCTGGGGCCTTCCTAGCTGGGACTTTGTGTTGAACAGCTGGTGCCTTCCTGGCTGGGACTGTGAACTGCTGCGGTAAGATATTGACTACATTACTATCACAACTCGTTTTATCTTAATACTATCATTCCTGGTCAACGTGTCTCTGTGTAGGGTCAGAAATGTGGGTAAACTCTGAGAACAAACACTTAAACGCCGAGTTAGCAATACCCGGATACAAACCATCCACGAACGATGACGTGTGCAGGGGAGGTGGTGGAGTTATGATCTACGTTGATAACAGTTTGAGAGGTATTAAGATAAGCAAAGTAGACACACACACACTTACGACTCTCTTTATATGGACATTACCGACAAGTTCAAAAATAAACTACGTCTCGGCGATATTTACAGACCTAAACAAAAAGAAAACGACGATATCATACAATGAAATCAAAACTATAACAAACAAACAATAGATGATAACAGTAGGAGACTTCAACAATCCAAACATAAACTAGAACACGTTAACAGGTGACCGAGAGGGAACGAGACTAACGAAACTGACTGAAGACGCTTTTCTACAACAGTTGATTAAAAATCAACAAGAGGTCAAAACATTCTTGATCTTGTCCTCACCAGAGACACAAACTTAACTCTTGCAAAGTAGTCGAGAGTCTGTCAAACAGCGATCACAATTTGATTAGATTACAGATAAATTCAGATTATGAAATAAATGACAAATAAACTCTTGATCCCAGATTACTGGCGAGCAAATTTTGAAAACATTAGACGCGAAATTTGCGGTGCCAATTGGGCCAAACTTTTTGACGTTTATACAGTAGAGGAAATGTGGGATAATTCTAAAAACACACTACTCGTGATTGAAAATAAACATATTCCACGAATTACAGAGACTTTGCAATACTTCAAAACCATCATAGATAAATAGGAGAATAGAAGGACTAATTCGCCAAAAGAAAACATATAAGAAATTCAAATAAATGGGAACCATGAAAATCGCCAGGAATTAATCAAAATCTAAAGAGAGTGTAAGAAGGACATATGACAAGAGTAAATGAGACGAAGAAAAATATTCTTTAAATATATAAGACAAAGGAAGACAGTAAAGACGGAATTGGACCATTACGAAATGAAAATGACACTAACTACTGACGACAAGGAAATGGCTACCATACTAAATGATTATTTTAACTGCGTATCATCAACTGAAGAAACATCTCGAATATCACAACCAATGACAATGTGTCACGATCTGATGAGGATGAGTTGAAAGTTAGAGAAATCAAGAGTTGTGAAGTACTTGAATACCTGGACCAATTAAATCCACCTGCCCAGATAACTTGGCCCCCAGATCTGTACGTACAGGAGGTCAGGGGTCACCTGATGTACACCATAACAAAAATAGTCAACAAATCTCTATCGGATGGTCAGGTGCCAACTGACTGGAAACCAGCCCATGTTATTCCTATATTCCCGCGAACAGAATACTGCTGTGAACTAATAGTAATCACTTTTAAGGTTGGAAATCATGAGAAAATCAGCGGAGACATCTTACTAACGTCCTTACTAACACGTTGAAGGAGTGATGGTAGTGAGGCTGTACTGTCGAGCACAGATGGGGGAGGTATAGCGTAAGTAACGCTTGGGAGACCCTGGAGGCCACGGTTCGCAAACTATAGGCAGAAATAATTCCCAGTTGGCGCGAGAGACACGCAAGACCCTGTAAAATATTGCCAGTGGAATCAAAAGATGTGATGGGCGTAAGAAGGGAAAACATCTTGAACATCCGGGGCTGAAACTTTGTCAAGACATTGCTTGTAGCAACATATGACGATGTTCCATCAACATGTACGCAGACATCCAGACCAGTCAAGTTGTAATGGTCACATGGGCCTGCAGGCCGCGGCTTCCAACACCTTGGCCAACCAACGACCCAACTCAACAGCTGAGAATTAGCCCAAGTTTTGGGATAAAGAACCTCCAGGTAAACTCCAGCGTCCAGCACACTGGACCAATGCCACCATGTCACTAGGCACTACACCTGTCACTCATCAGATGCCACACTTGGTCAGTGCCACAGTTGATGCCAACTTACTGGCAGGCGCTCTCTCTCTCTCTCTCTCTCTCTCTCTCTCTCTCTCTCTCTCTCTCTCTCTCTCTGCATCTGATGCTCAAGTCATGCATGATGCTTCGCCAAAATCAAATTCACAGGTCCAAGTGAAACTGTTCAATTCGTTGTAATCTTCCACGGTGACACCTCCTCTGGAGTCCAGCTTCATCTCTGTTCCTTTTACGTAGTGACTTAACGAGAAACCCTAACTTACGTATTACATGATCATCTTTTCCAATTAGTGTACGAAATGATACTAATTTCCACGTTACTATACGAGTGTACCAGTATAGGAAAGACAGTAACACAGAATACTTGAAGAACAAAGACAATCAAATCACGAATGGACAATGTGCAGAACCTCAGAGATGTAATCTCTATCTTAACTTCAGTGAAGGAAAACAGACAACAGTTGCCAGTTCCATACAAACAGTAGGATGGATCTTGCGGACCTTCAAGACAATAAAGGAGAAACCAATGAATATCGTCTTCAAGTTACTAATATTCTTACGACCAGAATACTGCTGAGTATTGACAACACCTTACAAGGTGGGTGAACCTGATGAGTTAGAAAGCATTCTAACATCTTTCACAACTCACACAGACGCGGTGAAGAGGGTGAGCTATGGGGAACAACAGAAATCACCCGGTGTGCTACAGGAGGTACTGGTGTCGTCGACCCATTACAATTCTTTCTGCACACCAGACACCTAACCTAATCTAACCCTTATTAACCTAACCTAATCTAACCTTTATTAACCTAACCTAACCTAACCTTTATCAACCTAACCTAAACTTTATTAACCTAACCTAACCTTTTTATTAACCTAACCTAACCTAAACCTTATTAACATAACCTTACCTAACCTAACCTATATTAACCTAGCCTAAGCTAATCTTTATTAACAAAGCCTAACCTAATCTAACCTTTATTAACCTACCTACCTAACCTAAACTTTATTTACATAACCTAACCTAACCATTATTAACCTAACCTAACCTAAACTTTATTTACATACCCTAACCTAACCTTTACTAACCTAACCGAACCTTTATTAACCTAACCTAACCTTTATTAACATAAGCTAACCTAACATAAATCAATATAACCTAAACCAAACTTTATCAACATAATCGAACCTAAAGCTTATCAACATAACCTAACCTAACCTTTATTGACAAACCTAACATAACCTACCCTAACCTAACCTAACCTTTATTAACATAACCTAAACTAAAATTCATTAACCTAACCTAACCATTACTAACATCACCTAAACTTAACTGTATTAACATAACATAACCTTTATTAACCTAACCTAACCTAACCATTATCAACATAACCTACCCTAACCTTTATTAACGTAACCTACTTTATCAACATAACCTAAATTCTATTAATATAACCAAACATAAAGTACACTAAATTAACCCAACCTTTACCAAACAACCCTAACCTAACCTGATTCCTACTAATTTGCTATGATCTATACAAACCTAACCTGGCCTGTACAACTT
>NC_092229.1:31473021-31753021 GCF_036320965.1 Panulirus ornatus
TACAGAGCATCAAATTGGGGGAAGAGCCGTGTTGTTTCAGAAGTGGTAGAGGATGTGTGGATCAGGTGTTTGCTTTGAAGAATGTATGTGAGAAATACTTAGAAAAGCGAATGGATTTATATGTAGCATTTATGGATCTGCAAAAGGCACATGATAGAGTTGATAGAGATGCTCTGTGGAAGGTTACTAAGAATATATGGTGTGGGAGGCAAGTTGTTAGAAGCAGTGAAAAGTTTTTATCGACGATGTAAGGAATGTGTATGTGTGGGAAGAGAGGAAAGTGTTTGGTTCTCAATGAATGTAGGTTTGCGGCAGGGGTGTGTGATGTCTCCATGGTTGTTTAATTTGTGTATGGATGGTGTTGTTAGGGAGGTGAATGCAAGAGTTTTGGAAAGAGGGGCAAGTATGAAGTCTGTTGGGGATGAGAGAGCTTGGGAAGTGAGTCAGTTATTGTTCGCTGATGATACAGCGCTGGTGGCTTATTCATGTGAGACTCTGTAGAAGCTGGTGACTGAGTTTGGTAAAGTGTGTAAAAGAAGAAAGTTAAGAGTAAATGTGAATAAGAGCATGGTTATTAGGTACAGTAGGGTTGAGGGTCAAGTCAATTGGGAGGTAAGTTTGAATGGAGAAAGACTGGAGGAAGTAAAGTGTTTTAGATATCTGGGAGTGGATCTGGCAGCGGATGGAACCGTGGAAGCGGAAGTGAATCATAGGTGGGGGAGGGGGCGAAAATCCTGGGAGCCTTGAAGTATTTGTGGAAGTCGAGAACATTATCTCGGAAAGTAAAAATGGGTATGTTTGAAGGAATAGTGGTTCCAACAATTTTGTATGGTTGCGAGGCATGGGCTATGGATAGAGTTGTGCGCAGGAGGGTGGATGTGCTGGAAATGAGATGTTTGAGGACAATGTGTGGTGTGAGGTGGTTTGATCGAGTAAGTAATGTAAGGGTAAGAGAGATGTGTGGAAATAAAAAGAGCATGGTTGAGAGAGCAGAAGAGGGTGTTTTGAAATGGTTCGGGCACATGGAGAGAATGAGTGAGGAAAGATTGACCAAGAGGATATGTGTCTCGGAGGTGGAGGGAATGATGAAAAGTGGGAGACCAAATTGGAGGTGGAAATATGGAGTGAAAAAGATTTTGAGTGATTGGGGCCTGAACATGCAGGAGTGTGAAAGGTGTGCAAGGAATAGAGTGAATTGGATACTGGGTATACTGGGGTTGACGTGCTGTCAATGGATTGAATCAGGGTATGTGAAGCGTCTGGGGTAAACCATGGAAAGTTCTGTGGTGCCTGGATGTGGAAAGGGGGCTGTGGTTTTGGGCATTATTGCATGACAGCTAGAGACTGAGTGTGAACGAATGGGGCCTTTGTTGTCTTTTCCTAGCGCTGCCTCGCACACACGAGGGGGGAGGGGGATGTTATTCCATGTGTGGCGAGGTGGCAATGGGAATGAATAAAGGCAGATAGTGTGAATTGTGTGCATGTGTATATATGTATGTGTCTGTGTGTGTATATATATGTGTACATTGAGATGTATGGGTATGTATATTTGCATGTGTGGACATGTATGTATATACATGTGTATGGGTGTGGGTTGGGCCATTTCTTTCGTCTGTTTCCTTGTGCTACCTCGCAAACGCGGGAGACAGCGACAAAGCAAAATAATAATATAATATAATATATATATTATCCCTGGGGATGGGGGAGAAAGAATACTTCTCACGTATTCCCTGCGTGCCGTAGAAGGCGACTAAAAGGGGAGGGAGCGGGGGCCTGGAAATACCCCCCCTTTTTTTTTTTTCCAAAAGTAGGAACAGAGAAGGGGGCCAAATGAGGATATTTCCTCAAAGGCTCAGTCCTCTGTTCTTAACGCTAACTCGCTAATGCGGGAAAAGGCGAATAGTATGAAAGAAAAAGCTGGTGACTGTGTTTGATAAAGTGTTTGAAAGAAGAAAGTTAAGAGTAAATGTGAATAAGAGCAAAGTTATTAGGTACAGGAGGGTTGAGGGAGAAGTCAATTGAGAGGTAAGTTTGAAGGGAGAAAAACTGGAGGAAGTAAAGTGTTTTAGGTATCTGGGAGTGGATCTGGCAGCAGATGGAACCATGGAAGTGGAAGTGAATCATAGGATGGGGGAGGGGGCAAAAATTTTGGGAGCCTTGAAGAATGTTTGGAAGTCGAGAACATTATCTTAGAAAGCAAAAATGGGTATGTTTGAAGGAATAGTGGTTCCAACAATGTTGTATTGTTGCGAGGCGTGGGCTATGGATAGAGTTGTGCGCAGGAGGGTGGATGTGCTGGAAATGAGATGTTTGAGGACAATATGTGGTGTGAGGTGGTTTGATCGAGTAAGTAATGTAAGGGTAAGAGAGATGTGTGGAAATAAAAAGAGTGTGGTTGAGAGAGCAGAAGAGGGTGTTTTGAAATGGTTTGGTCACATGGAGAGAATGAGTGAGGAAAGATTGACCAAGAGGATATATGTGTCAGAGGTGGAGGGAACGAGCAGAAGTGGGAGACCAAATTGGAGGTGGAAAGATGGAGTGAAAAAGATTTTGAGTGATCGGGGCCTGAACATGCAGGAGGGTGAAAGGCGTGCAAGGAATAGAGTGAATTGGAATGATGTGATATACCGGGGTCGACGTGCTGTCAATGGATTGAACCAGGGCATGTGAAGCGTCTGGGGTAAACCATGGAAAGTTGTGTGGGGCCTGGATGTGGAAAGGGAGCTGTGGTTTCAGTGCATTATTACATGACAGCTAGAGACTGAGTGTGAACGAATGGGGCCTTTGTTGTCTTTTCCTCGCGCTACCTCACACACATGAGGGGGGAGGGGGTTGTTATTCCATGTGTGGCGGGGTGGCGATGGGAATAAATAAAGGCAGACTATGAATTATGTACATGTGTATATATGTATATGTCTATGTGTGTGTATATATATGTATACATTGAGATGTATAGGTATGTATATTTGCATGTGTGGACGTGTATGTATATGCATGTGTATGTGGGTGGGTTTGGCCATTTCTTTCGTCTGTTTCCTTGCGCTACCTCGCAAACGTGGGAGACAGTGACAAAGCAAAATAAAAATAAATAAAATAATATATATACATTACACGTTAATTGATAGGTGCTTAAAAGAGAGACTTTTGGATGATAATATGCTGAGAAGGGCAACTGGAGGGATGTCTGATCATTATATTCTGGATGTGAAGGCGAAGATTTGTGGAAGCTTTCAGAAATGAAAAGGGAATGTTGGGGTGAGGAGAGTGGTGATAGTAAGCAAGCTTGGAAAGGAGACTTTGTGAAGAAGTACCAGGAGAAATTGAGTGCAGAATGGAAAAGAATGAGAGAAAATGACATAAGGGGAGTGGGGTAGGAATGGATGTATTTAGGGAAGTAGTGATGTCTTGCGGAAAAGATGCCTGTGGCATAAGAAAGTTTGGAGGTGGGTAGATTAGAAAGAGTGGTGGGATGAAGAAGTAAGATTATTAGTGAAAGAGAAGAGAGGCATTTGGACAATTCTTGTTGGGAAATAGTTCAAATGAGTGGGAGAAGTACAAAAGAATGAGGCAGGAGGTCAAGAGAAAGGTGCAAGAGGTGAAAAAGATGGCAAATTAGAGTTGAGGTGAGAGAAAATTGTTTGATTTTAGTGAAGGAGAATAAAATGATGCTTTGGAAGAAGGTAAATAAAGTGCGTAAGACAAGAGAAGAAATGAGATCATCGGTAAAAGGGCTAATGGGGAGGTAATAACAAGTAGTAGTGAAGTAAGAAGGGGATGGAGTATTTTGAAGGTTTGTTGAATGTGTTAGATTATAGAGTGGCAGATATAGGGTGTTTTGATTGTGGTGGTGTGCAAAGCGAGAGGGTCAGTGGAGAAGAGCGTTGTAAACAGAGATGAGGTAGTGAAAGCTTTGGGAAAGATGAAAGCTTGAAAGGCGGCTGGTTTGGATGGTATCGCTGTAGAATTTATTAAAAAAGGGGGTGACTGTGTTGTTGAATGGTTGGTGAGGATATTTAATGTATGTATAGTTCATGGTGAAGTGCCTGAGGATTAGCAAAATGTATGCATAGTGCCATTGTAGAAAATGGCGAAGGGGATAAATGTGAGTGTCAAATTACAGTGGTATAAGTTTTTTAAGTATTCATGGGAAATTATATGGGACGGTATTGATTGTGAGGGTGAAGGAATGTACAGAGCATCAGATTGGGGAAGAGCAGCATGGTTTCAGAAGTCGTTGAGGATGTGTGGATCAGGTGTCTGCTTTGAAGAATGTATGTAAGAATTACTTAGAAAAACAGATGGATTTGTATGTAGCATTAATGGATTTTGAGAAGACATATGATAGAGGTGACAGGGATGCTTTGTGGAAGGTATTAAGAGTATATGGTTTGGGAGATAAGTTGCTAGAAGCAGTGAAAAATTTTTATCGAAGATGTAAGGCATTTGTACTTGTAGGAAGAGAGGAAAGAGAATGGTTCCCAGTGAATGGTTGTTTAATTTGTTTATGGGTGGGGTTTTTAGGGAGGTGAATGCAAGAGTTTTTGAGAGAGGGGCAAGTATGTAGTCTGTTGTGGATGAGAGGGCTTGGGAAGTGAGTCAGTTGTTGTTTGGTGATGATACAGCGCTGGTGGCTGATTCACATGAGAAACTTCAGTGGTTGGTGACTGAGTTTGGTAAAGTGTGTGAAAGAAGAAAGCTGAGAGTAAATGTGAATAAGAGCAAGGTTATTAGGTTCAGTACTGTTGAGGGACAAGTCAGTTGGGAGGTAAGTTTGAATGGAGAAAAACTGGGGAAGCAAAGTGTTTTAGATATCTGGGAGTGGATTTAGCAGCGGATGGAACCATGTTTGCAGAAGTGAGTCACAGGGTGGAGGAGGGCGTAAAGATTCTGGAAGTGTTGAAGAGTATGTGGAAGGCGAGACTGTTATCTCTTAGAGCAAAAAATAGATATGTTTGAAGGAATAATGGTTGCAACAATGTTATATGGTTGCAAGGCATGGGCTGTAGATGGGGAGGAGGGTGGATGTGTTGGAAATGAGATGTTTGAGGATAATAAATGGTGTGAGGTGGTTTGATCGAGTAAGTAATGAAAGGGTAAGAGATATGTGTGGTAATAAAAAGAGTATGGTGTTGAGAGCAGAAGAGGGTGTATTGAAATGGTCTCATCACATGGAGAGAATGAATGAGGAAAGATTGACAAAGAGGGTATATGCGTCAGAGGTGGAGGGAATGACGAGAAGTGGGAGACCAAATTAGAGGTGGAAGGATGGAGTGAAAAAGATTTTGAGATATTGGGGCCTGAACATACAGGAGGGTGAACGGCGTGCAAGTGATAGAGTGAGTTGGAACGATGTGGTATACTGGGGTTGACGTGGTGTCAATGGATTGAACCAGGGCATGTGAAGTATCTAGGGTTAACCATGTAAAGTTTTGTTGGTCCTGGATGTGGAAGGGGAGCTGTGGTTTCGGTGCATTATAAATGACAGCTAGTAACTGAGTGTGAATGAGTGTGGCCCTAGTTGTCTTTTCCTAGCACTACCTCGCACACACACAGGGGGAAGAGGGTGCCATTTTGTGTGGTGGGGTGGCGACGGGAATGGATGAAGGCAGCAAGTATGAATATGTGCATGTTTATATATGTTTATGTATGTGTATGTATGTATATGTATACGTTGAAATGTGTAGGTTTGTATATGTGCGTGTGTTGGCGTTTATATATATACATATTTATGTGGCTGGGTTGGGCCATTCTTTCATCTGTTTCCTTGCGCTACCTTGCTATCGCGGGAGATAGGGACAAAGTATAATGATGATAGATAAGATATACATACATACATACATACATACATACATGTCCATATGAATATACATAGAGTAAACCTTCGAATTAATAGTCTAATTGGGAGAAGGATTGTTCGTTAATGCCAAAAGTCCATTGAATCAAATGTAACCTATTTCTTTGCCACATTTAAGTTCACACACTTTTTTGACTCCTCTGTCACTTTAGGGTTTAGTCTGTTGTTTGGTATTTTGGTGGCAGTCACTTGACAGCATGGTAACACTCTCTGGGGATTTGGAGGCAGGGCTTAGTTTGAGATATGCTACCCCTCTCTTGTGAAAGGATACTTTTTTATGATAAAGTGAGGATGGACTACCCACTTTCATTGCACCTATTACATGGTGTATTGAGTAGGATTCGAACCTATGCAGAAAAATCTGAAGTTATTGCAAGGCTGCTCACCTTATTCAGGAGATGGGATGCACCCAAGAAAATCGCCTTGGACCGGGGAACCAATCTGGATAGTGAGGAGATAGAGGCTTTCTAAAAATGGGGAATCATTGCCTGCATCTCCTCAGGCCACTTCCCCCAGTTCAATGGACATGCTGAAGCAGCAGTAGAGGCAGCCTAACTGGTGTTGAGGGGTAACACGGGCGTTGTAGGTAGCCTGTACAGCTGCAAAGCGACCCCGGCCATGCTCCAGTATCTCAACACAACCCCCCCACAGCTGGCAGCAGGAAGACAGTTGCAAGCTGGTGTCCTAGTGCCCCAGCAACATTATTTGATAAACCAGTGATGGAGAGCTGCTCTGTGAAATAGGGGGTGGGCCATATTATAGAGCCATGCTCTCATGCAGGTGACATCACTGTGCTGTCCCAGCTGTCTGTGGAGACCCCTGTCTCCATTTAGGATGTTGCTTTGAAGGTCAGGTGTGGCAGTGGAGGTGAAGTCACATGGATAATACTCAATGAAGCTGGATGGGAGTGACTGCTTGTCTTTGTGAAACTGTCGACACTTACTACTTCTGCGGTGCCCTCATCATGTGAGACATCGCTCCGCACACTTGCAAGATTATGTTTGTGGTGGCTCCTGTGAAAGTGAACACACTAATTTATGTCATATTTGTTCTGCTTGCATGTAAAGCTCACCAAAGCCTGCTGCTTGTGTACCCCCACTGCTTGCTAGACCATACAATTCTCACTAAGCTGCTGCATCACATGATTACTGTGTGGCCATTGGCAACTCAAGACTGGTCCATTTTGTTGACTGTCTCTTTCCCTGTACCTCAAAGCTTTGGAACTCTCTACCTTCTCTTGTGTTTTCCAATAACTGTGACATGGCACAATTTAAAAAAGGTTTTTCACTCCCTCAAAAATTTATAAGTACTTTCTCTTGTCTCTTTTTTTTCCCCCTTTCATAATCCCCTTTCATTTTAATTCATAGCCAGCCTTGATGTGGACTTTTGTTTGTAACTGGAGCCTCCAACATAAGGACAAAATTTGTAAGTGAGGATAATGCCAGAGATTTGGGGGATAATTTTTTTTTTTTTCTTTTTTTTGTCGGTCTCCCGTGTTTGCGAGGTAGCGCAAGGAAACAGACGAAAGAAATGGCCCAACCCACCCCCATACACATGTATATACATACGTCCACACATGCAAATATACATACCTACACAGCTTTCCATGGTTTACCCCAGACGCTTCACATGCCCTGATTCAATCCACTGACAGCACGTCAACCCCGGTGTACCACATCGATCCAATTCACTCTATTCCTTGCCCTCCTTTCACCCTCCTGCATGTTCAGGCCCCGATCACACAAAATCTTTTTCACTCCATCTTTCCACCTCCAATTTGGTCTCCCACTTCTCGTTCCCTCCACCTCCGACACATATATCCTCTTGGTCAATCTTTCCTCACTCATTCTCTCCATGTGCCCAAACCATTTCAAAACACCCTCTTCTGCTCTCTCAACCACGCTCTTTTTATTTCCACACATCTCTCTTACCCTTACGTTACTTACTCGATCAAACCACCTCACACCACACATTGTCCTCAAACATCTCATTTCCAGCACATCCATCCTCCTGCGCACAACTCTATCCATAGCTCACGCCTCGCAACCATACAACATTGTTGGAACCACTATTCCTTCAAACATACCCATTTTTGCTTTCCGAGATAATGTTCTCGACTTCCACACATTCTTCAAGGCTCCCAGGATTTTCGCCCCCTCCCCCACCCTATGATCCACTTCCGCTTCCATGGTTCCATCCGCTGCCAGATCCACTCCCAGATAATTATTAAAGGAAATCTTGAATGGAAGGAGTGGATTCATAAGATTACACTCTCCAGCACAATAATTAGTGGTATGATAAACAAGAGAAAGCTAATTATGAAATTTTTTAATGTATTTTGAGTACAGGTACACTACCGATTTTCCGGCACTCTTAGTTCCAAAGCCTTGCCGAATTAACCATTTTGCTGGACCAACCATGGTCACATAATGATAATTCGTCAACACACTTCTAACAGACTAATTATACATCTCCCATGTGTCTATACCATGGACTGCTAGAAATTAAAATTAAACAAATATTAAATGTAAATTAGATAAAAAAAAACCATTCCATCATCACTTGATCATGCTCAGTACTCTTACCATTTTTCATAGTTTTTCTAATCGTCATTTGCTTCTTGGAATTGCTGTCTGCGTAGAATTTCTGTATTTTCTCCCTTTGCTTCTTTATATTCTAAACAGTTGATGAACCAATTCTATAGATGTCACACAGCTGATGAACCAATACTGTAGATGTCACACAGCTTACACACCGAAACACCATGGTCCATTTTTTTCAACAGTTCTACTTTATCTTGGATCAATATGGACTGGTGTTTATGTTTGGCACCACAACTGACTCTCTCATATGTCTTAGAAGCCATAGCTAGGGTTGAATTTAAGCAAAATAAGCTAAGAATCGCACAGAATTGCAGTATCACCACCAACAAGTGCAGTGTAAAGAATGTAAATAAGCGTGTCCTACACACGTCATCTGTGGTCTTTCAGTAAACTAGTCTGGTGGCCACAGTAATTTCAAGTTCCCTCACTTCATTTTGTCAGTACTAAAGGAGGTGCGTAATCATCAGTTGCTGGAAATTTGGTGATGTACCAGTACTGGTATGTTGTAAGGTCACCAGCTCTGCCAGGGAAAATAAACAAATTTAAGGGAATTCAAAAACACTTCACAAGTAAAATGAATGGGAATGAACATATGAACTACTATGAAAGACTGAAAAGCTTGTATGATATAGTTTAAAGAGACACAGATAAAGATATGTATTAAGATATGACTGGCAACAATTAGTAGATACAAAAGCCACTATACTAAACCTGAAAGGAACCGAGCAAGGTAGATACAGAATCATTAATTCAAAGGTAATACTTGGAAATATTGTAAAAAGTCACCAAACAAAAATTATGAAGGATGGTGAAGAAATTAGATAACTTGTTTTATGCAGTACCAGGAAAACTAAGAGATTATCTTTGATTTGCAATAGAAATATTCAAAAGAATATGATTTATGGGTTAGGGCAGTGTTAGATGAGCCCCAAATACGATACTATGCCAGTGAAGTAGCCACCAATAAAAAGATATTTACAACAAGCAAGATATAAATAACAAGCAAAATATAGGATGAGTTGAGGGGTGGTACACAAAGGAAAAACATCCAACAAACTAGTTATGTGGTAAGCAGTACTCACTAGCCCTGTCATCATGTCAAAATCTTTATGTAGGTGCATAGGTAAGTACACCAAGAGGCAATTAGACATCCCACCACCTGCCCCTTCCATAATATTTACATTCATAAGTTTTTCTTTCATATGCTTATAAGTTCATACATAATTCAGTAATTCCTGCTCACTATCAAGCTTTCACTCACATATATTTATGTACACTACATCCCATTTTGTTAAGATGGTATTCCTTAATCAGCAGTTTTTCAGGACACAACTTCAAAGCTGTTCACCTTTTTCATTCACTCAGGTACCCCATGCCCCCCACCCCAATTATAACTTCAAATGACACAGCACCCACTCTTGCACTCAGATCACCCATCAAGAATACTGAAACCTTCTCATCAGTATTGCTGAGACACACAAAGTTAGCTCTCAAAAAACACTTTCCTCTTCTTCACTCCAGTCACTACCAGGTACATAAATGCTAACATTCACTGACTTCTCATAATCCATTTCATTTTCATGCATCTTTTCTGTAAATTCTTTCACACATTCGCACAACTCCTCCTTCATCTGAAGTGCAACCCTGTCCTTAGCTTTCACCCTCACACTAACCCCAGACTTAACCTTTAGAATTTTCCACACCATGCTCTTACTTCCTCTTGAGCTGAACTTCACTCAGAGCCATAACATCCAAGTTCCTTCAGTCATAATTACTGCATGTCCCTCCTTCTCACCATGGTTACATCCACGAATATTCAGACACTCCAGTATAAATGCTCCTTGCTGGGCTCCTTTTATTTCAACTTTTAGAAATTCCAGTCCCCTGCCATCACTCCTTTCAGTCTTTTTCTGTGACATGTACGGAATATTGGGGTAGTACACTTTCTCCCTTAACATATGTTATTGTTTATGATATACTGATTACCTAGATTTCCTTTTTAAGTATATCATCTAATATTTGTGGCTTTATGTTTAAAGTTCATATTTTATCTTCAGACTGCAGCCTATAAGGGTAGTGGGAAACGCACCTATGCTGAGCGGGCAAGAGAACTTGGACTGGAACCTGCAGCTTTAGATGTTATGCAGGGAACTCAAAATAAGTTTGTAAGTACTGTTCTCTGGCAAAGAATTATTAACAGGTCTAGAATGTGATATTCAACAAAATTTATTATTTGATGATGCAAGTGCCACAGCTAACCATTTTCTTGTGTTTTTTATGACATGTAGGAGACATTTCATTTAGTACCCTTGTAATAAATTTAATAGTTTCATGCAGTTATTGAATTTTAACATTTGTAATTGATAATGGAGTTTGATTTAGGAATGTCATTATCAGTTTTTATGATCCATAACTTTTGTTTTATTCCATGTTGATAGATTATCTTTTTTTGTAATTACCATTTAGAAGAGCAAAACATCAAATGGCTGAGAGAAAGCTGATTTAGGTTGGATTACATGGAAAGAAGAAAAAGATTGAAACATCTTTACTACGCAATCTTTAGCCTTCCATAAATTGCCATATGTTGTAATTACATACTACAACATACTTGGGCATTTGAGATCATGTGATATTTCTAAAGAGACTCTTAGTTCTGCACAGTACTAGTACTGAGGAAGTTTAAATTTTTAGGCTCTGGTTTCTACAGTCCAGATCTGACAGTCTTCAGACAATTTCAGAAGATTCCAACCTTCTTGTATCACCTCATTTTTTTTTTTTATACTTTGTCGCTGTCTCCCGCGTTTGCGAGGTAGCGCAAGGAAACAGACGAAAGAAATGGCCCAACCCCCCCCCCCATACACATGTACATACACACGTCCACACACGCAAATATACATACCTACACAGCTTTCCATGGTTTACCCCAGACGCTTCACATGCCTTGATTCAATCCACTGACAGCACGTCAACCCCTGTATACCACATCGCTCCAATTCACTCTATTCCTTGCCCTCCTTTCACCCTCCTGCATGTTCAGGCCCCGATTACACAAAATCTTTTTCACTCCATCTTTCCACCTCCAATTTGGTCTCCCTCTTCTCCTCGTTCCCTCCACCTCCGACACATATATCCTCTTGGTCAATCTTTCCTCACTCATTCTCTCCATGTGCCCAAACCATTTCAAAACACCCTCTTCTGCTCTCTCAACCACGCTCTTTTTATTTCCACACATCTCTCTTACCCTTACGTTACTTACTCGATCAAACCACCTCACACCACACATTTTCCTCAAACATCTCATTTCCAGCACGTCCATCCTCCTGCGCACAACTCTATCCATAGCCCACGCCTCGCAACCATACAACATTGTTGGAACCACTATTCCTTCAAACATACCCATTTTTGCTTTCCGAGATAATGTTCTCGACTTCCACACATTTTTCAAGGCTCCCAAAATTTTCGCCCCCTCCCCCACCCTATGATCCACTTCCGCTTCCATGGTTCCATCCGCTGACAGATCCACTCCCAGATATCTAAAACACTTCACTTCCTCCAGTTTTTCTCCATTCAAACTCACCTCCCAATTGACTTGACCCTCAACCCTACTGTACCTAATAACCTTGCTCTTATTCACATTTACTCTTAACTTCCTTCTTCCACACACTTTACCAAACTCAGTCACCAGCTTCTGCAGTTTCTCACATGAATCAGCCACCAGCGCTGTATCATCAGCGAACAACAACTGACTCACTTCCCAAGCTCTCTCATCCCCAACAGACTTCATACTTGCCCCTCTTTCCAGGACTCTTGCATTTACCTCCCTAACAACCCCATCCATAAACAAATTAAACAACCATGGAGACATCACACACCCCTGCCGCAAACCTACATTCACTGAGAACCAATCACTTTCCTCTCTTCCTACACGTACACATGCCTTACATCCTCGATAAAAACTTTTCACTGCTTCTAACAACTTGCCTCCCACACCATATATTCTTAATACCTTCCACAGAGCATCTCTATCAACTCTATCATATGCCTTCTCCAGATCCATAAATGCTACATACAAATCCATTTGCTTTTCTAAGTATTTCTCACATACATTCTTCAAAGCAAACACCTGATCCACACATCCTCTACCACTTCTGAAACCGCACTGCTCTTCCCCAATCTGATGCTCTGTACATGCCTTCACCCTCTCAATCAATACCCTCCCATATAATTTACCAGGAATACTCAACAAACTTATACCTCTGTAATTTGAGCACTCACTCTTATCCCCTTTGCCTTTGTACAATGGCACTATGCACGCATTCCGCCAATCCTCAGGCACCTCACCATGAGTCATACATACATTAAATAACCTTGCCAACCAGTCAACAATACAGTCACCCCCTTTTTTAATAAATTCCACTGCAGTACCATCCAAACCTGCTGCCTTGCCGGCTTTCATCTTCCGCAAAGCTTTTACTACCTCTTCTCTGTTTACCAAATCATTTTCCCTAACCCTCTCACTTTGCACACCACCTCGACCAAAACACCCTATATCTGCCACTCTGTCATCAGACACATTCAACAAACCTTCAAAATACTCATTCCATCTCCTTCTCCCATCACCACTACTTGTTATCACCTCCCCATTTACGCCCTTCACTGAAGTTCCCATTTGCTCCCTTGTCTTACGCACCCTATTTACCTCCTTCCAGAACATCTTTTTATTCTCCCTAAAATTTACTGATAGTCTCTCACCCCAACTCTCATTTGCCCTTTTTTTCACTTCTTGCACCTTTCTCTTGACCTCCTTTACTCATTTACTCATTTACTCATTGACCTCATTTACTTTGTTTTATATATATAGGATAGAAGAGAATGAATACTTCCCACACATTCCCCACGTGTCGTAAAAGGTGACCAAAAGGGACGGGAGCGGGGGCTAGAAATCCTCCTCTCCTTGTATTTTAACTTTTTAAAAGAAGTTGGTGACTGAGTTTGGTAAAGTGTGTGGAAGAAGAAAGTTAAGAGTAAATGTGAATAAGAGCAAGGTTATTAGGTACAGTAGGGTTGAGGGTCAAGTCAATTGGGAGGTGAGTTTGAATGGAGAAAAACTGGAGGAAGTGAAGTGTTTTAGATATCTGGGAGTGGATCTGGCAGCGGATGGAACCATGGAAGCGGAAGTGGATCATAGGGTGGGGGAGGGGGCGAAAATTCTGGGGGCCTTGAAGAATGTGTGGAAGTCGAGAAAATTATCTCAGAAAGCAAAAATGGGTATGTTTGAAGGAATAGTGGTTCCAACAATGTTGTATGGTTGCGAGGCGTGGGCTATGGATAGAGTTGTGCGCAGGAGGATGGATGTGCTGGAAATGAGATGTTTGAGGACAATGTGTGGTGTGAGGTGGTTTGATCGAGTGAGTAACGTAAAGGTAAGAGAGATGTATGGAAATAAAAAGAGCGTGGTTGAGAGAGCAGAAGAGGGTGTTTTGAAGTGGTTTGGGCACATGGAGAGAATGAGTGAGGAAAGATTGACCAAGAGGATATATATGTCGGAGGTGGAGGGAACGAGGAGAAGAGGGAGACCAAATTGGAGGTGGAAAGATGGAGTGAAAAAGATTTTGTGTGATCGGGGCCTGAACATGCAGGAGGGTGAAAGGAGGGCAAGGAATAGAGTGAATTGGAGCGATGTGGTATACCGGGGTTGACGTGCTGTCAGTGGATTGAATCAAGGCATGTGAAGCGTCTGGGGTAAACCATGGAAAGCTGTGTAGGTATGTATATTTGCGTGTGTGGACGTATGTATATACATGTGTATGGGGGGGGTTGGGCCATTTCTTTCGTCTGTTTCCTTGCGCTACCTCGCAAACGCGGGAGACAGCGACAAAGTATAATAAAAAAAAAATAAAAAAAAAGAAGAAACAGAAGGAGTCATGCAGGGAGTGCTCATGCTCCTCGAAGTCTCAGTTTAGGGCATCTAAATGTGTGTGGATGTAGGAGAGAGAGGTAGTATGTTTGAGGAAAGGAACTTGGATTTTTACCTCTGAGTGAAATGAAGGTCAAGGGTAAGAGTGGTTTGGGAATGTCTTGGGAGTGAAGTCAGGGGTTGGTGAGAGTAGAAGAGCAAAGGGAGGAGTAGCACTACTTCTGAAGCAGGAGTTGTGGGAGTATGTGATAGAGTGCAAGAAAGTAAACTCCAGATTGATATGGGTGAAACTAAAAGTGGATGGAGATAGATGGGTGATTACTGGTGCCTATGCACCTGGTAATGAGAAGAAAGATCATGAGAGGCAGGTGTTTTGGGAGCAGCTGAGTGAGTGTGTTAGTAGCTTTGATGCACAAGACCGGGTTGTAGTGATGGGTGATTTGGATGCAAAGGCGAGGAATGTGGCAGTTGAGGGTATAATTGGTGTACATGGGTTGTTCAGTGCTGTAAATGGAAATGGTGAAGAGCTGTAGGTTTGTGTGCTGAAAAAGGACTGGTGAGTGGGAATACCTGGTTTAAAAAGAGAGATATACATAAGTATATCACGCACCCCTACCGCAAACCGACATTCACTGGGAACCAATCACTTTCCTTTCTTCATACTCGTACACATGTCTTACATCCTCGATAAAAACTTTTCACTGCTTCTAACAACTTGTCTCCCTCACCATATACTCTTAATGCCTTCCACAGAGCATCTCTATCAGTTCTATGATATGTCCTCTCCAGTTCCATAAATGCTACATACAAATCCATTTGTTTTTCTAAGTATTTCTAAGTATACATTTTTCAAAGCAAACACCTGAACCACACACCCTCTACCACTTCTGAGACCACACTGCTCTTCCCCAATCTGATGCTCTGTACATTCCCTCACCCTCTCAATCAATACCCTCCCATATAATTTCCCAGGAATATTCGACAAGTTTATACCTCTGTAATTTGAATACTCACCTTTATCCCCTTTGCCTTCATACAATGGCACTATGCTTGCATTCTGCCAATCCTCAGGCACGTCACCATAAACCATACATACATTGAATATCCTCACCAATCAGTCAACAACACAGTCACCCCCTTTTTCAATAAATTCCACTGCAGTACCATCCAAATCTGCCACCTTGCCAGCTTTCATCTTCCACAAAGCTTTCACTACCTCTTCTCTGTTTACCAAACCATTCTCCCTAACCCTCTCACTTTGCACACCACTTCAACCAAAATGCCTTATATCTGCCACTCGTATCATTTAACACATTCAACAAACCTTCAGAATACTCACTCCATCTCCTCACATCACTTCTACTTAGTACCTCCCCATTAGCCCCTTTTACTGATGTTCCCATTTGTTCTGTTGTCTTACGCATTTTATTTACCTCCTTCGAAAACATCTTTTTATTCTCCCTAAGATTTAATGATACTCTCTCACCCCAACTCTCATTTGTCCTCTTTTTCACCTCTCGTTTGATTTGTTTATGGATGGGGTTGTTAGGGAGGTGAATGCAAGAGTTTTGGAGAGAGGGGCAAGTATGCAGTCTGTTTTGGATGAGAAAGCTTGGGAGTCAGTTGTTGTTCGCTGATGATACAGGGCTGGTGGCTGATTTGGGTGAAAAACTGCAGAAGCTGGTGACAGAGTTTGGTAAAGTGTGTGAAAGAAGAAAGCTGAGAGTAAATGTGAATAAGAGTAAGGTTATTAGGTACCGTGGCGTTGAGGGACAAGTCAATTGGGAGGTGAGTTTCAGTGGAGAAAACTGGAGGAAGTGAAGTGTTTTAGATATTTGGGAGTGGATTTGGCAGCATATGGAACCAAGGAAGCAGAAGTGAGTCACAGAATGGGGGAGGGGGCAAAGGTTCTGGGAGTGTTGAAGAATGTGTGGAAGGCAAGAACCTTATCTCGGAAAGCAAAAATGGGTATGTTTGAAGAAAAAGTGGGTCCAACAATGTTAAATGGTTTCAAGGTGTGGGCTATAGATAGAGTTGTTGGAGGAGGGTGGATGTGTTGGAAATGAGATGTTTGAGGACAATATGTGGTGTGAGGTGGTTTGATTGAGTAAGTAATGAAAGGGTAAGAGAGATGTGTGGTAATAAAAAGAGTGTGGTTAGGAGAGTAGAAGAGGGTGTATTGAAATGGTTTGGTCACATGGAGAGAATGAGTGAGGAAAGATTGACAGAGGATATATACATCAGAGGTACAGGGAACGAGCAGTGGGAGACCAAATTGGAGGTGGAAGGATGGAGTGAAAAAGAATTTTAGCGATTGGGGCCTAAACATGCAGGAGGGGGAAAGGCGTGCAAGGAATAGAGTGATTTGGAACAATGTGGTATACCAGAGTTGATGTGCTATCAATGGATTTATCCAGGGCATTTGAAGTGTCTGGGGTAAACAATGGAAAGTTTTGTGGGGCCTAGATGTGGAAAGGGAGCTGTGGTTTTGGTGCATTACACATGACAGCTAGGGACTGAGTGTGAACGAATGTGGCCTTTGTTGCTTTTTCTTAGTGCTACCTTGTGTGCATGCGGGAGAAGGGGGATGCCATTTCATGTGTGGTGTGGTGGAGATAGGAATGGCTGAGGGCAGCAAGTATGATTATGTACATGTGTATATATGTATTTGTCTGTGCATGTATATGTATGTATACATTGAAATGTATATATTGTATATTATACTTTGTCGCAGTGTCCCGTGTTAGTGAGGTAGCGCAAGGAAACAGACGGAAGAATGGCCCAACTCGCCCACATACACATGTATATACATGCAAGTCCACACATGCATATATACATACCTATACATTTTAACATATACATATATATACACATACACAGACTTATACATATATACACATGTACATAATTCATACTTGCTGCCTTTATTCATTCTCGCTGCCACCCCGCCACACATGAAATGATAACCCCTTCCCTCCACACATGCGAGAGGTAATGCCAGAAAAAAGAAAACAAAGGCCACATTTGTTCACACTCAGTCTCCAGCTGTTATGTGTAATGCACCAAAACCACAGCTCCCTTTCCACATCCAGCCCCACAAAACTTTCCATGGTTTACTGCAGATGCTTCACATGCCCTGGTTCAATCCATTGACAGCACGTTGACCCCGGTATACCACATCATTCAATTTACTCAATTCCTTGTATGCCTTTCATCCTCTTGCATGTTCAGGCTTCGATCGTTCAAAATCTTTTCACTCCATCCTTCCACCTCCAATTTGGTCTCCCACTTCTCCTCGTTCCCTCTACCTCTGACACATATATCCTCTGTCAATCTTTCCTCACTCATTCTCTCCATGTGACCAAACCATTTCAGTACACTCTCTTCTGCTCTCTCAACCACACTGTTTTTATTACCACACATCTCTCTTAACCTTTCATTACTTACTCAATCAAACCACATCACACCACATATTGTCCTTAGACATCTCATTTCCAACACATCCACCCTCCTCTGCACAACCCTATCTATAACCCATGCCTCGCAACCATATAACATTGTTGGAACAACTATTCCTTCAAACACAACAATTTTTGCTTTCTGAGATAATGTTCGTGCCTTTCACACATTTTTCAATGCTCTTAGAACTTTTGCCCCCTCCCCCACCCTGTGACTCACTTCCGCTTCCATGTTTCCATTCGCTGCCAAATCCACTCCCAGACATCTAAAACACTTCACTTCCAGTTTTTCACCATTCAAACTTACCTCCCAATTGACTCGTCCCTCAACCGTACTGTACCTAATAACCTTGCTTTTATTCACATTTACTCTCAGCTTCTTCTTTCACACACCTTACTAAACTCTGTCATCATACCTACACATTGAAATGTATAGGTGTGTATATGTGCCTGTGTGGGGGTGTATGTATATACATGTTTATGTGGGTGGGTTGGGCCATTCTTTCGTCTGTTTCCTTGTACTACCTCGCTAACGAGGGAGACAGCGACAAAGTATGATAGATAAATAATACATAAGTATACGTATGTAAGTAGGACAGATGGCCAGAGTGTGTTATTGGATTACATGTAAATTGATAGGCGCGTGAAAAAGAGACTCTTGAATGTTAATGTGCTAAGAGGGGCAACTGAAGGGATTTCTGAACATTATCTTGTGGAGACAAAAGTGAAGATATGTAGAGGTTTGTAGGAAAGAAAAGAGAATGTTGGGGTGATGAGAGTAAGTGAGCTTGGAAAGGAGACATGTGAGGAAGTACCTGGAGAAATTGAGTGCAGAATGGAAAAAGGTGAGAGCAGATGACAAGGGGAGTGGTAGAGGAATGGGATATATTTAGGGGACCAGTGATCTTGTGCACAAAAGTTGCCTGTGGCATGAAAATGTGGGAGGTGGGGAGTTAAGAAATGGTAGTGAGTGGTGGGATGGAGAAGTAAGATTGTTAGTAAAAGAGAAGGGAGAGGCATTTGGACGACTTTTGCAGGGAGGTAGTGTGAATGACTGGGAGATGTATAAAAGAAAGAGGCAAGAGGTCAAGGGAAAAGTGCAAGAGGTGAAAAAGAGGGCAAATGAGAGGTGGATTGAGAGTATTATTAAATTTTAAGGAGAGTAAAAAGATGTTTTGGAAGGAGGTAAATAAAGTGTGTAAGACACAAGAACAGATAGGGACCAACAGTGAAGGGGGCAAATAGGGAGGTAATAACAATTAGTGATGAAGTGAGAGGGAGATGGAATGAGTGTTTTAAAGGTTTGTTGAATGTGTTTGATGATAGAGTGGCAAATGTAGCGTGTTTTGATTGAGGTGGGGTGCGAAGTGTGTGGGTCTAGGAGAATGATTTGGTAAACAGAGAAGAGGTAGTGAAAGCTTTGTGGAAGATGAAAGCCGGCAAGGTGGCAGGTTTGGATGGTATTGCAGTGGAATTGATTAAAAAGGGGGTGACTGTATTGTTGACTGGTTGATGAGAATATTCAGTGTATCTATGGTTCATGGTAAAGTGCCTGAGGATTGGCATAATGCATCCATAGTGCCACTGTACAAAGGCAAAGGGGATAAAGGTGAGTGTTCAAATTACAGAGGTATAAGTTTGTTGAGTATTCCTGGGAAATTATATGGGAGGGTATTGATTGAGAGGGTGAGGGCATGTACAGAGCATCAGATTGGAGAAGAGCAGTGTGGTTTCAGAAGTGGTAGAGGGATGTGTGGATCAGATATTTGCTTTGAAGAATGTATGTGAGAAATACTTAGAAAAATAGATGGATTTGTATGTAGCATTTATGGATCTAGAGAAGGCATATGATAGAGTTGATAGAGATGCTCTGTGGAAGGTATTAAGCATATATGGTGTGGGAGGTAAGTTGCTAGAAGCAGTGAAAATTTTTTATCGAGGATGTAAGGCATGTTTACATGTAGGAAGAAAGGAAAGTGATTGGTTCTCAGTGAATGTCGGTTTGTGGCAGGAGTGCATGATGTCTCCATGATTGTTTAATTTGTTTATAGATGGGGTTGTTAGTTAGATGAATGCAAGGGTTTTGGAGAGAGGGGTAAGTATGCTGTCTGTTGTGGATGAGGGGGCTTGGGAAGTGAGTGGGCGATCCGACTTGGTCCCAGAAATTCAGAGTTGTGGGAATTTTTGTTCATCAAATGGCACCAATGATTTTGTAATGTCATCAATGGAATTTGGGATTTGACAGTTGTCAGGAAATGCTGATATAAGTTTTAAAGAGAAATGTTGAAAACCAAGAGGGATTTCCAGAATCCAGTTGTTCTTTCTTGATGATACAGCGTTGGTGGTTCATTTGGGTGAGAAATTGCAGAAGTTGGTGACTGAGTTTGATAAAGTGTGTGAAAGAAGAAAACTGAGAGTAAATGTGAATAAGAGCAAGGTTATTAGGTTCAGTAGGGTTGAGGGACAAGTAAATTGGGAGATGACTGTGAATGGATAAAAACTGGCGGAAGTGATGTGCTTTAGATATCTGGAAGTGAATTTAGCAGCGAATGGAAGTATGGAAGCGGAATTAAATCACAGGGTGGTGGAAGGGGCAAAGGTTCTGGGAGCATTGAAGAATGTGTGGTAGGCGAGAACGTTATCCTGGAGAGCAAAAATGGGTATGTTTGAAGGAATAGTGATTCCAACATTGTTATATGGTTGTGAGGCATGGGCTATAGATAGGGTTGTGCAGAGGAGGAGAGATGTGTTGGATATGAGATGTTTGAGGACAATATGTGAGGTGGTTTCATCGAGTAAGTAATGAAAGGGTAAGAGAGGTGTGTGGTAATAAAAAGAGTGTGGTTGAAAGAGAATAGGATGTATTGAAATGTTTTGGTCACGTGGAGAGAATGAGTGAGAAAAGATTGACAAAGAGAATATATGTGTCAGAGGTGGAGGGAACGAGAAATGGGAGACCAAATTGGAGGTGGAAGGATGGAGTGAAAAAGATTTTGAACGATCGGGGCCTGAACATACAGGAGGGTGAAAGGCGTGCAAGGAATGGAGTGAATTGGAACGATGTGGTATACTGGGGTCAAATTACTGTCAATGGATTGAACCTGGGCATGTGAAGCATCTGGGGTAAACCATGAAAAGTTTTGTGGGGCCTGGATGTGGAAAGGGACCTGTGGTTTCGGTGCATTATACATGACAGCTAGAGACTGAGTATGAACGAATGTGGCCTTTGTTGTCTTTTCCTAGTGCTACCTCGCGCACATGCCGGGGGAGGGAGTTGTCATTTCATGTGTGGCGGGATGGCGACGGGAATGAATAAGGGCAGACAGTATGAATTATGTACATCTGTATATTATATGTCTGTGTATGTGTATATATGTATATGTTGAGATGTATAGGTATGTATATGTGCGTGTGTGGATGTGTATGTATATACATGTGTATGTGGGTGGTTTAGGGCATTCTTTTGTCTGTTTCCTTGTTCTACCTTGCTAACGCGGGAAACAGTGACAAAGTATGATAAAATAAATATACCCTGGGGATAGGGGAGAAAAAATACTTCCCATGCATTTCTCTCATGTCGTAAAAGGTGACTAAAGGAGACGGGAGCGGGGGTCTAGAAACCCTCCCCTCCTTGTATTTTAACTTTCCAGAAGGGGAAACAGAAGAAGGAGTCATGTGGGGAGTGCTCATCCTCCTCAAAGGCTCAGATTGGGGTGTCTAAATGTGTGTGGATGTAACCAAGATGAGAAAAAAGGAGAGATAGGTAGTGTGTTTGAGGAAAGGAACCTGGATGTTTTGGCTCTGAGTGAAACGAAGCTCAAGGGTAAAGGGGAAGAGTGGTTTGGGAATGTCTTGGGAGTAAAGTCAGGGGTTAGTGAGAGGACAAGAGTAAGGGAAGGAGTAGCACTACTCCTGAAACAGGAGTGGTGGGAGTATGTGATAGAGTGTAAGAAAGTAAACTCTAGATTGATATGGGTAAAACTGAAAATGGATGGAGAGAGAGGGTTGATTATTGGTGCATATGCACCTGGGCATGAGAAGAAAGATCATGAGAGGCAAGTGTTTTGGGAGCAGCTGAATGAGTGTGTTAGTGGTTTAGATGACCAAGACCGGGTTATAGTGATGGGTGATTTGAATGCAAAGGTGAGTAATATGGCAGTTGAAGGAATAATTGGTATACATAGGGTGTTCAGTGTTGTAAATGGAAATGGTGAAGAGCTTGTAGATTTATGTGCTGAAAAAGGACTGGTGATTGGGAATACCTGGTTTAAAAAGCGAGATATACATAAGTATACGTATGTAAGTAGGAGAGATGGCCAGAGAGCTTTATTGGATTATGTGTTAATTGATAGGCTTGCAAAAGAGAGACTTTTGGATGTTAATGTGCTGAGAGGTGCAACTGGAGGGATGTCTGATCATTATCTTGTGGAGGCAAAGGTGAAGATTTGTAGGGGTTTTCAGAAAAGAAGAGAGAATGTTGGGGTGAAGAGAATGGTGAGAGTGAGTGAGCTTAGGAAGGAGACTTGTGTGAGGAAGTACCAGGAGAGACAGTACAGAATGGGAAAAGGTGAGAACAAAGGAGGTAAGGGGAGTGGGGGAGGAATGGGATGCATTTAGGGAAGCAGTGATGGCTTGCGCAAAAGATGCTTGTGGCATGAGAAGCATGGGAGGTGGGCAGATTAGAAAGGGTAGTGAGTGGTGGGATGAAGAAGTAAGATTATTAGTGAAAGAGAAGAGAGAGGCATTTGGAGGATTTTTGCAGGGAAATAATGCAAATGAGTGGGAGATATATAAAATAAAGAGGCAGGAGGTCAAGAGAAAGGTGCAAGAGGTGAAAAAGAGGGCAAATGAGAGATGGGGTGAGAGAGTATCATTAAAGAATAAAAAGATGTTTTGGAAGGAGGTAAATAAAGTGCGTAAGACAGGGGAACAAATGGGAACATCAGTGAAGGGGGCTGGTGGGGAGGTGATAACAAGTAGTGGTGATGTGAGAAGGAAGTGGAGTGAGTATTTTGAAGGTTTGTTGAATGTGTTTGATGATAGAGTGGCAGATATAGGGTGTTTTGGTCGAGGTGGTATGCGGAGTGAGAAGGTTGGGGAGAATGATTTGGTAAACGGAGAAGAGGTAGTGGAAGCTTTGCAGAAGATGAAAGCCGGCAAGGCGGCGGGTTTGGATGGTATTGCAGTGGAATTTATAAAAAAAGGGTGTGACTGTATTGTTGACTGGTTGGTAAGGTTATTTAATGTATGTATGACTCATGGTGAGCTGCCTGAGGATTGGCGGATTGCTTGCATAATGCCATTGTACAAAGGCAAAGGGGACAAAGGTGAGTGCTCAAATTACAGAGGTATAAGTTTGTTGAGTATTCCTGGTAAATTATATGGGAGGGTATTGATTGAGAGGGTGAAGGCATGTTCAGAGCATCAGATTGGGGAAGAGGAGTGTGGTTTCAGAAGTGGTAGAGGATGTGTGGATCAGGTGTTTGCTTTGAGGAATGTATGTGAGAAATACTTAGAAAAGCAGATGGATTTGAATGTAGCATTTATGGATCTGGAGAAGGCATATGATAGAGTTGATAGAGATGCTCTGTGGAAGGTATTAAGAATATATGGTGTGGGAGGCAAGTTGTTAGAAGCAGTGAAAAGTTTTTATCGAGGATGTAAGTCATGTGTACATGTAGGAAGAGAGGAAAGTGATCGGTTCTCAGTGAATGTAGGTTTGCGGCAAGGGTGTGGGATGTCTCCATGGTTGTTTAATTTGTTTATGGATGGGGTTGTTAGGGAGGTGAATGCAAGAGTTTTGGAAAGAGGGGCAAGTATGCAGTCTGTTGTGGATGAGAGAGCTTGGGAAGTGAGTCAGTTGTTGTTCGCTGATGATACAGCGCTGGTGGCTGATTCATGTGAGAAACTGCAGAAGCTGGTGACTGAGTTTGGTAAAGTGTGTGAAAGAAAGTTGAGAGTAAATGTGAGTGAGAGCAAGGTTATTAGGTACAGTAGGGTTGAGGGTCAAGTCAATTGGGAGGTAAGTTTGAATGGAGAAAAACTGGAGGAAGTAAAGTGTTTTAGATGTCTGGGAGTGGATTTGGCAGCACATGGAACCATGGTAGCAGAAGTGAGTCTAGGGTGGGGGAGGGGGCGAAAATTCTGGGAGCCTTGAAGAATGTTTGGAAGTCGAGAACATTATCTCGGAAAGCAAAAATGGGTATGTTTGAATGAATGGTGTTCCAACAATGCTGTATGGTTGCAAGGCGTGGGCTATGGATAGAGTTGTGCGCAGGAGGATGGATGTGCTGGAAATGAGATGTTTGAGGACAATATGTGGTGTGAGGTGGTTTGATCGAGTAAGTAATAATAGGGTAAGAGAGATGTGTGGTAATAAAAAGAGTGTGGTTGAAAGAGCAGAAGAGGGTGTTTTGAAATGGTTTGGTCACATGGAGAGAATGAGTGAGGAAAGATTGACCAAGAGGATATATGTGTCAGAGGTGGAGGGAGCGAGGAGAAGTGGGAGACCAAATTGGAGGTGGAAAGATGGAGTGAAAAAGATTTTGAGTGATCGGGGCCTGAACATGCAGGAGGGTGAAAGGCGTGCAAGGAATAGAGTGAATTGGAACGATGTGGTATACTGGGGTCGACGTGCTGTCAATGGATTGAACCAGTGCATGTGAAGCGTCTGGGGTAAACCATGGAAAGTTGTGTGGGGCCTGGATGTGGAAAGGGAGCTGTGGTTTCGGTGTATTATTTCATGACAGCAAGAGACTGAGTGTGAACGAATGCGGCGTTTGTTGTCTTTTCCTAGCACTACCTGAGGGGGAAGGGGGTTGTTATTTCATGTGTGGTGAGGTGGCGATGGGAATGAATAAAGGCAGACAGTATGAATTATGTACATGTGTATATATGTATATATCTGTGTTTGTATATATATGTATACGTTGAGATGTTTTTTTTTTTTTTTTTTTTTTCATACTTTTTCGCCATTTCCCGCGATAGCGAGGTAGCGTTAAGAACAGAGGACTGGGCCTCTGAGGGAGTATCCTCACCTGGCCTCCTTCTCCGTTCCTTCTTTTGGAAAATTAAAAAAAAAAAACGAGAGG
Organism: Panulirus ornatus; assembly: GCF_036320965.1. Classification (NCBI taxonomy): domain Eukaryota; kingdom Metazoa; phylum Arthropoda; class Malacostraca; order Decapoda; family Palinuridae; genus Panulirus; species Panulirus ornatus. The sequence goes on from NC_092229.1 coordinate 31,497,945, forward strand.
GGAGGATTTCCAGCCCCCTGCTCCCTCCCCTTTTAGTCGCCTTCTACGACACGCAGGGAATACGTGGGAAGTATTCTTTCTCCCCTATCCCCAGGTATGTATATTTGCATGTATAGGTATGTGCGTGTGTGGACGTGTAAGTATATACATGTGTATGTGGGTAGGTTGGTCCATTCTTTCGTCTGTTTCTTGCGCTACTTTGTCGCTGTCTCCCGCGTTATCGAGATAGTGCAAGGAAACTGATGAAAGAATTGCCCAACCCACCCACATACACATGTATATGCATACATGTCCACACACAGCACATATACATACCTCTACATTTCAACGTATTCATATATATACATACACAGACATAAATATATATACACATGTACATAATTTATACTTGCTGCCTTTGTTCATTCCCGTTGCCACCCAGCCAGACATGAAATGACAACCCCCTCCCCCCCGCATGCACGCGAGGTAGTACTAGGAAAAGAAAACAAAGGCCACATTCATTCACAAACAGTCTCTAGCTGTCATGTATAATGCACCGAAACCACAGTTCCCTTTCCACATTCAGGCCCCACAAAACTTTCCTTGGTTTACAGCAGACGCTTCACATGCCCTGGTTCAATCCATTAACAGAACGTCGGCCCCAGTATACCACATCGTTCCAATTCTCTCTCTTCCTTGCACGCCTTTCACCATCCTTCATGTTCAGGCCCCGATCGATTAAAATCTTTTTCACTCCATCTTTCCACTTCCAATTTGGTCTCCCGCTTCCCATTCCCTCCACCTCTGACACATATATCCTCTTTGTCAATCTTTCCTCACTCATTCTCTCCATGTGCCCAAACCATTTTAAAACACCCTCTTCTGCTCTCTCAACCACGCTCTTTTTATTTCCACACATCTCTCTTACCCTTTCATTACTTACTCGATCAAACCACCTCACACCACATACTGTCCTCAAACATCTCATTTCCAACACATTCCCCCCCCTCCGCACAACTCTGTCTATAGCCCACGCCTCGCAACCATATAACATTGTTGGAACACATTCCTTCAAACATACCCATTTTTGCTTTCTGAGATAATGTTCTCACCTTCCACACATTTTTCAACACTCCCAGATTTTTCTCCCCCTCCCCCACCCTGTGACTCACTTCTGCTTCCATGGTTCCATCCTTTGCCAAATCCACTCCCAGATATCTAAAATACTTCACTTCCTCCAGTTTTTCTCCATTCAAACTTACCTCCCAGTTGACTTGTCCCTTAACCCTAATGTACTTAAACACCTTGCTCTTATTCACATTTACTCTCAGCTTTCTACTTTCACACACTTTTCCCAACTCAGTCACCAGCTTCTGCAGTTTCTCACCAGAATCAGGCACCAGCACTGTATCATCAGCGAACAACAACTGACTCACTTCCCAAGCCCTTTCATCCACAACAGACTGCATACTTGCCCCTTTCTCCAAAACTCTTGCATTCACCTCCCTAACAACCCCATCCATAAGTAAATTAAACAACAATGAAGACATCACGCACCCCTGCTGCAGACCAACATTCACTGAGAACCAATCACTTTCCTCTCTTCCTACTCGTACACATGCCTTATATCCTCGATAAAAACTTTTCACTGCTTCTAGCAACTTGCCCCCCACACCATATATTCTTAATGCCTTCCACAGAGCATATCTATCAACTCTATCATATGCCTTCTCCAGATCCATAAATGCTACATACAAATCCATTTGCTTTTCTAAGTATTTCTCACATACATTCTTCAAAGCAAACACCTGATCCACACATCCTCTACCACTTCTGAAACCACACTGCTCTTCCCCAATCTGATGCTCTGTACATACTTTCACCCTCTCAATCAATTGCGTCCCATATAATTTCCCAGGAATACTCAACAAACTTATACCTCTGTAATTTGAGCACTCACCTTTATCCCCTTTTCCTTTGTACAATGGCACTATGCATGCATTCTGTCAATCCTCAGGCACCTCACCATGAGTCATACATACATTAAAAATCCTTACCTACCAGTCAACAACAGTCACCCTCCTTTTTAAAGAAATTCCACTGCAATACCATCCAAACCCGCTGCCTTGCCGTCTTTTATCTTCTGCAAAGCTTTTACTATTTCTTCTCTGTTTACCAAATCATTCTCTCTAACCCTCTCATTTTGCACACCACCTCGACCAAAACACCCTATATCTGCCATTCTATCATCTAATACATTCAACAAATCTTCAAAATACTCACTCCATCTCCTTCTCACATCACCACTACTTGTTATTACCTCCCATTTTGCACCCTTCACCAATGTTCCCATTTGTTCTCTTGTCTTACGCACTTTGTTTACCTCTTTCCAAAACATCTTTTTTTTCTCCCTAATATTTAATGATACTCCTTCACCCCAACTCTCATTTGCCCTCTTTTTCACCTCTTGCACCTTTCTCTTGACCACCTGCCTCTTTCTTTTATACATCTTCCGGTCATTTAAACTATTTCCCTGCGAAACTCATCCAAATGCCTCTCTCTTCTCTTTCACTAATAATCTTACCTCTTCATCCCACTACTCACTACCCTTTCTAATCTGCCCACCTCCCACGCTTCCCATGCTACAACTATCTTCTGCACAAGCCATCACTGCTTCCTTAAATACATCCTATTCCTCCCCAACTCTCCTTACGTCCTTGGAGTGGATTTGTATGTAGCATTTATGGATCTGGAGAAAGCATATGTTAGAGTTGATAGAGATGCTATGTGGAAGGACTTGAGAATGTATGGTTTGGGAGGTAAGCTGCTAGAAGCAGTGAAGTTTCTTATGTTTCCTGGTGCTTCCTCACTGATGCAGAAAACAGCAATCAAGTATAATGAAAATGATAATAATGATGATAACGGGAGAAAGAATACTTTCACGCATTCCTAACGTGTTGTAGAAGGCGACTAAAGGGGACGGGAGCGGGGGGCTAGAAACCCTCCCCTCCTTGTATTCTAACTTTCTAGAAGGGGAAACAGGAGTCATGCAAGGAGTGCTCATCCTCCTCGAAGGATCAGATTGGGCTATCTAAATGTGTGTGGATGTAACCAAGATGAGAAAAAATGGAGATATAGGTAGTATGTTTGAGGAAAGGAACCTGGATGTTTTGGCTCTGAGTGAAACGAAGCTCAGGGGTAAATGGGAAGAGTTGTTTGGGAATGTTTTGAAAGTAAAGTCAGGGATTGGTTTTTGTCCATTCAAAGTTACCTCCCAATTGACTTGTCCCTCAACCCAACTGTACCTAATAACCTTGCTCTTATTCACATTTACTCTCAGCTTTCGTCTTTCACACACTTTACCAAACTCAGTTACCAGCTTCTGCAGTTTCTCACCCGAATCAGCCACCAGCACTGTATCATCAGCGAACAACAACTGAATCATTTCCCAAGCTCTCTCATTCACAACAGACTGCATACTTGCCCCTCTTTCCAAAACTCTTGCATTCACCTCCCTAACAACCCCATCCATAAACAAATTAAACAACCATGGAGACATCACACACCCCTGCTGCAAACCTACATTCACTGAGAACCAATCACTTTCCTCTCTTCCTAAACATACACATGCCTTACATCCTCGATAAAAACTTTTCACTGCTTCTAACAACTTGCCTTCCACACCATATATTCTTAATACCTTCCACAGGGCATCTCTATCAACTCTATCATATGCCTTCTTAAAATCCGTAAATGCTACATACAAATTCATTTGCTTTTCTAAGTATTTCTCACATACATTCTTCAAAGCAAACACCTGATCCACACATCCTCTACCACTGCTGAAACCACACTGCTCTTCCCCAATTTGATGCTCTGTACATGCCTTTACCCTCTCAATCAATACCCTCCCATATAATTTCCCAGGAATACTCAACAAACTTATACCTCTGTAATTTGAGCACTCACTTTTATCCCCTGTGCCTTTGTATAATGGCACTATGCAAGCATTCCGCCAATCCTCAGGCACCTCACCATGAGTCATATATACATTAAATAACCTTACCAACCAGTCAACAATACAGTCACCCCCTTTTTTAATAGATTCCACTGCAATACCATCCAAACCCGCTGCCTTGCCAGCTTTCATCTTCTGCAAAGCTTTTACTACCTGTTCTCTGTTTACCAAATCATTCTCCTTAACCCTCTCACTTTGCACACCACCTCGACCAAAACACCCTATATCTGCCACTCTATCATCAAACACATTAAATAAACCTTCAAAATACTCACTCCATCTCCATCTTACTTCACCACTACTTGTTATCACCTTCCTATTAGTCCCCTTCACTGAAGTTCCCATTTGTTCCCTTGTCTTACTCACTTTATTTACCTCCTCCCAAAACATCTTTTTATTCTCCCCAACTCTCATTTGCCCTCTTTTTCACCTCTTGCACCTTTCTCTTGACCTCCTGCCTCTTTCTTTTATACATCTCCCTCTCATTTGCATTTTTTCTCTGCAGAAATTGTCCAAATGCCTCTCTCTTCTCTTTCACTAATAATCTTACTTCTTCATCCCACCACTCACTATCCTTCCTAATCTGTCCTCCTCCCATGCTTCTCATGCCAGAAGCATCTTTTGCGCAAGCCATCACTGCTTCCCTAAATACATCCCATTCCTCCTCCACTCCCCTTACATCCATTGTTCTCACCCTTTTCCATTCTGTACTCAGTCTCTCCTGGTACTTCCTCACACAAGTCTCCTTCCCAAGCTCACTTACTGTCACCACTCTTTTCACCCCAACATTCTCTCTTTTTTTCTGAAAGCCTCTACAAATCTTCACCTTTGCCTCCATAAGATAATGATCAGACATCCCTCCAGTTGCACCTCTTAGCACATTAACATCCAAAGGTCTCTCTCGTGCGCCTATCGCTTAACACGTAATTATCAATAATAATTTTATTATTATTATTGTACTTGATCACCATTTCCTGCATCAGCGAGGTACTGCCAAAAAGCAGAAAAATTCATCGACTCATATACACACATATGTACATACACGTATGTATGCATACTGATACGTATCACCATATGCATATTTTTGTATATTTATTTTGCTTTGTTGCTGTCTCCCGCGTTAGCGAGGTAGTGCAAGGAAACAGATGAAAGAATGGCCCAACCCACCCACATACATATGTATATACATACACGTCCACACACGCAAATATACATACCTATACATCTCAACGTATACATATATATATATATACACACACAGACATATACATATATACACATGTACATAATTCATATTGTCTGACTTTATTCATTCCCTTCGCCACCTCTCCACACATGAAATAACAACCCCTCCCCCCTCATGTGCGCGAGGTAGCGCTAGGAAAAGACAACAAAGGCCCCATTCGTTCACACTCAGTCTCTTGCTGTCATGTAATAATGCACCGAAACCACAGCTCCCTTTCCACATCCAGGCCCCACACAACTTTCCATGGTTTGCCCCAGATGCTTCACATGCCCTGGTTCAATCCATTGACAGCATATTGACCCCGGTATACCACATCGTTCCAATTCACTCTATTCTTTGCACGCCTTTCACCCTCCTTCATGTTCAGGCCCCGATCACTCAAAATCTTTTTCACTCCATCTTTCCACCTCCAATTTGGTCTCCTGCTTCTCTTTAATCCCTCCACCTCCGACACATATATCCTCTTGGTCAATCTTTCCTCACTCATTCTCTCCATGTGACCAAACCATTTCAAAACACCCTCTACTGCTCTCTCAACCACACTCTTCTTATTACCACGCATCTCTCTTACCCTATTATTACTTACTCGATCAAACCACCTCACACCACATATTGTCCTCAAACATCTCATTTCCAGCACATCCACCCTCCTGCAAACAACTCTATCCATAGCCCACGCCATGCAACCATACAACATTGTTGGAACCACAATTCCTTCAAACATACCCATTTTTGCTTTCTGAGATAATGTTCTCGACTTCCACACATATGCATATATACATACATATACAAATACACAGGCATATATAGATGTATACACATGTATGTATTTATTTATGCTTGCTTTCATCCATTCCGGACGCCACCCCGCCCCACAGGAAATAGCATCATCACCCCCTGCTTCATTGAGATAGCAACAAGAAAACACAATAAAAGGCCACATTTGCTCACATTCGCTGTCATGTGTAATGCACCGAAACCACAGTGCCCTATCCACATTCAGGTCCACAGACCTTTCCATGGTTTACCCCAGATGTTTCGCATGTCGTTGCTCAATCTGTTGACAGCACATTGAACCTGGTATACCACATTGTTCCAATTCACTCTATTCCTTGCACGCCTCTCACCCTCCTGCATGTTTAGGTTCAAAATCTTTTTCACTCCATCCTTCCACCTCCAGTTTGGTCTCCAGCTACTCCTTGTTATCTCCAAATCTGACACATATATCCTCTTTGATAATCTTTCCTCTCTGTATGTCCAAACCATTTCAACACACCCCCTTCTGGTCTCTCAACCACACTCTTTTTATTATCACACATCTCTTTTACCCTTTCATTTCTTAATCAAGCCACCTCACACCACATATTGTCCTCAAACATTTGAATTCCAACACATCCACCCTCCTCCGTATAACCAGATCTTTACCCCATGCCTCACAACCTTATAGTATTGTTGGAACTGCTATTCCATCAAACATACCCATTTTTGCTCTCCAAGATAATGTTCTCTCTTTCCACACTTTCTTCATCACTCCCAGAAACTTTGCCCCCTCTCCCACCCTTTTGACTCGCTTCTGCTTCCATGGTTCCATTTGCTGCCAAGTCCACTCCCAGATATATAAAGCACTTCCTCCAATTTTTCTCCATTCACTCCTACATCCCAGTTAACATGTCCCTCAACAATGTTGAACCTAATAACCTTGCTCTTATTCACATTTACACTCAACTTTCTCCTTTTATGCACTTTTCCAAACTCAGTCATGAACTTCATTAGTTTTTCACTCGAATGAGCCACCAATGCAGTATCATCGGTGAACATTAATTGACTCACTTCTCAGGCCCTCTCATCCCTAACAGGCTGCATACTTGCCCTTCTCTCCAAAACGCTTTCATTTATCTCCTTAACCAACCCATCCATAAACAAATTAAACACCCATAGGGACATCACACACCCCTGCCACAGACTGACCTTCACTGAGAACCAATTACTTGCCTTTCTTCCTACTGTTTATACATGCCTTACACCCTTGATAAAAACTTGTCTGCTTCTCGCAGCTTACTCTCCAGACCATATATTCTTAAGATCTTCCACGAAGCATTTCTGTCAACCCTGCCATATGCCCTCTCCAGATCCATAAATGCTACATACAAATCCATCTTTTTTCTGAGTATTTCTAACATATATTCAAAGTAAACACCTTCTCCACACATCGTCTATCGCTTCAAAAATCACACTGCTCCTCCTCAATCTGATGCTCTGCACATGCCTTCCCCCTCTCAGTTAAAACCCTCCAATACAATATTCCAGGAATACTCAACAAACTTATGCCTCTGTTGTTATAACACTCACCTTTGTCCCCTGTGCCTTTATACAGTGGCACTATACATGCATTCTGCCAATCCTCAGGCACTTCACCATGATTCATACATACACTGAATATCCTTACCAACCAATCAACAACACAGTCATCCCCTTTCTTAATAAATTCAAATGCAATAACATCCAAACCTGTCATCTTTTGGGATTTCATCTTCTGCAAGGCTTTCACCACCTCTTCCCTCTTCACCAAACCACTCTCCCTGACTCTCTTACTTTGCAGACCATCCCAAAGAAAAATCTGCCATTCTATTATCAAACACATTTTAACAGATCTTCAAAATATTCACTATATCTCCTTACTTCACTACCTGTTATCACTTCCTCCCTTTCCCTTCTCACCAATATTCTCGTATGTTCTCTTGTATTACGCATATTTTTCACCTCCTTCCAAAACATCTTTTTATTCTCCCTAACGTTTAATGAAATGGGTAAAACTGAAAGTGGATTGTTAGAGATGGGTGATTGCTGGTGCTTATGCACCTGGTCATGAGAGGAAAGGTTATGAGAGACAAGTGTTTTGGGAGTAGTTGAGTAAGTGTGTCAGCAGTTTTGGTGCATGAGACTATGTATTAGTGATGGATGATTTAAGTAAGGTAATAAGGTATTCATTGTTATGAATGGAAATGGTGAAGAGCTTGTGAATTTGTGTGCTAAAAAAAAAAAGACTGGTGATTGGGAATACCTGGTTTAAAAGAGATATACACAAGTATACAGTCTTGGCATAAAAAAATTGGTGTGATAGGGCCCATGCCAGTATTTTTCACCTGTTTGTATTATACCCCAAAGACATGACTCTGAAATGACAAAAAATATTGGGGCAGCTCTTTGACATTGGTAGGGAGGGGGAACCCCAAGGATAGCAACAGGTGGCAGTCATTCTGCCTGGAGCTATTGTGGTTGGTCGATATTTTTTTTTCTTTTTCCTCTTGACATCTGCTTTTTTGCCCCACCCACATGTGTTTTGTGGTGGGTTTGTGCTGCAATACTTGGCCCTATGGACTTGTCTAAAGAGGATATTGCTGCTATTGTACCTTTGTACAAGGCAGGGAAGGGTAATAAAGAAATAACAAACTATAGGGCTGGCACAATGAAGTGTGCAAAGATGGATGAAGCACTTCGTTGATATTTCTACTGAGAAGAAATGACCTAGACGATCTTGTTTCACTTCCTAACACACACTGAAAATTATCCACCATCAAGTAGACAAGAATCTACATATCTCAGCACAACAGTTAAAGGAAGATGACCCCAGGCTACTCGGTCATGTGTCTGTACATACTGTTTATAGCCGGCTTCTTGATGACTTGAGGTAGTATATGCCTGGCAAGAAGCTGCTTCTGACAGACTGCCAGCATAAGAATAGACACACATTTGCCAAGAAATATTTGCAGTGGGATGACAAAAAGTGGAAAGGTGTTGTGGTCTGGTGAGGCCACATTTGATGTTGCTGGCAGCCGTCAAGGCAAAGTGTACCAAAGGCCAGGTAGTGACCTGCACAACCCTAAGTACATTCCAGCAGCAGTAAAACTTCCAGACTCACCAGTGGTTTTGGGGACTCTTGACTGTGATGGTGTTGGAAGTGTTTTTACATCAAAATGTGACTGTGAATCGGAATGGATACCTGGAACTGTTGTGTGATGAATTACCTGACTGTTTTGAGAAGACTGGTTGTGATATGTTTATGCAAGATGATGCATCGTGTTACACTACTAGATTAATAGGTAACTGGTTCGCATTTTGTGGTTTAACATACATTTAGGACTGGCCAGGTAACTCACCAGACTATAACTCTATTGAGAACTTGTGGTCGATTATAAAGTTGCAGTTGTGTGGGTAGGATACATCCAACATTCCTTAGCTCTGGGCTGCCATCCAGAATAGTTGGGACAACCTTGACCCTACATACCTTCAGCATCTTGCAACATGTGTTTCCAAGCACCTTTAGGATTGTATTAAGACCAAGGGATATCATACGAAGTAATGTGGTGTGGAGTATTACCTGTTTTATCTTGTTTGTTGATATTTTTTATATAATGCATCTCACTGTAAGTAGGGCATGCCAGTTTTTGTCCGCCAGCACTGTATGTATGTGAATACCAAAGATGATCAGCGGGCATTATTAGATTACATATTAATTGATTGTTGTGCATAAGAGAGATTTTTTAATGTAAAAGTGCTGAAAGGGGCAGCTGTTGTGATGCCTGATCACAGTCTTTTGGAGGCGAAGATGAAGATTTGTAGAGGTTTTCAGAAAAAGAGGAGACAGTGTTAGTAGAAGAAAGTGGTGAGAATAACTGAGCTTGGAAAGGAGGCTTAGGTGAAGAAATACAAGAGAGATTTAGTGTAGAATGGCAAAAGGTAGGAGCAAACGAAGTGAGGGGGAGTGGGTGAGGAATGGGAGGTATTTAGGGAAGCATTGATGGTATGTGCAAGAGATGCATGTGGCATGAGAAAAGTGGGAAGTGGGCAGATTAAAAAGGCTAGTGAGTGGTGCGATGAAGTAAAGTTGCTACTGAAAGAGAAGAGAGAGGCATTTGGGGAGCACTTACAAAGGAGTGCGAATGATTGGGAGATGTGTAACAGAAAGCAGCAGGAAGTTAAGAAATAGGTGCAGGGGGTTGAAAAACGGCAAATGAGAAATGAAGTGAGAGAATATCATTATAAGGTAGGGAGAATCAAAAGATGTTTTGTAAGGAGGATTGTAAGGATTGTTGAATGTGTTTGATGATAGAGTGGCAGATGTAGGGTATTTAGGTTGGGATGGAATGCCAAGTCAGAGTCGGGGAGAGTGTTTTGGTGAAAAGAGATGAGGTGGGAAAAGCCTGTGGAAGATTGGATGGTATTGCAGTTGATTTTTGAGAAAGAGGATGACTGTGTTGTTGATTGGTTGGTAAAGATATTCATTGTGAGTAAGGATCATGGTGAAGTGCCTGAGGATTGGAAGAATGCTTGTATAGTGCCATTGTATGAAGGCAAAGGGGATAAAAGTGAGTGTTCAAATTACAAAGGCATGAGCTTGTTGAGTATACCTAGAAATTACATGGGAGGGTATTAATTGAGAGGGTGAAGGCATGTATAGTGCATCAGACTGGGGAGAAGCAGTGTGGTTTCAAAAGTGGTTGAGGATCAGGTGTTTACTTTAAAGAATGTTTGTGAGAAATACTTTGAAAAAAGATGGATTTATATGTGACATTTATGAGTATGGAGAAGGCATATGATAGGGTTGGTAGCGATGCTTTGTGGAAGATGTTAAGAATATATGGTGTGAGATATAAGTTGTAAGTAGCAGTGAGAAGTTTTTATCAAGGGTGTGAGGTGTGTGTATGAAAAGGAAGAGAGGAGATTGATTGGTTCCCAGTGAAGGTCGGTCTGCGGCAAGGGTGTGTGATGTCACCATGGGTATTTAATTTGTTTATGGATGGGATGGTGAAGGAGAGAGGCATGATTATGCAGTCTGTTGGTGATGAGAGGGAGTGGGATGTGTCTCATTTGTTGTTCACTGATGATACAGCACTGGTGGTTGATTGGAGAGAAACTGCAGAAACTGGTGACTGAGTTTAGAAGAGTGTGTTAAAGAGAGTAAATGTAAATAAAAGCAAGGTTTAGCAGGGTTGAGGGACAAGTCATTTGGGAAGTAAGTTTGAATGGGAAAAAATTGGAGGAAGTGAAGTGTTTTAGATAGCTGGGAGTGGACTTCCCAGTGAATGGAACTATAAAAGTAGAAGTAAGTCATAAGGTGGGCGAGGGAGCGAAGATTCTGGGAGCGATGAAGAATGTGTGGAAAGAGAAAATGTTATCTTGGAGAGTAAAGATGGTTGTGGGACATACTTATCACACTATCGGAGCCATGTGAGATTAAAGTCCTTGCTATCCCCACCGTGATGAGGTTGGGATACATGTAAAAATACTAGAGGTCTTGTGTGTGTGTCATTTACCCTCCATGTGGCAGAATTCAAATAGCAGCAGACTATAGTATGTTAATGAGGTTGTCTGGGATAATGGAAGAGAACAGAAACTCAAGGATTAATGTGATAGGCATTGAAGCCTAGGGAGATGCAAGTAATGTCTGTTGTGGATTTTTGTTCTTGAATGCATCATTAGTACTGCCTTCAACTACCCTGGTGAATCATTCTTTATGTTAACAACCCTATTGAAGAATAGTACTTGCCTCATTCAGGGTTGAATTTGTTCCCATGAGCTTATATCCATTACTTTGAGTGATATCAGACAAATCTATTATAAGTAGCATGTTAGGTTTAGATTATCAAAGCTTTTAATGATTCTGAATACCTGCATTAGATCACATTGTAACCTTCTCTTTCTTAAGCTGAATTGATTTAATGGTAAGTCAGCTCTCATAGGATTTGTTCCTCAGGTAGGGAATCATCTAGGTAGCTCACCTCCATTCTGTCTTTGTCTTTCCTCAAGCCTAATTACCAAAACTGGACCCAATATTCAATATGGGGAAGCACCAGTGAGTTGTATAGAGTGAGGATAATTTCCTGAAACAAATTTGAAAGTCCTACAAAGAAATCCAAGAATTTTGTTCGTTTTTAATGTTTCTGCTTACAGCTTACTTGGCTTCAGGTCACCAGAGGTTATTACATCCCAATCTTTTCCTCTTTTTAGGGCACTAGAATTCACATTGTAGCTTGCCTTTCCATATTTTCCCTCCGAAATGCATTTTACAAATTAGCCCTATCCATCAGTTTGCTTTACACTGCACTTGGTGGTGGTGATACCACAATTCTGTGAGATTCTTAGCTTATTTTACTTAAATTCAACCCTAGCCATGGCTTCTAAGACATATGAGAGTGTCATTCATGGTGTCAAACGTAAACACTAGTCCATATTGATCCAAGATAAAGTAGAACTGTTGAAAAAATGGACTGTTATGTTTCAGTGCATAAGCTGTATGACATCTACAGTATTGGTTTGTCATTTGTTTATGATATAAAGAATCAAAGGGAGAAAACTTTGAAATTCTATGCAGACAGCAATTCCAAGAAGCAATTGATGATTAGAAAAACTATGAAAGATGGTAAGAGTACTGAGCATGGTTGAGTGATGATGGGATGGTTTCGACATACTGAACATACTGAAAATAAATCAGACAATAATATATGACAGACTAACCTAGAGTGCTGACAACACAATGTATTTATTCGCAGGTAAAGTATGTCAGGAAATTTCCAAAGATTGATATGCCAAGAGATGATTTTGAAATGTGCATTGAACAATTGCATAATATTTAAGAGAATACTTAATGTATGCTTGAAATCAGTCCCAGATAGAATCATGTAATGCATGTGGGAGCTGAGAAGAATAGTCTTATTCATAATGCAAGATGTGCGATGAGTGCTTTGTGTTATCCCTGCCAGCATGGTGAAATCTTATAGATACTTATAGGTAATCCTCTTTGTAAATCTCTTTTAACTCATCCTCTCCATGTACTCAAACCATCTCAGCACTCTCTTTCAGACTACTCTTACAACACATTGTCAGTTCTTGCATGATTATTCCATCACATATCGTTAGGCATTTAATTTCCAACACATTCACCATCTTCTTTGTAATCAAGGTTTAAGAATTACTTTCTAAGGACACTGCTGGACTTACTGTACCTTTCATGCACTTCTCACTATTCCCAGTGACTTAACACATCCTGTATGGTTTATCCACTGTCACTTCCACTTCCAAGTCTCTAAAGCACTCTGCACTCTCCAGGGGCTTCCTATTTCAGCTTACGCTCAGACAGTCATGTCTCACCTCATGACGTTATTGTGTTCTTCACAACTTTCAATGTTTTTCTTTTATACACATTCCCAATTTATGTTACCTGCCTTTAGATTTTTTTCATGAGTCTGCCACTAGAATTATTTCATCTCCAAACAGTAACTGATTTATTCCTCATGCTCCACCACCTCAAGCGTACTGCAGAGCCATTCCTAATTTCAAGGCCCTTGCTTGTATATCCCTCATCACCCCTTCCAAAGACAGATTTTGAGAGAAGAATTGTAATAACCTTTGTGGAAGATGCATTACATTTTGAAGTATACACAATATATTTATAGTCGGTTTAGTAAAATTTAAATGGATTTAAGACCTAGAGTGCAGAACAACACAATGTATGGCTATGCAAGGAAAGTTTGTCAGGAAATTTGCAGAAATTGATATGCCAAGAGAGGATTTAGAATGGGTTTTAAAGTAAGAAAGTTGTTGGAGAATGAATAAATCAGAAATATAGTTTAGAGCACTGTAGAAAACAGTATTTGTAATGAAATCTAATAATTTACATGTCAATTTTCAGGCAAACAGACAAGAGCTGTATTCCCTTATGGACCCTAATAGAGAAGGGTTGCGTACCATAGAAGAGGTTGAACAAGGTCTGCAGCATATCATTGCTGATGTAATCAGTAAAGATCCAATGGTTCTCGACTGTGTACGTCAGCTGTAAGTACTTTGAAGTGATGATTTTGTATGTACTGATAAAGTATGGATCATTATGTACATTTAACACCCTGTTCTGATGATGCATATAGTATTATCCACAAATTTTATGCTTCCATTATGGCTACATCATATGCATCATTCACCAAAAGTCAATTATCTCTCCAGGGTCAATCTGTCCCGTAAGCAGAGAGATCTCTAGATTCCCAAGTTTCACCTATCCTATACAGTTGTTGATGTTTGAGAATTGTATGGTTTTGTGGACAAGTGTTTTGAGTTATTTAGGTGCCCTCCTTCTAGCTCCATGATGAAATCCCCAACATCTGGAAAATTGCCAGTTCGATACCAATAGTGAAACCACACCAAACTACTCAACTGCCCTAAGTATCACTTCTCTCTTCAGTATGCAGACTGAAAAACTGATGAATAATAGACTGAAGCAAAGTATTCCACTCTCATCTACACAGTATAGCTTCAGATCCAACTGCTCCACCGTTACGCTATGCATAGCCAACTACAGCACCTCTCCTGCACAGTACTATTGGTAGTAGACACCAGCAAAGCATTTGAAACTCTCCCTGACATATCCTCCCTTCTGTATAGAAGAAACTTTGCACCACCCTCCACAATGACAAAATTGGCCACCATGCTAGTCTCTTCACCTTTAAAACCCATAAACTCTGATGTGTATATCCCAAGTACGATTTCTTTCCCCAGCATTCTTCAATTCCTTCCTACATTTCAGACAGCAAACCATAACGGGAAGGTCCTCTCACATGCAGACAACCTCATAATACCTAGACACCACAGTAGCATCAACAAACATGCCCAACTACATTACACATTTGGAGGTATGGCTCACCCAGAATGGAATGATGTCATCTTCAGAAAAGTCTTCAGTCACTCTTTTGACCCCAGATATATACGCACCCTTCAGTACCATTGAATAGACACTTCCCCACTGAGCAAAACGCCAACACATGATATATCTGCCCGGTTCAGTAGCATCAAGACAAAGGTATCACAGAAATTGGTACCAGATTCGGACAAAAAGAATTCTCATATAAACACTTCATCCACACCACTTTAAACTATGTCTCACCTGCCTGGTCTTACACCCTCTCAAAAGCAAGCATAATAGAGCTCCACACCACTCAAAATAATGCAGTCTGAACAACCACTAGCTGCCTAGCAACCACAAACACAATTTCACAGTGAAGCAAATTTCCTTCCAGTACAGTCCTGCCTCAACATGCTCAGTACCCAGTTCTCTGCAATAGCACTAGATTCTTCCTACAAAGACCTCTTCATAACTAACCACCACCCTCCAAGTAGAAATAAAAGGATTACCCCTTCCTCACACATCCGTAACCAGTACTAACAAATCCCCCCTCCCTCAACAAATGTAACACTGACAAAACACTGGAACAACCTCACAGGTGTTAAACAGCTGACCTCCCAACTCAGTCTTAGACCCCATTCCACCATACATGCACCCATCAGGAACTACACTCCACAGACAAAAACAGAGTACATTCTCTTGCTTACACTCTGGGCATCACCCATCTGAACAACACTTACAGTGTTGTTCATTTTGACATATCCCAAAACCCTTCATGCTTATGATGCAACTACCATAAAGAAGACATCAAGCAATTAACACTCAAGTGCCCTGCACTCATTGCAGGTAGATATACACACATCACAGTGCTCTATGACCTGTGGTCCTCAAAAATGGTCATGGCCAGCTTCTTAAGTGCTGCAGGAACCTTAAGAATGGAAGAGATTCCAGGGGCAGGAAGGTAAGAGATGTGAGTGTAGAAATGCCATGAGAAATTGGGTGCAAAATGCCAGGATGAGAGGAAACAAAACAATGGAAGTGGGTGAGGAATGGGAGATATTTAAAGAATCATTGCTGGCATGTGTGAGAGAAATGTGTGGCATGCACAAGGTGGGAGATGGTCAGGTGAGAAATGATAGTGAGTGGTGAGATGAAGAAGTGAAGTTGCTCAGAAAAGAGAAATAAGAGGTGTATGGCAATACTTACAGGGAAATAGTGCAAATGACCAGGTGTACAACAGAAAGTGGCAGGAGGTCAAGAGGAAGGAGCAGGGGTTGAAAAAGAGAGAGTATTGTAAACTTCAAGATTAAGATGTTTTAGAATGAAGTTGACACTGAGACAGAAACAAGTGTACAAATGGGAACTTTGATGAAGGAAGCAAATGGGAAGTCTTAGCATTAAGTAATGATGTGGGAAGGAGGGGATGAAATGAGTATTTTCAAGGACTATTCAATATATTTGATATAGGATGTCTTGGTTGAGGAGGTATGCAAAGTTAGAGAATCACGGAAAGTGGCTTGGTGTCGAGAGAAGTAGTAAAATCTTTGCATAAGATGAATTATGGCTTGGCGCTGGAGTGGTTGGTATTGCAGTTGAATAATTTACGAAATGGGTAACTGTGTTGTTGATTGGTTAGTTAGGATTTTTATTAAACATATGGATCATAAGGAGGATTGGTGGAATGCATGAATAGTCCCAATGCATAAAGGGAAAGGGGACAAAGATGAATGTTTGAACTACAGAGGTATAAGTTTTTAGAATGTACCTCTTAAATTGTATAAGAAAATGATGATTGAGAGGATGAATGCATGTACTGAGCTTCAGATTAGGGAGGAACATTTTGGTTTCAGGATTGATAGATGTGTAGATCAGTTGTTTGCTTTACAGAATGTGTGTGAGAAATACTTATAGAAACAGAAAAATTTGTATGTGGCATTTAAGGATCTGGAGAAAGCACATAACAAGGTTGATAAAGATGTCTAATGGAAGATCTTATGAATATATGATGTGAGAGGAAAGTAACTAGAAGCAGTAAGAAGTTCTCATTAAGAGTATAGGGCATGTGTGTGAGTAGGGAGAGAGGAGGATGATCAGTTCCAAGTGAAGGTGGCTCTGCAGCAGGGATGTGTGTCACCATTGATATTTATTTTGTTTATGGATGAGGTGGGGAGGGAGGTAAATGTAAAGTTCTTGGAGGGAGGGGCCAGTATGCAGTCTGAGGGGGAGATGGAAATCATTTGTATTCACTGCATTGGTGGCAGATTTGAGTTAGAAACTGAAGTAGTAGCTCTCTACATTTAGGAAAGTGTGTGAAAGGAAGTTAAAAGTAAATGTGAAAAAGGAAGATGATTAGGTTTAGGAATGCAGAGGGACAGTTTAATTAGAGTGTGAGTTTGAATGAGGAAAATTTGAATGTAAAGTTTTTTTGATACCTGGGAGAGGATATGGCAGTGATTGGAAGCATGAAAGCAGAAGTGGGTTATTGGATGGATAAGGGGGAGCAGTGAGGAATATGCAGAAAGAGAGGTCATTGTCTGGAAGGGTAAATTTTTGTATATTTTAAGTTTTAGTAGTTCTGTCAATGTTGTTGGATGGAAGACATAGGCTTTAAAGAGAATGTCTGAAGGGATAGGTAGATGTATTGAGAATGAATCGTCTGAGGACAATTCAGGAGTGAGATGGTTTGACGATTAATTAACAAAAGGGTAGAAGAGAGGTGTAGTATTAAGAGGTGTGTTTGAGAAAGCTGAAATAATTGTACCAAAATTGTTTGGACATGTGGAGAGTTTGAAAGAGGATATATGTCTCAGGAGTGGAAGGGAACAGGAAACCAAATTTGAGATGGAAGGATTGAGTGAAAAAGAATTTGAGTGCTTGGGGCCTGAACATCCAGGGGAGGGGATTGAAAGATGTGCATGGGATATTGAATTGGAGCGATGATGTATAAAGGGAAAAACATCCTTTCAGTGGATTGATTCTGGGCATATGAATCCAATAGGGGAACCTTGGAAAGGTCTATGGAGCCAGTTTTTGAATAAAGGGCTCTGGTTTCAATACACTACACATGCCAGGTAGAAATGAATGTGGCTGAATGAGGCTTTTCTTTTGTCTGTTCCTGGCTTTAACTCACTAGTGAGGGAAAGTGAACAAGTATGAAAGAAATAAGATGTGTCAGTATGTGAAAGAGTGTAAGAAAGTAAATTCTAGATTAATGTGGCTAAAACTGAGAGTGGATGGAGGAAGATAGGCAATAATTGGTGCTTATGCACCTGGTCATGAAAAGAAAGATCATGAGAGGGAAGCGTTATGGGAATGGCTGAGTGAGTGTGTCAGCAACTTTGATGCACAAGACCAGGTACTAGTGATGGGTTATTCAAATGGGAAGGTGAGTAATGTGGCAGTTGAGGGTATAATTGGTGTACATGGGATATACAGTGTTGTGAATGGAAATGGCGAAGAGCATGTGGATTTGTGTGCTGAAACAAGACTGGTGATGGTGAATACCTGGTTTAAAAAGAGAGTTATACATAAGATTCCATGTTAATTGATAGACATATAAAAGAAAGACTTTGGATATTAATGTGCTGAAAGGGGCAGCTGGAGGGATATCGAATCACTGTCTTGTGGAGGTGAAGGTAAAGAGAGAATGTTGGGGAGAAGAGAGTGATGAGAGTAAGTGAGCTTGGAAAAGACGGATGAAGTACCAGGAGAGATTTAGTGTAAACTGGCAGAAGGTGGGAGCAAATGATGTGAGGGGAGTGGGTAAGGAATGGGATGTATTTAGGGAAGGAGTGATGGCATATGCAAAAGATGCATGTGGCAAGAGAAAGATGGAGGTGGGTAGATTAGAAAGAGGAGTGAATGGTGGGATAAAGAGGTAAAGTTGTTACTGAAAGAGAAAAGAGAGGCATTTGGATGATACTTACAAGGAAGGACTATAAATGACTGGGAGATGTATAAAGTAAGGTAGCAGGAAGTTAAGAGGAAAGTGCAAGGGTTGAAAAAGAGAGCAAATGAGAGCTGGGATGAGAAAGTATCATTAAACTTTAGGGAGAATAAAAAGATGTTTTGGAAGGAGGTGAATGATGTTCATAAGACAAGAGAACAAATGGGAACATTGGTGAAGGAGGCAAGGGGGGAAGTAATAGCAGGTAGTGATGAAGTGAGAGGGAGATGGAGTGAGTATTTTGAAGGTTTGTTTAATTTGTTTGATGATAGAGTGGCAAATGTTTGTTGTTTTGGTTGGGGTGGTGTGTGAAGGGAGAATGGTTCGGTTAAGAGGGAAGAGGTAGTGAAAGCTTAGTGGAAGATGAAACCTGGCAAGGCGGGAGGTTTGGATGGTATTGCAGTAGTATTTATTAAGAAAGGAGGTGACTGTGTTGTTCATTGGTTGGTAAGGATATTCATTGTATGTATAGCTCATGGTGAAGTGCCTGAGGATTGGTGGAATAAGTGCATAGTGCCATTTGACAAAGGTAAAGAGGACATAGATGAGTGTTCATATTACAGAGGCATAAGTTTGTTGAGTATTCTTGGGTTGGTATTGGTTGAGGGGGTAAAGGCATGTACAAAGAATTAGATTGGGGAAGAGCAGTGTGGTTTCAGAAGTGGTAGAGGATGTGTGGATCAGATGTTTGCTTCGAAGAATGTATGAGAAATGCTTAGAAAAACAGATGGATTTCTATGTAGCATTTATGGAGAAGGCATGTGATAGGGTGGATAGAGATGCTTTGTGGAAGGTCTTAAGAGTATATGGTACGGGAGGTAAATTGCTATAAGCAGTGAAAAGTTTTTACCAAGGATGTAAGGCATGTGTATGAATAGGAAGAGAGGAGAGTGATTGGCATCCCAGTGAAGGTCAGTCTGCAGCAGTGGTGTGGGATTTTCCCATTGTTGTTTAATTTGTTTATGAATGGGGTGGTTAGGGAGGTGAATGCAAGAGTCTTGGAGAGATGGGCAAGTATGCAGTCTGGTGGGGATGAGGGCCTGGGAAGTGAGTCAGTTGTTATTCATTAATGGTACAGCTCTGGTGGCTGATTTAAGGTAGAAACTGCAGAAGTTGGTGACTTAGTTTGGAAAAGTGAGTGAAAGGAGAAAGTTGAGAGTAAATGTGAATAAGAGCAAGGTTACTAGGTTCAGTAGGGTTGAGGGAGAAGTTGATTGGGATGTAAGTATGAATAGAGAAAAATTGGAGGAAGTGGAGTGTTTTAGATATCTGGGAGTGGACTTAGCAGCAAATGGAATCATGAAAGTGGAAGTGAGTCACAGGGTGGGGGAGGGGGCGAAGGTTTTGATAGTGATGAAGAATGTGTGAAAGGAGAGAATGTTATTGCAGAGAGCAAAAATGGGTATGCTTGAAGGAGTAGGACTTCCAACAGTATTACATGGTTGCGAGGCATGGGCTATTGATATAGTTGTATGGAGGAGGTGCATGTGTTGGAAATTAAATATTTAGGGACAAAATATGGTGTGAGGTGGTTTGATTAAGTAATGAAAGGCTAAGTGAGATGTGTGGAAATAAAAGGAGCATTGCTGAGAGAGCAGAAGAGTGTGTTGAAATGGTTTGGACACACGGAGAGAATGAGTGTGGAAAGGTTGACAAAGAGAATATATGTCTGTGTTGGGGGGAACAAGAAGTGGGTGATCAAATTGGCGATAGAAGCATAGAATGAAAAAGATTTTGAGCGATCGGGGTTTGAACATACAGGAGGGTGAGAGGCGTGCAAGGAGTAGAGTGAATTGGAATGATGCGGTATACTGGGTTCGATGTGCTGTCAATATACTGGACCAAGGCATTTGAAACGTCTTGGGTAAATAATGGAAAGGTCCGTGGGGGCTGGATGTGGATAGTGAGCTATGGTTTCGGGGCATTACACATGACAGCTAGAGACTGAGTGTGAATGAGTGTGGCTTTTTTGTTTGTTTCCCTTGCACTTCCTCGCTCAAGCAGGGGTAAGCATTGCTGTTTCTGTGCATGCTAGCGCCAAGAATGGATGAAAGCAAACAAGTGTGAATATTTACTTCTGTATATATGTATTATTTATTTATTTATTTATTTATTTTGCTTTGTCGCTGTCTCCCGCGTTAGCGAGGTAGCGCAAGGAAACAGACGAAAGAATGGCCCAACTTACCCATATACACATGTATATACATACATGTCCACACACACAAATATACATACCTATACATCTCAACGTATACATATATACACACACACACACACACACACACACACAGACATATACATATATACACAGGTACATAAGTCATACTGTCTGCCTTCATTCATTCTCATTGCCACCCTGCCACACATGAAATAACAACCCCCTCCCCCCTCATGTGCGTGAGGTAGTTCTAGAAAAAGACAGCAGAGGCCACATTTGTTCACACTCAGTCTCTAGCTGTCATGTAATTATGCACCGAAACGACAGCTCCCTTTCCACATCCAGGCCCCACTGAACTTTCCATGGTTTACCCCAGATGCTTGACATTCCCTGGTTCAATCCATTGACAGCACATCAACCCTGGTATACCACATCATTCCAATTCACTCTATTCCTTGCATGCCTTTCACCCTCCTGCATGCTCAGGCACCGATCTCTCAAAATCTTTTTCACTCCATCTTTCCACCTCCAATTTTGTCTCCCACTTCTTGTTCACTCCACCTCTGACACATATATCCTCTTTGTCAATCTTTCCTCACTCATTCTCTCCATGTGACTAAACCATTTCAAAACACCCTCTTCTGTTCTCTCACCCACACTCTTTTTATTACCAATCATCTCTCTTACCCTTTCATTACTTATTCGATCAAACCACCTCACACCACATATTGTCCTCAAACATCTCATTTCCAGCACATCCACCCTCCTCTGCACAACTCTTATCTATAGCCAATGCCTTGAAGTCATATAACATTGTTGGAACCACTATTCCTTCAAACATACCCATTTTTGCTTTCCAAGATAACATTCTCGACTTCCACACATTCTTCAGCGCTCCCAGAACTTTTGCCCCCTCCCCCACCCTATGATATCTAAAACACTTTACTTCCTCCAGTTTTTCTACATTCAAAACTTACCTCCCAATTGACTTGTCTCTCAACCATACTGTACCTAATAACCTTGCTCTTATTCACATTTACTCTCAGTTTTCTTCTTTCACACACTTCTCCAAACTCAGTCACCAGCTTCTGCAGTTTCTCACCCGAATCAGCCACCAGAGCTGTATCATCATCAAACAACAACTGACTCACTTCTCAATCTCTCTCATCCACAACAGACTGCATACTTGCCCCTCTTTCCAAAACTCTTGCATTCACCTCCCTAACAACCCCATCCATAAACAAATTAAACAACCATGGAGACATCACACACCCCTGCCACAAACCAACATTCACTGAGAACCAATCACTTTCCTCTCTTCCTACATGTGCACATGCCTTACATCCTCGATAAAATCATTTCACTGCTTCTAACAACTTATCTCCCACACCATATATTCTTAATACCTTCCACAG
This sequence comes from Panulirus ornatus, assembly GCF_036320965.1. Taxonomy (NCBI): domain Eukaryota; kingdom Metazoa; phylum Arthropoda; class Malacostraca; order Decapoda; family Palinuridae; genus Panulirus; species Panulirus ornatus. Next base: position 31,520,377 of record NC_092229.1, read on the forward strand.
AGCATCTCTATCAACTTTATCATATGCCTTCTCAAAATCCGTAAATGCTACATACAAATGCATTTGCTTATCTAAGTATTTCTCACGTACATTTTTCAAAGCAAACACCTGATCCACACATCCTCTACCACTTCTGAAACCACACTGCTCTTCCCCAATCTGATGCTCTGTACATGCTTTCACCCTCTCAATCAATACCCTTCCATATAATTACCCAGGAATACTCAACAAACTTATACCTCTGTAATTTGAGCTATCATTCTTTGCCTGTGTACAATGACACTATGCAAGCATTCCGCCAATCCTCAGGCACCTCACCATGAGTCATACATACATTAAATAACCTTACCAACCAGTCTACAATGCAATCACCCCCTCTTTTAATAAATTCCACTGCAATACCATCCAAACCCGCCGCCTTGCCAGCTTTCATCTTCCGCAAAGCTTTTACTACCTCTTCTCTGTTTACCAAATCATTCTCCCTAACCCTCTTACTTTGCACACCACCTCGACCAAAACACCCCATATCTGCCACTCTGTCATCAAACACATTTAACAAACCTTCAAAATACTCACTTCATCTCCTTCTCACATCACCTATACTAGTTATTACCTCCCCATTAGCCCCCTTCACTGAAGTTCCCATTTGTTCCTTGTCTTATGCACTTTATTTACCTCCTTCCAAAACATCTTTTTATTCTCCCTAAAATTTAATGATACTTTCTCACCCCAACTCTCAATTACCCTCTTTTTCGCCGCTTGCACCTTTCTCTTGACCTCCTGCCTCTTTCATTTATACATCTCCCGGTCATTTGCATTATTTCCCAGCAAAAAATCATCCGAATGCCTCTCTCTTCTCTTTCACCAGCAATCTTACTTCTTCATCCCACCACTCACTGTCCTTTCTAATCTACCCACCTCCCACACTTCTCATGCCACAAGCATCTTTTGCGCAAGCCATCACTGCTTCCCTAAAAACATCCCATTTATGTCTATTTATTTATTGTACTTTGTCGCTGTCTCCTGTATTAGCGAGATAGCGCAAGGAAACAGACGAAAGAATGGCCCAACCAACCCACACGCACACATTTATATACATACACGTCCACACATACCTATACATCTCAACGTATACATATATATACACACACAGACATATGCATAAATACACATGTACATAATTCAGACTGTCTGCCCTTATTCATTCCCGTCGCCACCCCCACCACACATGAAATAACAACCCCCTCCCCCCCGTGTGTGCAAGGTAGCACTAGGAAAAGACAACAAAGGCCACATTCCTCCACACTCAGTCCCTAGCTGTCATGTATAATGCAACAAAACTACGGCTCCCTTTCCACGTCTAGGCTCCACAGAGCTTTCCATGGTTTATCCCAGACGCTTCACATGCCCTGGTTCAATCCATTGACAGCACGTCGACCCCAGTATACCACATCGTTCCAATTCACTCTATTCCTTGCACACCTTTCATCCCCCTGCATGTTCAGGCCCCAATCACTCAAAATCTTTTTCACTCCACCTTTCCACCTCCAATTTGGTCTCCCACTTCTGACACATATATCCTCTTTGTCAATCTTTCCTCCGTCATTCTCTCCATGTGACCAAACCATTTCAAAACACTCTCTTCTGCTCTCTCAACCACACTCTTTTTACCACCACACGTCTCTCTTACCCTTACATTACTTACTCGATCAAACCTCCTCACACCACATATTGTCCTCAAACATCTCATATCCAGCACTTCCACCCTTCTCCTCACAATTCTATCTATAGCCCACACCTCACAACCATATATCACTGATAGAACCACTATTCCTTCAAACATACCCATTTTTGCTTTCCGAGATAATGTTCTCGACTTCCACACATTCTTCAACACTCCCTGAACTTTTGCCGCCTCCCCCACCCTATGATTCACTTCTGCTTCCATGCTTCCATCCGCTGCCAAATCTACTCCCAGATATCTAAAACACTTCACTTCCTCCAGTTTTTCTCCATTCAAACCTACCTCCCAATTGACTTGTCCCTCAACCCTACTGTACCTAATAACCTTGCTCTTATTCACATTTACTCTCACCTTTCTTCATTCACATACTTTACCAAACTGAGTCACCAGCTTCTGCAGTTTCTCACACGAATCAGCCACTAGCGCTGTATCATCAGCAAACAACAACAGACTCACTTCCCAAGCTCTCTCATCCACAACAGACTGCATACTTGCCCCTCTTTCCGAAATTCTTGCATTCACCTCCCTAACAATCCCATCCATAAACAAATTAAACAACCATGGAGACATTACGCACCCCTGCCCCAAACCAACATTCCCTGAGAACCAATTACTTTGCTCTCTTCCTACACGTACACATGCCTTACATCCTCAATAAAAACTTTTCACTGCTTCTAACAACTTGCCTCCCACACCATATATTCTTAATACCTTCCACAGATAATCTCTCTCAACTCTATCATATGCCTTCTCAAAATCCATAAATACAAATACATTTCCTTTTCTAAGTATTTCTCACATACATTTTTCAAAGCAAACACCTGATCCACACATCCTCTACCACTTCTAAAACCACACTGCTCTTCCCCAATCTGATGCTCTGAGCATGCCTTCACCCTCTCAATCAATACCCTCCCATATAATTTCCCAGGAATAATAAACAAACTTATACCTCTGTAATTTGAGCACTCCCTTTTATCTCCATTGCCTTTGTACAGTGGCACTAAGCAAGCATTCCGCCAATCCTCAGGCACCTCACCATGAGTCATACATACATTAAATAATGTCACCAACCTGTCAACAATACAATCACCCCCTCTTTTAATAAATTCCCCTGCAACACCATCCAAACCTGCCGCCTTGCCAGCTTTCATCTTCCACAAAGCTTTTACTACCTCTTCTCTGTTTACCAAATCATTCTCCTTAACCCTCTCCATTTGCACACCACCTCGACAAAAACGCCCTATATCTGCCACTCTATCATCAAACACATTCAACAAACCTTCAAAATACTCATTCCATCTCCTCACATCAACACTACTTGTTATCAACTCCGCATTAGCCCCCTTCACTGATGTTCCCATTTGCTCCCTTGTCTTACACACTTTATTAACCTCCTTCTAAAACATCTTTTTATTCTTCCTAAAATCTAATGATAATCTCTCTCCCCACCTCTCATTTGCCCTCTTTTTCACCTCTTGCACCTTTCTTTTGACCTCCTGCCTCTTTCTTTTATACATCTCCCAGTCATTTGCATTATTTCCCTGTAAAAATCATCCAAATGCCTCTCTTTTCTCTCTCACTGATAATCTTACTTCTTCATCCCACCACTCACTACCCTTTGTAATCTGCCCACCTCCCATGCTTCTTATGCCACAAGCATCTTTTGCACAAGCTATCAATGCTTCCCTAATTACATCCCATTCCTTCCCCATTCCCCTTAAGTCCTTTGTTCTCACCTTTTTCCATTTTGTACTCTGTCTCTCCTGATACTTCCTCACACAAGTCTCCTTCCCAAGCTCACTTACTCTCACCACTCTTTTCACCCCAACATTCTGTCTTCTTTTCTGAAAACCTCTGCAAATCTTTACTTTCGCCTCCACAAGATAATGATAAGACATCCCGTCAGTTGCACCCCTGAGCACATTGACATTCAAAAGTCTCTCTTTTGCATGCCTGTCAATTAACACGTAATCCAATAATGCTCTGTGGCCATCTCTCTTACTTACATACGTATACTTATGTATTTCTCTCTTTTTAAACCAGGTATTCCCAGTCACCAGTCCTTTTTCAGCACATAAATCTACAAGCTCTTCACCATTTCCATTTACAACAGTGAACACCCCATGTACACCAATTATTCCCTCAACTGCCACATTACTCACCTTTGCATTCAAATCACCCATCACTATAACCCTGTCTCGTGCATCAACTACTAATGCACTTATTCATTTGCTACCAAAACACTTGCCTCTCATAATCTTTCTTCTCATGCCCAGGTTCATATGCACCAATAATCACCCATCTTTCTCCATCCACTTTCAGTTTTACCCATATCAATCTAGAGTTTACTTTCTTACACTCTATCACACACTCCCACCATTCCTGTTTCATGAGTAGTGCCACTCCTGCCCTTGCTCTCGTCCTCTCACTAATCCCTGACTTTACTTCCAAGACATTCCCAAACCACTCTTTCCCTTTACCCTTGAGCTTCGTTTCACTCAGAGCCAAAACATCCAGGATCCTTTCCTGAAACATACTACCTATCTCTCCTTTTTTCTCATCTTGGTTACATCCACACACATTTAGACACCCCAATCTGAGCCTTCGAGGAGGATGAGCACTCCCCATGTGACTCGTGTTTCCCCTTTCAGAAAGTTAAAATACAATGAGGGGAGAGTTTCTAGGCCCCCTCTCCCGTCCCCTTTAATCGCCTTCTGGGCAAATCATCTATCAGCTTTGTCCATCATTTGTCTGATACTATAGGAGGAGTCAAAACTATACCTCGTCACTTCACTGGGTGTATCTCCATCACAGTATGGTTGAGGAAATTTGCTAAAACGAAACGCTCTCTCAGCTTTTGAAGTCATCTCGGAGAGAACTTGCTTTGGTTTTGTTTGTTTGAGGTATTCAAAATCATAGGTAATTTCATATGTATCTGACAACCGTGACCGTTGGTCTCGGTTACTCTGAGTTAAATATTTATTTATTTATTTATTTATTTTTCTTTGTTGCTGTCTCCTGCGTTAGCGAGGTAGCGCAAGGAAACAGACGAAAGAATGGCCCAACCCACCCACATACACATGTATATACATACACATCCACACACGCAAGTATACATACCTATACATCTCTATGTATGCATATATATACACACACAAACATACATATATACACATGTACATAATTCATACTGTCCGCCCTTATTCATTCCCATTGCCACCCCGCCACACATGAAATAACAACCCCCTCCCCCCGCATGTGCACGAGGTAGCGCTACGAAAATACAACAAAGGCCACATTCGTTCACACTCAGTCTCTACCTGTCATGTAATAATGCACCCAAACCACAGCTCCCTTTCCACATCCAGGCCCCACAGAACTTTCCATGGTTTACCCCAGACGCTTCACATGCCCTGGTTCAATCCATTGACAGCACGTTGACCGCGGTATACCACATCATTCCAGTTCACTCTATTCCTTGCACACCTTTCACCCTCCGGCATGTTTGGGCCCCGATCACTCAAAATCCTTTTCACTCCATCTTTCCACCTCCAATTTGGTCTCCCACTTCTCTTCGTTCCCTCCACCTCTGACAAATATATCCTCTTGTTCAATCTTTCCTCACTCATTCTCTCCATGTGACCAAGCCATTTCAAAACACCCTCTTCTGCTCTCTCAACCACACTCATTTTATCACCACACATCTCTCTTACCCTATTATTACTTACTCGATCAAATTACCTCACACCACATATTGTCATCAAACATCTTATTTCCATAACATCCCCTCTCCTCCACACAAATCTATTCCCCATGCCATGCAACCATATAACATTGTTGGAACCACTATTCCTTCAAACATATCCATTTTTGCTTTCCAAGATAATTTTCTCGACTTCCACACATTTTTCAATGCTCCCAGAACTTTTGCCCCCTCCCTCACCCTATGATTCACTTCCGCTTCCATGGTTCCATCTGCTGCCAAATCCACTCCCAGATATCTAAAACGCTTCACTTCCTCTAGTTTATCTGCATTCAAACTTACCTCCCAATTGACTTGACCCTCAACCCTACTGTACCTAATAACCTTGCTCTTATTCACATTTACTCTCAGCTTTCTTCTTTCACACGTTTTACCAAACTCAGTCACCAACTTCTGCAGTTTCTCACACGAATCAGCCACCAGTGCTGTATCATCAACGAACAATAACTGACTCACTGCCCAAGCTCTCTCATCCACAACAGACTGCATACTTGCCCCTCTTTCCAAAACTCTTGCATTCACCTCCCTAACAACCCCATCCATAAACCAATTAAACAACCATGGAGACATCACACACCCCTGCTGCAAACCAACATTCACTGAGAACCAATGACTTTCCTCTCTTCCTACACGCTCACATGCCTTACATCCTTGATAAAAATTTTTCACTGCTTTTAACAACTTGCCCCCCCCCCTCACCATATATTCTTGATACCTTCCACAGAGGATCTATATCAACTTTATCTTATGCCTTCTCCAGATCCATAAATGCTACATACAAATTTATTTGATTTTCTAAGTATTTGTTACATACATTCTTCAAAGCAGACACTTAATCCACACATCCTCTACCACTTCTGAAACCACACTGCTCTTCCCCAGTCTGATGCTCTGTACATGCTTTCACTCTCTCAATCAATACCCTCCCATATAATTTCCCAGGAATACTCAACAAACTTATACCTCTGTAATTTGAGCACTCACTTTTATCCCTTGCCTTTGTACAATGGCACTGTGCAAGCATGCTGGCACTCCTCAGGCACCTCATCATGAGTTATGCATACATTAAATAACCTTACCAACCAGTCAACAATACAGTCACCCCTTTTTTGATAAATTCCACTGCGATACCATCCACACCTGCTTCCTTGCCACTTTTCATCTTCCACAAAGCTTTTACTACCTCTTCTCTGTTTACCAAATCATTTTCCCTAACCCTCTCACTTTGCACACCACCTCGACCAAAACACCCTATATCTGCCACTCTATCATCAGACATATTCAACAAATCTTCAAAATACTCACTCCATCTACTTTTCAAATCACCACTACTTGTTATCACCTCCCCATAACCCCCTTCACTGAAGTTCCCATTTGTTACCTTCTCTTACGCATTTTATTTACCTCCTTCCAAAACATCTTTTTATTCTCCCTAAAATTTAATGATATTCCCTCAACATAACTCTCATTTGCCCTCTTTTTCACCTCTTGCACCTTTCTTTTGACCTTCTGCCTCTTTCTTTTATACATCTCCCAGTCATTTGCATTGTTTCCTTGCAAAAATCGTCCAAATGCCTCTCTGTTTCACTAATAATCTTGCTTTTTTCTTTTTTTTCCCATACTATTTGCCATTTCCCATGTTAGCGAGGTTAGAATTAAGAACAGAGGACTGAACCTTTGAGGGAATATCCTCACTTGGTTCCCTCCTCTGTTCCTTCATTGGGAAAACTAAAAACGAGATGGGAGGATTTCCAGCTCCCCGCTCCCTTCCCCTTTTGTTGCCTTGTACGACAAGCAGGGAATACATGGGAAGTATTCTTTCTCCCCTATCTCCAGGGATAATATATATATATATATTATCCCTGAGGATAAGGGATTAAGAATACTTCCCACGTATTCCCTGCATGTCGTAGAAGGCGACTAAAAGGGGAGGGAGCGGGGGGCTGAAAATCCTCCCCTCTCGATTTTTTTTAATTCTCCAAAAGAAGGAACAGAGGGGGCCAGGTGAGGATATTCCAAAAAAAGCCCAGTCCTTTGTTCTTAACGCTACCTCGCTAATGCGGGAGGGAAATGGCGAATAGTTTAAAAAAAAAAGATATATATATATATATATATATATATGGAGGCTAAGGTGAAGATTTGTATGGGTTTTCAGAAAAGAAGAGTGAATGTTGGGTTGAAGAGGGTGGTGAGAGTAAGTGAGCTTGGGAAGGAGACTTGTGTGAGGAAGTACCAGGAGAGACTGAGTACAGAATGGAAAAAGGTGAGAACAATGGAAGTAAGGGGAGTGGGGGAGGAATGGGATGTATTTAGGGAATCAGTGATGGACTGCGCAAAAGATGCTTGTGGCATGAGAAGAGTGGGAGGTGGGTTGATTAGAAAGGGTAGTGAGTGGTGGGATGAAGAAGTAAGATTATTAGTGAAAGAGAAGACAGAGGCATTTGGACGATTTTTGCAGGGAAAAAATGCAATTGAGTGGGAGATGTATAAAAGAAAGAGAGAGGAGGTCAAGAGAAAGGTGCAAGAGGTGAAAAAGAGGGCAAATGAGAGTTAGGGTGAGAGAGTATCATTAAATTTTAGGGAGAATAAAAAGATGTTCTGGAAAGAGGTAAATAAAGTGTGTAAGACAAGGGAGCAAATGGGAACTTCAGTGAAGGGCGCAAATGGGGAGGTGATAACAAGTAGCGGTGATGTGAGAAGGAGATGGAGTGAGTATTTTGAAGGTTTGTTGAATGTGTTTGATGATAGAGTGGCAGATATACGGTATTTTGGTCGAGGTGGTGTGCAAAGTGAGAGGGTTAGGGAAAATGATTTGGTAAACAGAGAAGAGGTAGTAAAAGCTTTGCGGAAGATGAAAGCCGGCAAGGCAGCAGTTTTGGATGGTATTGCAATGGAATTTATTAAAAAAGGGGGTGATTGCATTATTGACTGGTTGGTAAGGTTATTTAATGTATGTATGACTCATGGTGAGGTGCCTGAGGATTGGCAGAATGCGTGCATAGTGCCATTGTACAAAGGCAAAGGGGATAAGAGTGAGTGCTCAAATTACAGAGGTATAAGTTTGTTGAGTATTCCTGGTAAATTATATGGGAGGGTATTGATTGAGAGGGTGAAGGCATGTACAGAGCATCAGATAGGGGAAGAGCAGTGTGGTTTCAGAAGTGGTAGAGGATGTGTGGATCAGGTGTTTGCTTTGAAGAATGTATGTGAGAAATACTTAGAAAAGCAAATGGATTTGTATGTAGCATTTATGGATCTTGAGAAGGCATATGATAGAGTTGCTAGAGATGCTCTGTGGAAGGTATTAAGAATTTATGGTGTGGGAGGCAAGTTGTTAGAAGCAGTGAAAAGTTTTTATCAAGGATGTAAGGCATGTGTACGTGTAGGAAGAGAGGAAAGTGATTGGTTCTCAGTGAATGTAGGTTTGCGGCAGAGGTGTGTGATGTCTCCATGGTTGTTTAATTTGTTTATGGTTGGGGTTGTTAGGGAGGTGAATGCAAGAGTTTTGGAAAGAGGGGCAAGTATGAAGTCTGTTGGGGATGAGAGAGCTTGGGAAGTGAGTCAGTTGTTGTTCGCTGATGATACAGCGCTGGTGGCTGATTCATGTGAGAAACTGCAGAAGCTGGTGACTGAGTTTGGTAAAGTGTGTGAAAGAAGAAAGTTAAAAGTAAATGTAAATAAGAGCAAGGTTATTAGGTACAGTAGGGTTGAGGGTCAAGTCAATTGGGAGGTAAGTTTGAATGGAGAAAAACTGGAGGAAGTAAAGTGTTTTAGATATCTGGGAGTGGATCTGGCAGCGGATGGAACCATGGAAGCGGAAGTGGATCATAGGGTGGGGGAGAGAATGAGTGAGGAAAGATTGACCAAGAGGATATATGTGTCGGAGGTGGAGGGAACGAGGAGAAGTGGGAGACCAAATTGGAGGTGGAAAGATGGAGTGAAAAAGATTTTGTGTGATCGGGGCTTGAACATGTAGGAGGGTGAAAGGAGGGCAAGGAATAGAGTGAATTGGATCGATGTGGTATACCGGGGTTGACGTGCTGTCAGTGGATTGAATCAGAGCATGTGAAGCGTCTGGGGTAAACCATGGAAAGCTGTGTAGGTATGTATATTTGCGTGTGTGGACGTGTATGTATATACATGTGTATGTGGGTGGGTTGGGCCATTTCTTTTGTCTGTTTCCTTGCGCTACGTCGCAAACGCAGGAGACAGCAACAAAGCAAAAAATATATATATATATATATATATATATATATATATATATATATATATATATATATATATATATATATATATATATTTTTTATATACATACATGTCCACACACGCAAATATACATACCTACACAGCTTTCCATGGTTCACCCTAGATGCTTCACATGCCCAGATTCAATCCACTGACAGCACGTCAACCTCGGTATACCACATCGATCCAATTCACTATATTCCTTGCCCTCCTTTCACCCTCCTGCATGTTCAGGCCCCGATCACACAAAATCTTTTTCACTCCATCTTTCCACCTCCCATTTGGTCTCCCACTTCTCCTCGTTCCCTCCACCTCCGACACATATATCCTCTTGGTCAATCTTTCCTCACTCATTCTCTCCATGTGCCCAAACCATTTCAAAACGCCATCTTCTGCTCTCTCAACCACGCTCTTTTTATTTCCATACATCTCTCTTACCCTTACGTTACTTACTCGATCAAACCACCTCACACCACACATTGTCCTCAAACATCTCATTTCCAGCACATCCATCCTCCTGCGCACAACTCTATCCATAGCCCACGCCTCGCAACCATACAACATTGTTGGAACCACTATTCCTTAAAACATACCCATTTTTACTTTCCGAGATAATGTTCTCGACTTCCACACATTCTTCAAGGCTCCTAGAATTTTCGCCCCCTCCGCCACCCTATGATCCCCTTCCGCTTCCATGGTTCCATCCGCTGCCAGATCCACTCCCAGATATCTAAAACACTTCACTTCCTCCAGTTTTTCTCCATTCAAACTCACCTCCCAATTGACTTGACCCTCAACCCTACTGTACCTAATAACCTTGCTCTTATTCACATTTACTCTTAACTTTCTTCTTTCACACACTTTACCAAACTCAGTCACCAGCTTCTGCAGTTTCTCACATGAATCAGCCACCAGCGCTGTATCATCAGCGAACAGCAACTGACTGACTTCCCAAGCTCTCTCATCCCCAACAGACTTCATACTTGCCCCTCTTTCCAAAACTCTTGCATTCACCTCCCTAACAACCCCATCCATAAACAAATTAAACAACCATGGAGACATCACACACCCATGCCGCAAACCTACATTCACTGAGAACCAATCACTTTCCTCTCTTCCTACACGTACACATGCCTTACATCCTCGATAAAAACTTTTCACTGCTTCTAACAACTTTCCTCCCATACCATATATTCTTAATACCTTCCACAGAGCATCTCTATCAACTCTATCATATGCCTTCTCCAGATCCATAAATGCTACATACAAATCCATTTGCTTTTCTAAGTATTTCTCACATACATTCTTCAAAGCAAACACCTGATCCACACATCCTCTACCACTTCTGAAACCACACTGCTCTTCCCCAATCTGATGCTCTGTACATGCCTTCAGTAAGGGGAGTGGGGGAGGAATGGGATGTATTTAGGGAATCAGCGATGGATTGCGTAAAAGATGCTTGTGGCATGAGAAGAGTGGGAGGTGGGTTGATTAGAAAGGGTAGTGAGTGGTGGGATGAAAAAGTAAGATTATTAGTGAAAGAGAAGAGAGAGGCATTTGGACGATTTTTGCAGGGAAAAAATGCAACTGAGTGGGAGATGTATAAAAGAAAGAGACAGGAGGTCAAGAGAAAGGTGCAAGAGGTGAAAAAGAGGGCAAATGAGAGTTGGGGTGAGAGAGTATCATTAAATTTTAGGGAGAATAAAAAGATGTTCTGGAAAGAGGTAAATAAAGTGCGTAAGACAAGGGAGCAAATGGGAACTTCAGTGAAGGGGGCTAATGGGGAGATGATAACAAGTAGTGGTGATGTGAGAAGGAGATGGAGTGAGTATTTTGAAGGTTTGTTGAATGTGTTTGATGATAGAGTGGCAGATATAGGGTGTTCTGGTCGAGGTGGTGTGCAAAGTGAGAGGGTTAGGGAAAATGATTTGGTAAATAGAGAAGAGTTAGTAAAAGCTTTACGGAAGATAAAAGCCGGCAAGGCAGCAGGTTTGGATGGTATTGCAGTGGAAGTTATTAAAAAAGGGGGTGACTGTATTGTTGACAGGTTTGTAAGGTTATTTAATGTATGTATGATTCATGGTGAGGTGCCTGAGGATTGGCAGAATGCGTGCATAGTGCCATTGTACAAAGGCAAAGGGGATAAGAGTTAGTGTTCAAATTACAGAGGTATAAGTTTGTTGTATATTCCTGGTAAATTATATGGGAGGATATTGATTGAGAGGGTGAAGGCATGTACAGAGCATCAGACTGGGGAAGAGCAGTGTGGTTTCAGAAGTGGTAGAGGATGTGTGGATCAGGTGTTTGCTTTGAAGAATGTATGTGAGAAATACTTAGAAAAACAAATGGATTTGTATGTAGCATTTATGGATCTGGAGAAGGCATATGATAGAGTTGATAGAGATGCTCTGTGGAAGGTTTTAAGAATATATGGTGTGGGAGGCAAGTTGTTAGAAGCAGTGAAAAGTTTTTATGAAGGATGTAAGGCATGTATACGTGTAGGAAGGGAGGAAAATGATTGGTTCTCAGTGAATGTAGGTTTGCGGCAGGGGTGTGTGATGTCTCTATGGTTGTTTAATTTGTTTATGGATGGGGTTGTTAGAGAGGTGAATGCAAGAGTTTTGAAAAGAGGGGCAAGTATGCAGTCTGTTGTGGATGAGAGAGCTTGGGAAGTGAGTCAGTTGTTGTTCGCTGATGATACAGCGCTGGTGGCTGATTCATGTGAGAAACTGCAGAAGCTGGTGACTGAGTTTGGTAAAGTGTGTGAAAGAAGAAAGTTATGAGTAAATGTACAGTAGGATTGAGGGTCAAGTCAATTGGGAGGTAAGTTTGAATGGAGAAAAACGGGAGGAAGTAAAGTGTTTTAGATATCTGGGAGTGGATCTGGCAGCAGATGGAACCATGGAAGCGGAAGTGAATCATAGGGTGAGGGAGGGGGCGAAAATCCTGAGAGCCTTGAAGAATGTGTGGAAGTCGAGAACATTATCTCGGAAAGCAAAAATGGGTATGTTTGAAGGAATAGTGGTTCCAACAATGTTGTATGGTTGCGAGGCATGGGCTATGGATAGAATTGTGTGCAGGAGGGTGGATGTGCTGGAAATGAGATGTTAGAGGACAATGTGTGGTGTGAGGTGGTTTGATCAAGTAAGTAATGCAAGGGTAAGGGAGATGTGTGGAAATAAAAAGAGCGTGGTTGAGAGAGCAGAAGAGGGTGTTTTGAAATGGTTTGGGCACATGGAGAGAATGAGTGAGGAGAGGTTGACCAAGAAGATATATGTGTCGGAGGTGGAGGGAACGAGGAGAAGTGGGAGACCAAATTGGAGGTGGAAAGATGGAGTGAAAAAGATTTTGTGTGATCTGGGCCTGAACATGCAGGAGGGTGAAAGGCGTGCAAGGAATAGAGTGAATTGGATCGATGTGGTATACCGAGGTTGACGTGCTATCAGTGGAGTGAGTCATGGCATGTGAAACGTCTGGGGTAAACCATGGAAAGTTGTGTGGGGCCTGGATGTGGAAAGGGAGCTGTGGTTTCGGGCATTATTGCATGTCAGCTAGAGACTGAGTGTGAACGAATGGGGCCTTTGTTGTCTTTCCCTAGTGCTACCTCGCACACATGAGGGGGGAGGGGGATGGTATTCCATGTGTGGCGAGGTGGCGATGGGAATGAATAAAGGCAGACAGTGTGAATTGTGTTCATGGGTATATATGTATGTGTCTGTGTGTGTATATATATATATATATATATATATATATATATATATATGTACATTGAGATGTATAGGTATGTATATTTGCGTGTGTGGACGTGTATGTACATACATGTGTATGGGGGTGGGTTGGGCCATTTCTTTCGTCTGTTTCCTTGCGCTACCTCGCAAATGCGGGAGACAGCGACAAAGCAAAATAAATAAATTAATATATATATATATATATATATATATATATATATATATATATATATATATACTGGAGTGATAGTTTTCATACATGGTGTTTTGACAAGAAAATAGTGAAATTGGAGAAAAATGTAGCGTAGACATTGAAGGTTATTGATACAGTGGTTAAATTGATGAAAACTGCTATTGACGTTTGTGTAAATAAATTATACATTTCCTTTTTCCATAGCCAGAGGTTGAACCATTATGTGACATTCATTTTTTTCATTCATTTCAAGCTAGAAGTTTCAGTTTTCTAAATTGTTTCTTACATTTTTCATATGTATATATATGTATGTGTGTGTTGTGTATGTGTGCGTATGTATGTGTATGTGTGTGTATGTGTATATGTATATATATATGTATATTATCCCTGGGGATAGGGGTGAAAGAATACTTCCCACGTATTCCTCGCGTGTCGTAGAAAGCGACTAGAGGGGACGGGAGCGGGGGGCCAGAAATCCTCCCCTCCTTGTATTAACTTTCTAAAATGGGAAACAGAAGAAGGAGTCACGCGGGGAGTGCTCATCCTCCTTGAAGGCTCAGAGTGGGGTGCCTAAATGTGTGTGGATGTAACCAAGATGTGAAAAAAGGAGAGATAGGTAGTATGTTTGAGGAAAGGAACCTGGATGTTTTGGCTCTGAGTGAAACGAAGCTCAAGGGTAAAGGGGAAGAGTGGTTTGGGAATGTCTGGGGAGTAAAGTCAGGGGTTAGTGAGAGGACAAGAGCAAGGGAAGGAGTAGTAATACTCCTGAAACAGGAGTTGTGGGAGTATGTGATAGAATGTAAGAAAGTAAATTCTCGATTAATATGGGTAAAACTGAAAGTTGATGGAGACAGGTGGGTGATTATTGGTGCATATGCACCTGGGCATGAGAAGAAAGATCATGAGAGGCAAGTGTTTTGGGAGCAGCTGAATGAGTGTGTTAGTGGTTTTGATGCACGAGACCGGGTTATAGTGATGGGTGATTTGAATGCAAAGGTGAGTAATGTGGCAGTTGAGGGAATAATTGGTATACATGGGGTGTTCAGTGTTGTAAATGGAAATGGTGAAGAGCTTGTAGATTTATGTGCTGAAAAAGGACTGGTGATTGGGAATACCTGGTTTAAAAAGCGAGATATACATAAGTATACATATGTAAGTAGGAGAGATGGCCAGAGAGCGTTATTGGATTACGTGTTAATTGACAGGCGTGCGAAAGAGAGACTTTTGGATGTTAATGTGCTGAGAGGTGCAACTGGAGGGATGTCTGATCATTATCTTGTGGAGGCTAAGGTGAAGATTTGTATGGGTTTTCAGAAAAGAAGAGTGAATGTTGGGGTGAAGAGGGTGGTGAGAGTAAGTGAGCTTGGGAAGGAGACTTGTGTGAGGAAGTACCAGGAGAGACTGAGTACAGAATGGAAAAAGGTGAGAACAATGGAAGTAAGGGGAGTGGGGGAGGAATGGGATGTATTTAGGGAATCAGTGATGGATTGCGCAAAAGATGCTTGTGGCATGAGAAGAGTGGGAGGTGGGTTGATTAGAAAGGGTAGTGAGTGGTAGGATGAAGAAGTAAGATTATAGTGAAAGAGAAGAGAGAGGCATTTGGACAATTTTTGCAGGGAAAAAATTCAATTGAGTGGGAGATGTATAAAAGAAAGAGACAGGAGGTCAACAGAAAGGTGCAAGAGGTGAAAAAGAGGGGAAATCAGAGTTGGGGTGAGAGAGTATCATTAAATTTTAGGGAGAATAAAAAGATGTTCTGGAAGGAGGTAAATAAAGTGCGTAAGACAAGGGAGCAAATGGGAACTTCGGTGAAGGGCGCAAATGGGGAGGTGATAACAAGTAGTGGTGATGTGAGAAGGAGATGGAGTGAGTATTTTGAAGGTTTGTTGAATGTGTGTGATGATAGAGTGGCAGATATAGGGTGTTTTGGTCGAGGTGGTGTGCAAAGTGAGAGGGTTAGGGAAAATGATTTGGTAAACAGAGAAGAGGTAGTAAAAGCTTTGCGGAAGATGAAAGCCGGCAAGGCAGCAGGTTTGGATGGTATTGCAGTGAAATTTATTAAAAAAGGGGGTGACTGTATTATTGACTGGTTGGTAAGGTTATTTAATGTATGTATGACTGATGGTGAGGTGCCTGAGGATTGGCGGAATGCGTGCATAGTGCCATTGTACAAAGGCAAAGGGGATAAGAGTGAGTGCTCAAATTTCAGAGGTATAAGTTTGTTGAGTATTCCTGGTAAATTATATGGGAGGGTATTGATTGAGAGGGTGAAGGCATGTACAGAGCATCAGATTGGGTAAGAGCAGTGTGGTTTCAGAAGTGGTAGAGGATGTGTGGATCAGGTGTTTGATTTGAAGAATGTATGTGAGAAATACTTAGAAAAGCAAATGGATTTGTATGTAGCATTTATGGATCTGGAGAAGGCATATGATAGAGTTGATAGAGATGCTCTGTGGAAGGTATTAAGAATATATGGTGTGGGAGGTAAGTTGTTAGAAGCAGTGAAAAGTTTTTATCGAGTATGTAAGGCATGTGTACGTGTAGGAAGAGAGGAAAGTGATTGGTTCTCAGTGAATGTAGGTTTGTGGCAGGGGTGTGTGATGTCTACATGGTTGTTTAATTTGTTTATGGATGGGGTTGTTAGGGAGGTGAATGCAAGAGTTTTGGAAAGAGGGGAAAGAGTGAAGTCTGTTGTGGATGAGAGAGCTTGGGAAGTGAGTCAGTTGTTGTTTGCTGATGATACAGCGCTGGTGACTGATTCATGTGAGAAACTGCAGAAGCTGGTGACTGAGTTTGGTAAAGTGTGTGAAAGAAGAAAGTTAAGAGTAAATGTGAATAAGCAAGGTTATTAGGTACAGTAGGTTTGAGGGTCAATTCAATAGCAGGTAAGTTTGAATGGAGAAAAACTTGAGGAAGTAAAGTGTTTTAGATATCTGGGAATGGATCTGGCAGCGGATAGAACCATGGAAGCGGAAGTGGATCATAGGGTGGGGGAGGGGGCGAAAATCCCGAGAGCCTTGAAGAATGTGTGGAAGTCGAGAACATTATCTCGGAAAGCAAAAATGGGTATGTTTGAAGGAATAGTGGTTCCAACAATGTTGTATGGTTGCTATGGATAGAGTTGTGCGCAGGAGGATGGATGTGCTGGAAATGAGATGCTTGAGGACAATGTGTGTTGTGAGGTGGTTTGATTGAGTAAGTAACGTAAGGGTAAGAGAGATGTGTGTAAATAAAAAGAGCGTGGTTGAGAGAGCAGAAGAGGGTGTTTTGAAATGGTTTGGGCACATGGAGAGAATGAGTGAGGAAAGATTGACCAAGAGGATATATGTGTCGGAGGTGGAGGGAACGAGGAGAAGTGGGAGACCAAATTGGAGGTGGAAAGATGGAGTGTAAAAGATTTTGTGTGATCGGGGCCTGAACATACAGGAGGGTGAAAGGAGGGCAAGGAATAGAGTGAATTGGATCGATGTAGTATACCGGGGTTGACGTGCTGTCAGTGGATTGGATCAGGGCATGTGAAGCGTCTGAGGTAAACCATGGAAAGCTGTGTAGGTATGGATATTTGCGTGTGTGGACGTGTATGTATATACATGTGTATGGGGGTGGGTTGGGCCATTTCTTTCGTCTGTTTGCTTGTGCTACCTCGCAAATGCGGGAGACAGCGACAAAGTAAAAAAATATATATATATGTGGTTTCAGAAGTGGTAGAGGATGTGTGGATCAGGTGTTTGCTTTGAAGAATGTATGTGAGAAATACTTAGAAAAACAAATGGATTTGTATGTAGCATTTATGGATCTGGAGAAGGCATATGATAGAGTTGATAGAGATGCTCTGTGGAAGGTATTAAGAATATATGGTGTGGGAGGAAAGTTGTTAGAAGCAGTGAAAAGTTTTTATCGAGGATGTAAGGCATGTGTACGTGTAGGAAGAGAGGAAAGTGATTGGTTCTCAGTGACTGTAGGTTTGCGGCAGGGGTGTGTGATGTCTCCATGGTTGTTTAATTTGTTTATGGATGGGGTTGTTAGGGAGGTGAATGCAAGAGTTTTGGAAAGAGGGGCAAGTATGAAGTCTGTTGGGGATGAGAGAGCTTGGGAAGTGAGTCAGTTGTTGTTCGCTGATGATACAGCGCTGGTGGCTGATTCATGTGAGAAACTGCAGAAGCTGGTGACTGAGTTTGGTAAAGTGTGTGAAAGAAGAAAGTTAAGAGTAAATGTGAATAAGAGCAAGGTTATTAGGTACAGTAGGGTTGAGTGTCAAGTCAATTGGGAGGTGAATTTGAATGGAGAAAAACTGGAGGAAGTGAAGTGTTTTAGATATCTGGGAGTGGATCTGGCAGCGGATGGAACCATGGAAGCGGAAGTGGATCATAGGGTGGGGGAGGGGGCGAAAATTCTGGGAGCCTTGAAGATGTGTGGGTCAAGAACATTATCTCGGAAAGCAAAAATGGGTATGTTTGAAGGAATAGTGGTTCCAACAATGTTGTATGGTTGCGAGGCGTGGGCTATGGATAGAGTTTTGCACAGGAGGATGGATGTGCTGGAAATGAGATGTTTGAGGACAATGTGTGGTGTGAGGTGGTTTGATCGAGTAAGTAACGTAAGGCTAAGAGAGATGTGTGGAAATAAAAAGAGCGTGGTTGAGAGAGCAGAAGAGGGTGTTTTGAAATGGTTTGGGCACATGGAGAGAATGAGTGAGGAAAGATTGACCAAGAGGATATATGTGTCGGAGGTGGAGGGAACGAGGAGAAGAGGGAGACCAAATTGGAGGTGGAAAGATGGAGTGAAAAAGATTTTGTGTGATCGGGGCCTGAACATGCAGGAGGGTGAAAGGAGGGCAAGGAATAGAGTGAATTGGAGCGATGTGGTATACCGGGGTTGACGTGCTGTCAGTGGATTGAATCAAGGCATGTGAAGCGTCTGGGGTAAACCATGGAAAGCTGTGTAGGTATGTATATTTGCGTGTGTGGACGTATGTATATACATGTGTATGGGGGTGGGTTGGGCCATTTCTTTCGTCTGTTTCCTTGCGCTACCTCACAAACGCGGGAGACAGTGGCAAAAAAAATATATATATATATATATATATATATATATATATATATATATATATATATATATATATATATATTATCCCTGGGGATAGGGGAGAAAGAATACTTCCCACGTATTCCCTGCGTGTCGTAGAAGGCAACTAAAAGGGTAGGGAGCGGGTGGCTGGAAATCCTCCCCTTTCTTTTTTTTTTCCAAAAGAAGGAACAGGGAAGGGGGTCAGGTGAGCATATTCCCTCTAAGGCCCAGTTCCCTGTTCTTAACACTACCATGCTAACGCGTGAAATGGCAAATAGTATGAAAAAAAAGATGATACTGAATTGGAATTTATTAAAACAAGGCGGTGACTGTATTACTGGCTTGTTGGTGAGGTTATTAAATGTATTTATGACTCATGATGAGGTGCCTGAGGATTTTCGGAATGCTTGCATAGTGCCATTGTAAAAAGCCAAAGGGGATAAAAGTGAGTGCTCAAATTACAGAGGTATAAGTTTGTTGAGTATTCCTGGGAAATTACACAGGTGTGTATTGATTGAGAGGATGAAGGTATGTACAGAGCACCAGATTGGAGAAGAGCAGTGTGGTTTCAGACGTGGTAGAGGATGTGCGGATCAGGTGTTTGCTTTAAAAAATGTATGAGACAAATACTTAGAAAAGCAAATGGATTTGTATGTAGCATTTATGGATCTTGAGAAGGCATATGATAAAGTTGATAGAGATGCTCTGTGGAAGGTATTAATAATATATGGTGTGGGAGGCATGTTGTTAGAAGCAGTGAAAATTTTTATCAAGGATGTAAGGTATGTGTATGTGTAGGAAGAGAGGAAAGTGATCTGTTCTCAGTGAATGTTGGTTTACAGTAGGGGTTTGTGATGTATCCATGGTTGTTTAATTTGTTTATGGATGGGGTTGTCAGGGAGGTGAATGCAAGAGTTTTGGAGAGAGGGGCAAGTATGAAGTCTGTTGTGGATGAAAGAGCTTGGGAAGTGAGTCAGTTGTTGTTCGCTGATTATACAGCGCTGGTGGTTGATTTGGGTGAGAAACTGCAGAAGCTGATGATTGAGTTTGGTAAAGTGTGTGAAAGAAGAAAGCTGAGTGTAAATGTGAATAAGAGCAAGTTGTTAGGTACAGTAGGGTTGAGGGACAAGTCAATTGAGAGGTAGGTTTGAATGAAGAAAAACTAGAGGAAGTGAAGTGTGTAAGATATCTGGTAGTAGATTTGGCAGTGGATGGAACCATGGAAGTGGAAGGGAATCATAGGGTGGGGGAGGGGGCGAAAGTTCTGGGAGCGTTGAAGAATGTGTGGAATTCGAGAACATTATCTTGGAAAGCAAAAATGAGTATGTTTGAAGGAATTATGGTTACGACAATGTTATATAGTTGCGAGGCGTGGGCAATAGATAGAGTTGTGCAGAAGAGGGTGGATGTGCTGGAAATGAGATGTTTGAGAACAATATGTGGTGTGAGGTGGTTTGATCGAGTAAGTAATGATAGCGTAAGAGAGATTTGTGGTAATAAAAAGAGTGTGGTTGAGAAAGCAGAAGAAAGGGTTTTGAAATAGTTTGATCACATGGAGAGAATGATTGAGGAAAGATTGACTAAGAGGATATACGTGTCAGAGGTGGAGGGAACGCGAAGAAGTGGGAAACCAAATTGGAGGTGAAAAGATGATGTTAAAAAGATTTTGAATGATTGGGGCCTGAACATGGAGGAGGGTGAAAGGCGTGCAAGGATTAGAATGAATTGGAACGATGTGGTATACCGGGGTCGACGTGCTGTCAATGGATTGGACCAGGGCATGTGAAGCGCCTGGGGTAAACCATAGAAAGTTGTGTGGGACCTGGATGTGGAAAGGGAGCTGTGGTTTCAGTGCATTATACATGACATCTAGAGACTGAGTGTGAACGAATGTGGCCCTTGTTGTCCTTTCCTAGTGCTACCTCGTACACATGCGGGGGGAGTGGATTGTTATTTCATGTGTGGTGGGGTGGCGATAGGAATGAATAAAGGCAGACAGTATGAATATTGTACATGTGTATACATGTATATGTGTCTCTGTATATGTATATATACATTGAGATGTATAGGTATGTATATTTGCATGTGTGGACATGTATGTATATACCTGTGCATGTGGGTGGGTTGGGCTATTCTTTTGTCTCTTTCCGTGCGATACCTCGGTAACGCAGGAGACAGACAGCGACAAAGTAAAATAAGAAGATATATTTATATTTATCTATTTATTATTCTTTGTCGCTGTTTCCCGCGTTAGCGAGATAGCGCAAGGAAACAGATGAAAGAATGGCCCAACCCACCCACATATACAGGTATATATATACATGTCCACACACGCACATATACATACCTATACATGTCAGCGTACACATATATATACACACAGAGACCTATGCATTTATACACATGTACATAATTCATACTGTCTGGCCTCTTTCATTCCTGTTGCCACCCCACCACACATGAAATGAAAACCCCCTTCCCCGCATGTGCGCGAAGTAGCGATAGGAAAGACATCAAAGGCCACATTCGTTCACACTCAGTCTCTAGCTGTCATGTATAATGCACCGAAACCAGAACTCCCTTTCCACATCCAGGACCCATAGAAATTTCCATGATTTACCCCAGATGCTTCACATGCCCTGGTTCAATCCATTGATAGCACGTTGACCCTGTATACCACATCTTTATAATTCACTCTATTTCTTGCATGCCTTTCACCCTCCTGCATGTTCAGGCCCCGATCACTCAAAATCTTTTTCACTCCATCTTTCCACCTCCAATTTGGTCTCCCACTTCTCGTTCCCTCCACCTCTGACACATATATCCTCTTTGTCAATTTTTCCTCACGCATTCTTTCCATGAGACCAAACCATTTCAAAACACCCTCTTCTGCTCTCTCAACCACACTTTTTTATTAATACCACACATATCTCCAACCCTATCATTACTTACTCGATCAAACCACCTCACACCACATACTGTCCTCAAACATCTCATTTCCAGCACATCCACCCTCCTCCGCACAACTGTATCTATAGCCCATGCCTCGCAACTATATAACATTGTTGGAACCACTATTCCTTTAAACATACACACATTTTTCAACGCTCCTAGAATGTTCGCCCCCTCCCCACCCTGTGATTCACTTTTGCTTCCATGGTTCCATCTGCTGCCAAATCCACTCCCAGATTTCTAAAACACTTCACTTCCTCCAGTTTTTCTCCATTCAAACTTACCTCCCAATTGACTTGTTCTTCAACCCTACTCTACCTAATAACCTTGCTCTTATTCACATTTACTTTCAGCTTTCTTCTTTCAGACACTTTGCCAAATTCAGTCACCAGCTTCTACGGTTTCTCACCCGAATCAGGCACCAGCGCTGTATCATCGGCAAACAACAATTGACTCACTTTCCAAGCTCTCTCATCCACAACAGACTGCATACTTGCCCCTCTTTTCAAAAGTCTTGTATTCACCTCCCAAACAACCCCACCCATAAGGAAATTAAAAAACCATGGAGACATCACGCACCCCTGCCGCAAACCAACATTCACTGAGAACCAACCACTTTCCTCTCTTTCTACACGTACACATGCCTTACATCCTCGATAAAAACTTTTCACTGCTTCTAACAACTCACCAACCACACAACACCACAGAGCATCTCTATCAACTCCATCATATGCATTCTCCAGATCCATAAATGCTACATACAAATCCATATGCTTCTCTAAGTATTTTCACATACATTTTTCAAAGCAAACACCTGATCCACACATCCTTTACCACTTCTGAAACCACACTTCTCTTCCCCAATCACTACCCTCCCATATAATTTCCTAGGAATACTCAACAAACTTATACCTCTGTAATTTGAGCACACACTTTTATCCCCTTTGCCTTTGTACAATGGCACTATGCAGGCATTCCGCCAGTCCTCAGATACCTCACCATGAGTCATACGCACATTAAATGTCCTTATCAACCAGTCAACAATTCAGTCACCCTCTTTTTTAATAAATGCCACTGCAATACCTTCCAAACCCGCTGCCTTGCCGGCTTTCATTTCCCGTAACGCTTTTACTACCTCTTCTCTGTTTACCAAATCATTCTCCCTAACCCTCTCACTTTGCACACCACCTCAACCAAAACATCCTTTATCTGCCACTCTATTATCAAACACATTCAACAGATCTTCAAAATACTCATTTCATGTCCTTCTCACATCACCACTACTTGTTATCACCTCCCCATTATCCCCCTTCACTGATGTTCCCATTTGTTCCCTTGTCTTACACACTTCATTTACCTCCTTCCAAAACATCTTTTTATTCTCCCTAAAATTTAATGATACTCTCTCACCCCAACTCTCATTTGCCCTCGTTTTTGCCTCTTGCACCTTTCTCTTGACCTCCTGCCTCTTTCTTTTAAACATATCCCAGTCATTTGCATTATTTCCCGCAAAAATTGTCCAAATGCCGCTCTCTTCTCTTTCACTAATAATCTTACTTCTTCATCCCACCACTCACTACCCTTTCTAATCTGCCCACCTCCCACACTTCTCATGCCACAAGCATCTTTTGCGTAAGCCATCACTGCTTCCCTAAATACATTCCATTCCTCCCTCACTCCCCTCACATCCTTTGTTCTCACCTTTTTACCATTCTGTACTTAGTCTCTCCTGGTACTTTCTCACACAAGTCTCCTTCCGAAGCTAAACTAACTCTCACCACTCTCTTCACCCCAACATTCTCTCTTTTTTTCTGAAAACCTCTACAAATCTTCACCTTCGCCTCCCAAGATAATGATCAGAAATCCTTGCAGTTGCACCTCTCAGCACATAAACATTCAAAACTCTCTTTCGTTTACCTATCAATTAACATGTAATCGAATAGTGCTTTCTGGCCATCTCCCCTACTTACATACGTATACTTATGTATATCTCTCTTTTTAAACCAGGTATTCCCAATCACCAGTCCTTTTTCAGCAAATAAACCTACAATATATATATATATATATATATATATATATATATATATATATATATATATTGGAAAGGATCACAATTTTGCGCGTGATCAAGATATTCCTATGAGTCCACAGGGAAAATGAAACACGAAAAGTTCCTAAGTGCACTTTTGTGTAATAATCACATCATCAGGGGAGACACAAGAGAGAAATATAACAGTCAGTTGATATACATTGAAGAGACGAAGCTAGGACGCCATTTGGTAAACATGTTTACCAAATGACAGACGAAAGAAATGGCCCAACCCACCCCCATACACATGCCTTGATTCAGTCCACTGACAGCACGTCAACCCCGGTATACCACACCGCTCCAATTCACTCTATTCTTTGCCCTCCTTTCACCCTCCTGCATGTTCAGGCCCTGATCACACAAAATCTTTTTCACTCCATCCTTCCACCCCCAACTTGGTCTCCCTCTTCTCCTCGTTCCCTCCACTTCCGACACATATATCCTCTTGGTCAATCTTTCCTCACTCATTCTCTCCATGTGACCAAACCATTTCAAAACACCCTCTTATGCTCTCTCAACCACGCTCTTTTTATTTCCACACATCTCTCTTACCCTTACGTTACTTACTCGATCAAACCACCTCACACCACACATTGTCCTCAAACATCTCATTTCCAGCACATCCATCCTCCTGCGCACAACTCTATCCATAGTCCACGCCTCGCAACCATACAACATTGTTGGAACCACTATTCCTTCAAACATACCCATTTTTGCTTTGCGAGATAATGTTCTCGACTTCCCCACATTCTTCAAGGCTCCCAGAATTTTCGCCCCCTCCCCCACCCTATGATCCACTTCTGCTTCCATGGTTCCATCCGCTGCCAGATCCACTCCCAGATATCTAAAACACTTCACTTCCTCCAGTTTTTCTCCATTCAAACTCACCTCCCAGTTGAATTGACCCTCAACCCTACTGTACCTAATAACCTTGCTCTTATTCACATTTACTCTTAACTTTCTTCTTTCACACACTTTACCAAACTCAGTCACCAGCTTCTGCAGTTTCTCACATGAATCAGCCAGCAGCGCTGTATCATCAGCAAACAACAACTGACTCACTTCCCAAGCTCTCTCATCCCCAACAGACTTCATACTTGCCCCTCTTTCCAAAACTCTTGCATTCACCTCCCTAACAACCCCATCCATAAACAAATTAAACAACCATGGAGACATCACACACCCCTGCCGCAAACCTACATTCACTGAGAACCGATCACTTTCCTCTCTTCCTACACGTACACATGCCTTACATCCTCGATAAAAACTTTTCACTGCTTCTAACAACTTGCCTCCCACACCATATATTCTTAATACCTTCCACAGAGCATCTCTATCAACTCTATCATATGCCTTCTCCAGATCCATAAATGCTACATACAAATCCATTTGCTTTTCTAAGTATTTCTCACATACATTCTTCAAAGCAAACACCTGATCCACACATCCTCTACCACTTCTGAAACCACACTGCTCTTCCCCAATCTGATGCTCTGTACATGCCTTCACCCTCTCAATCAATACCCTCCCATATAATTTGCCAGGAATACTCAACAAACTTATACCTCTGTAATTTGAGCACTCACTCTTATCCCCTTTGCCTTTGTACAATGACACTATGCACGCATTCCACCAATCCTCAGGCACCTCACCATGAGTCATACATACATTAAATAACCTTACCAACCAGTCAACAATATATATATATATATATATATATATATATATATATATATATATATATATATATATATATATATATATATATATATTTCTCGCCTATCCCTGGGGATAGAGAAGAAAGAATACTTCCCACGCATTCCCCACGTGTCGTAGAAGGTGACTAAAGGGGACGGGAGCGGGGGGCCAGAAACCCTCCCCTCCTTGTATTTTAACTTTCTAAAAGGAGAAACAGGAGTCAGGCAAGGAGTGCTCATCCTCCTTGAAGGCTCAGATTGGGATGTCTAAATGTGTGTGGATGTAACCAAGATGAGAAAAAAGGAGAGATAGGTAGTATGTTTGAGGAAAGGAACCTGGATGTTTTGGCTCTGAGTGAAACAAAGCTCAAGGGTAAAGGGGAAGAGTGGTTTGGGAATGTCTTGGGAGTAAAGTCAGGGGTTAGTGAGAGGACAAGAGCAAGGGAAGGAGTAGCACTACTCCTGAATCAGGAGTTGTGGGAGTATGTGATAGAATGTAAGAAAGTAAATTCTAGATTGATATGGGTAAAGCTGAAAGTTGATGGAGAGAGATGGGTGATTATTGGTGCATATGCACCTCGGCATGAGAAGAAAGATCATGAGAGGCAAGTGTTTTGGGAGCAGCTGAATGAGTGTGTTAGTGGTTTTGATGCACAAGACCGGGTTATAGTGATGGGTGATTTGAATGGAAAGGTGAGTAATGTGGCAGTTGAGGGAATAATCGGTATACATGGAGTGTTCAGTGTTGTAAATGGAAATGGTGAAGAGCTTCTAGATTTATTTGCTGAAAAAGGACTGGTGATTGTGAATACCAGGTTTAAAAAGCGAGATATATATAAGTATACGTATGTAAGTAGGAGAGATGACCAGAGAGCGTTATTGGATTACGTGTTAATTGATAGACGCACGAAAGAGAGACTTTTGGGTGTTAATGCGCTGAGAGGTGCAACTGGAGGGATGTCTGATCATTATCTTGTGGAGGTGAAGGTGAAGATTTGTGGGGGTTTTCAGAAAAGAAGAGAGAATGTTGGAGTGAAAAGAGTGGTGAGAGTAAGTTAGCTTGGGAAGGAGACTTGTGTGAGGAAGTACCAGGAGTCACTGAGTACAGAATGGAAAAAGGTGAGAACAAAGGAGGTAAGGGGAGTGGGGGAGGAATGGGATATATTTAGGGAAGCAGTGATGGCTTGCACAAAAGATGCTTGTGGCATGAGAAACGTGAGAGGTGGGTTGATTACAAAAGGTAATGAGTGGTGGGGTGAAGAAGTAGGATTGTTAGTGAAAGAGAAGAGAGAGGCGTTTGGACGATTTTTACAGGGAAAAAATGCAAATGAGTGGGAGAGGTATAAAAGAAAAAGTCAGGAGGTCAAGAGAAAGGTGCAAGCGGTGAAAAAGAGGGGAAATGAGAGTTGGGGTGAGAGAGTATCATTAAATTTCAGGGAGAATAAAAAGATGTTTTGGAAGGAGGTAAATAAAGTGCGTAAGACAAGGGAGAAAAAAAATGGGAACTTCAGTGAAGGGGGCTAAGGGGGAGGTGATAACAAGTTAAGGATATAAAGAAGAGGAGTGAGTTTTTTTTGAAAGTTTGTTGAATGTGTTTGATGATAGATGGGGAAATTAAAAAGGAGGTTTTGTCGGGGTAGTGGGGCAAAGGAAGGGTAGGGGAAATGAATTGGTAAATAAGAAGGGGTACTAAAAGCTTTCCCGGAAGATAAAAAGCCGGCAAAGCACAGGTTGGATGGTATGCAGGGGAATTTTAAATAAAAGGGTGACGTATTGTTGACTGTTTGGTACTTATTTAATGTATGGGTTATTTTAGGTGAGTTTCCTGAGGAAATTTGGGGGAATGCTTGCATAGTGCCATGAAAATTTAAAAAAAAATTAAAAAAAAAAAAAAAATAAAAAAAAAAAAAAAAGAGATAAAAAAATAAAAAAAAAAAAAAAAAAAAAAAAAAAAAAAAAAAAAAAAAATTAAAAAAAAAATCAAAAGAAAAAAAATTAAAAAAAAAAAAAAAAAATTTAAAAAAAAAAAAAAAACAAAAAAAAAAAAAAAAAAAAAATTATAAAAAAAAAAAAAAAAAAATAAAAAATAAAAAAAAAAAAGAAAAAAAAAATAAAAAAAAAAAAAAAAAAAAAAAATGAAAAAAAAAAAAAAAAAAGGAAATTAAATAAAAGATTTTTAATTAAAAAAAAAGAAAAAAAAAAAAAAACAAAAAAAAAAAAAAAAAAAAAAAAAGTAAAAAAAAAAATTAAAAAAAAAAAAAAAAATAAAAAAAAAATAAAAAAAAAAAAAAAAATTGTTAAGGAAAGGGGTTGTAGGGGGTGAATGCAAGAGTTTTGGAAAGAGGGGCAAGTATGCAGTCTGTTGAGGATGAGAGAGCTTGGGAAATGAGTCAGTTGTTGTTTGCTGATGATAGAGCGCTGGTGGCTGATTCATGTAAGAAACTATAGAAGCTGGTGACTGAGTTTGGTAAAGTGTGTGAAAGAAGAAAGTTAATAGTAAATGTGAATAAGAGCAAGGTTATTAGGTACAGTAGGGTTGAGGGTCAAGTCAAGTGGGAGGTAAGTTTGAATGGAGAAAAACTGAAGGAAGTAAAGTGTTTTAGATATCTGGGAGTGGATCTGGCAGCGGATGGAACCATGGAAGCGGAAGTGAATCATAGGGTGGGGGAGGGGACAAAAATTTTGGGAGCCTTGAAGAATGTTTGGAAGTCGAGAACATTATCTCGGAAAGCAAAAATGGGTATGTTTGAAGGAATAGTGGTTCCAACAATGTTGTATGGTTGTGAGTTGTGGGCTATGGATAGAGTTGTGCGCAGGAGGGTGGATGTGCTGGAAATAGGATGTTTGAGGACAATATGTGGTGTGAGGTGGTTTGATCAAGTAAGTAACGTAAGGGTAAGAGAGATGTGTGGAAATAAAAAGAGTGTAGTTGAGAGAGCAGAAGAGGGTGTTTTGTAATGGTTTGCTCACATGGAGAGAATGAGCGAGAAAAGATTGACCAAGAGGATATATGTATCGGAGGTGGAGGGAACGAGGAGAAGTGGGAGACCAAATTTTAGGTGGAAAGATGGAGTGAAAAAGACTTTGAGTGATCGGGACCTGAACATGCAGGAGGGTGAAAGGCATGCAAGGAATAGATTGAATTGGAACGATGTAGTATACCGGGGTCGACGTGCTGTCAATGGATTGAACCAGGGCATGTGAAGTGTCTGAGGTAAACCATGGAAAGTTGTGTGGGGCCTGGATGTGGAAAGGGAGCTGTGGTTTCGGTGCATTATTACATAACAGCTAGAGTCTGAGTCCGAACGAATGGGGCCTTTGGTGTCTTATCCTAGCTCTACCTCGCACACATGAGGGGGGAGGGGGTTGTTATTCCATGTGTGGCGAGGTGGCGATGGGAACAAATAAAGGCAGACAGTAGGAATTATGTACATGTGTATATATGTATATGTCTGTGTGTGTGTATATATATATATTATTAAAAAAGGGGGTGACTGTATTGTTGACTGGTTGGTAAGGTTATTTAATGTATGTATGACTGATGGTGAGGTGCCTGAGGATTGGCGGAATGCGTGCATAGTGCCATTGTACAAAGGCAAAGGGGATAAGAGTG
Organism: Panulirus ornatus; assembly: GCF_036320965.1. NCBI lineage: Eukaryota > Metazoa > Arthropoda > Malacostraca > Decapoda > Palinuridae > Panulirus > Panulirus ornatus. The sequence continues at coordinate 31,549,471 of NC_092229.1, forward strand.
AGTGCTCAAATTACAGAGGTATAAGTTTGTTGAGTATTCCTGGTAAATTATATGGGAGGGTATTGATTGAGAGGGTGAAGGCATGTACAGAGCATCAGATTGGGGAAGAGCAGTGTGGTTTCAGAAGTGGTGGAGGATGTGTGGATCAGGTGTTTGCTTTGAAGGATGTATGTGAGAAATACTTAGAAAAGCAAATGGATTTGTATGTAGCATTTATGGATCTGGAGAAGGCATATGATAGAGTTGATAGAGATGCTCTGTGGAAGGTATTAAGAATATATGGTGTGGGAGGCAAGTTGTTAGAAGCAGTGAAAAGTTTTTATCGAGGATGTAAAGCATGTGTACGTGTAGGAAGAGAGGAAAGTGATTGGTTCTCAGTGAATGTAGGTTTGCGGCAGGGTTGTGTGATGTCTCCATGGTTGTTTAATTTGTTTATGGATGGGGTTGTTAGGGAGGTGAATGCAAGAGTTTTGGAAAGAGGGGCAAGTATGAAGTCTGTTGGGGATGAGAGAGCTTGGGACGTGAGTCAGTTGTTGTTCGCTGATGATACAGCGCTGGTGGCTGATTCATGTGAGAAACTGCAGAAGCTGGTGACTGAGTTTGGTAAAGTGTGTGGAAGAAGAAAGTTAAGAGTAAATGTGAATAAGAGCAAGGTTATTAGGTACAGTAAGGTTGAGGGTCAAGTCAATTGGGAGGTGAGTCTGAATGGAGAAAAACTGGAGGAAGTGAAGTGTTTTAGATATCTGGGAGTGGATCTGGCAGCGGATGGAACCATGGAAGCGGAAGTGGATCATAGGGTGGGGGAGGGGGCGAAAATTCTGGGAGCCTTGAAGAATGTGTGGAAGTCGAGAACATTATCTCGGAAAGCAAAAATGGGTATGTTTGAAGGAATAGTGGTTCCAACAATGTTGTATGGTTGCGAGGCGTGGGCTATGGATAGAGTTGTGCGCAGGAGGATGGATGTGCTGGAAATGAGATGTTTGAGGACAATGTGTGGTGTGAGGTGGTTTGATCAAGTAAGTAACGTAAGGGTAAGAGAGATGTGTGGAAATAAAAAGAGCGTGGTTGAGAGAGCAGAAGAGGGTGTTTTGAAATGGTTTGGGCACATGGAGAGAATGAGTGAGGAAAGATTGACCAAGAGGATACATGTGTCGGAGGTGGAGGGAACGAGGAGAAGAGGGAGACCAAATTGGAGGTGGAAAGATGGAGTGAAAAAGATTTTGTGTGATCGGGGCCTGAACATGCAGGAGGGTGAAAGGAGGGCAAGGAATAGAGTGAATTGGAGCGATGTGGTATACCGGGGTTGACGTGCTGTCAGTGGATTGAATCAAGGCATGTGAAGCGTCTGGGGTAAACCATGGAAAGCTGTGTAGGTATGTATATTTGCGTGTGCGGACGTATGTATATACATGTGTATGGGGGTGGGTTGGGCCATTTCTTTCGTCTGTTTCCTTGTGCTACCTCGCAAACGCGGGAGACAGCGACAAAGCAAAAAAAAAAAATATATATATATATATGTATATATGTGTACATTGAGATGTATAGGTATGTATATTTGCATGTGTGGACGTGTATGTATACACATGTGTATGTGGGCGGGTTGGGCCATTCTTTCCTCTGTTTCCTTACGCTACCTCGCTAACACGGGAGACAGCAACAAAGCAAAATAAAATATATATATATATATATATATATTATCCCTGGGGATAGGGAAGAAAGAATACTTCCCACGTATTCCCTGCATGTCGTAGAAGGCGACTAAAAGGGGAGGGAGCAGGGGGCTGGAAATCATCCCCTCTCGTTTTTTTTAATTTTCCAAAAGAAGGAACGGAGAATGGGGCCAGGTGATTATATTCCCACAAAGGCCCAGTCCTCTGTTCTTAACGCTACCTTGCTAACGCAGGAAATGGCGAATAGTTTGAAAGAAAGAAAATTTATTTTATTTTATTTATTTTGCTTTGTTGCTGTCTCCCGCGTTAGCGAGGTAGCGCAAGGAAACAGACGAAAGGATGGCCCAACCCGCCCACATACACATGTATATACATAAACGTCCACACACGCAAATATAGATACCTATACATCTCAATGTACACATATATATACACACACAGACATTTTTTTTTTTTTTTTTTTTTTTTTTTTTTTTTTTTTTTATACTTTGTCGCTGTCTCCCGCGTTTGCGAGGTAGCGCAAGGAAACAGACGAAAGAAATGGCCCAACCCCCCCCCCCATACACATGTACATACACACGTCCACACACGCAAATATACATACCTACACAGCTTTCCATGGTTTACCCCAGACGCTTCACATGCCTTGCTTCAATCCACTGACAGCACGTCAACCCCTGTATACCACATGACTCCAATTCACTCTATTTCTTGCCCTCCTTTCACCCTCCTGCATGTTCAGGCCCCGATCACACAAAATCTTTTTCACTCCATCTTTCCACCTCCAATTTGGTCTCCCTCTTCTCCTCGTTCCCTCCACCTCCGACACATATATCCTCTTGGTCAATCTCTCCTCACTCATTCTCTCCATGTGCCCAAACCATTTCAAAACACCCTCTTCTGCTCTCTCAACCACGCTCTTTTTATTTCCACACATCTCTCTTACCCTTACGTTACTTACTCGATCAAACCACCTCACACCACACATTGTCCTCAAACATCTCATTTCCAGCACATCCATCCTCCTGCGCACATCTCTATCCATAGCCCACGCCTCGCAACCATACAACATTGTTGGAACCACTATTCCCTCAAACATACCCATTTTTGCTTTCCGAGATAGTGTTCTCGACTTCCACACATTTTTCAAGGCTCCCAGAATTTTCGCCCCCTCCCCCACCCTATGATCCACTTCCGCTTCCATGGTTCCATCCGCTGACAGATCCACTCCCAGATATCTAAAACACTTCACTTCCTCCAGTTTTTCTCCATTCAAACTCACCTCCCAATTGACTTGACCCTCACCCCTACTGTACCTAATAACCTTGCTCTTATTCACATTTACTCTCAACTTTCTTCTTCCACACACTTTACCAAACTCAGTCACCAGCTTCTGCAGTTTCTCACATGAATCAGCCACCAGCGCTGTATCATCAGCGAACAACAACTGACTCACTTCCCAAGCTCTCTCATCCCCAACAGACTTCATACTTGCCCCTCTTTCCAGACTCTTGCATTTACCTCCCTTACAACCCCATCCATAAACAAATTAAACAACCATGGAGACATCACACACCCCTGCCGCAAACCTACATTCACTGAGAACCAATCGCTTTCCTCTCTTCCTACACGTACACATGCCTTACATCCTCGATAAAAACTTTTCACTGCTTCTAACAACTTGCCTCCCACACCATATATTCTTAATACCTTCCACAGAGCATCTCTATCAACTCTATCATATGCCTTCTCCAGATCCATAAATGCTACATACAAATCCATTTGCTTTTCTAAGTATTTCTCACATACATTCTTCAAAGCAAACACCTGATCCACACATCCTCTACCACTTCTGAAACCGCACTGCTCTTCCCCAATCTGATGCTCTGTACATGCCTTCACCCTCTCAATCAATACCCTCCCATATAATTTACCAGGAATACTCAACAAACTTATACCTCTGTAATTTGAGCACTCACTCTTATCCCCTTTGCCTTTGTACAATGGCACTATGCACGCATTCCGCCAATCCTCAGGCACCTCACCATGAGTCATACATACATTAGATAACCTTACCAACCAGTCAACAATACAGTCACCCCCTTTCTTAATAAATTCCACTGCAATACCATCCAAACCTGCTGCCTTGCCGGCTTTCATCTTCCGCAAAGCTTTTACTACCTCTTCTCTGTTTACCAAATCATTTTCCCTAACCCTCTCACTTTGCACACCACCTCGACCAAAACACCCTATATCTGCCACTCTGTCATCAGACACATTCAACAAACCTTCAAAATACTCATTCCATCTCCTTCTCACATCACCGCTACTTGTTATCACCTCCCCATTTACGCCCTTCACTGAAGTTCCCATTTGCTCCCTTGTCTTACGCACCCTATTTACCTCCTTCCAGAACATCTTTTTATTTTCCCTAAAATTTACTGATAGTCTCTCACCCCAACTCTCATTTGCCCTTTTTTTCACCTCTTGCACCTTTCTCTTGACCTCCTGTCTCTTTCTTTTATACTTCTCCCACTCAATTGCATTTTTTCCCTGCAAAAATCGTCCAAATGCCTCTCTCTTCTCTTTCACTAATACTCTTACTTCTTCATCCCACCACTCACTACCCTTTCTAAACAGCCCACCTCCCACTCTTCTCATGCCACAAGCATCTTTTGCGCAATCCATCACTGATTCCCTAAATACATCCCATTCCTCCCCCACTCCCCTTACTTCCATTGTTCTCACCTTTTTCCATTCTGTACACAGTCTCTCCTGGTACTTCCCCACACAGGTCTCCTTCCCAAGCTCACTTACTCTCACCACCTTCTTCACCCCAACATTCACTCCTCTTTTCTGAAAACCCATACTAATCTTCACCTTAGCCTCCACAAGATAATGATCAGACATCCCTCCAGTTGCACCTCTCAGCACATTAACATCCAAAAGTCTCTCTTTCGCACGCCTGTCAATTAACACGTAATCCAATAACGCTCTCTGGCCATCTCTCCTACTTACATAAGTATACTTATGTATATCTCGCTTTTTAAACCAGGTATTCCCAATCATCAGTCCTTTTTCAGCACATAAATCTACAAGCTCTTCACCATTTCCATTTACAACACTGAACACCCCATGCATACCAATTATTCCCTCAACTGCCACATTACTCACCTTTGCATTCAAATCACCCATCACTATAACCCGGTCTCGTGCATCAAAACCGCTAACACACTCATTTAGCTGCTCCCAAAACACTTGCCTCTCATGATCTTTCGTCTCATGCCCAGGTGCATATGCACCAATAATCACCCACCTCTCTCCATCAACTTTCAATTTTACCCATATTAATCGAGAATTTACTTTCTTACATTCTATCACATACTCCCACAACTCCTGTTTCAGGAGTATTGCTACTCCTTCCCTTGCTCTTGTCCTCTCACTAACCCCTGACTTCACTCCCCAGACATTTCCAAACCACTCTTCCCCTTTACCCTTGAGCTTCGTTTCACTCAGAGCCAAAACATCCAGGTTCCTTTCCTCAAACATACTACCTATCTCTCCTTTTTTCACATCTTGGTTACATCCACACACATTTAGGCACCCCACTCTGAGCCTTCGAGGAGGATGATCACTCCCCGCGTGACTCCTTCTTCTGTTTCCCATTTTAGAAAGTTAATACAAGGAGGGGAGGATTTCCGGCATATACATGTATATATATACATATATATACATGTACATAATTCATACTGTCTGCCTTTATTTGTTCCCATCGCCACCTCGCCACAAATGGAATAACATCCCCCTCCCCCCTCATATGTGCGAGGTAGCGCTAGGAAAAGACACCAAAGGCCCCATTCGTTTACACTCAGTCTCTAGCTGTCAAGTAATAATGCACCGAAACCATAGCTCCCTTTCCACATCCAGGCCTCACACAACTTTCCATGGTTAACCCCAGATGCTTCTCATGCCCTGGTTCAATCCATTGACAGCACGTCGACCCCAATATACCCCATCGTTCCAATTCACTCTATTCCTTGCACAACTTTCACCCTCCTGCATGTTCAGGCCCCGATCACTTAAAATCTTTTTCACTCCATCTTTCCACCTCCAATTTGGTCTCCCGCTTCTCCTCATTCCCTCCACCTCTGACACATATATCCTCTTGGTCAATCTTTCCCCACTCATTCTCTCCATGTGACCAAACCATTTCAAAACACCCTCTTCTGCTCTCTCAACCACACTTTTTTTATTTCCACACATCTCTCTTACCCTTACATTACTTACTCGATCAAACCACCTCACACCACATATTGTCCTCAAACATCTCATTTCCAGCACATCCACCCTCCTGCACACAACTCTATCCATAGCCCACGCCTCGCAGCCATACAACATTGTTGGAACCACTATTCCTTCAAACATACCCATTTTTGCTTTCCGAGATAATGTTCTCGACTTCCAAACATTCTTCAAGGCTCCCAGAATTTTCGCCCCCTCCCCCACCCTATGATTCACTTCCGCTTCCATGGTTCCATCCGCTGCCAGATCCACTCCCAGATATCTAAAACACTTTACTTCCTTCAGTTTTTCTCCATTCAAACTTACCTCCCAATTGACTTGACCCTCAACCCTACTGTACCTAATAACCTTGCTCTTATTCACATTTACTCTTAACTTTCTTCTTTCACACACTTTACCAAACTCAGTCACCAGCTTCTGCAGTTTCTTACATGAATCAGCCACCAGCGCTGTATCATCAGCGAACAACAACTGACTCACTTCCCAAGCTCTCTCATCCACAACAGACTGCATACTTGCCCCTCTTTCCAAAACTCTTGCATTCACCTCCCTAACAACCCCATCCATAAACAAATTAAACAACCATGGAGACATCACACACCCCTGCCACAAACCTACATTCACTGAGAACCAATCACTTTCCTCTCTTCCTACACGTACACATGCCTTACATCCTCGATAAAAACTTTTCACTGCTTCTAACAACTTGCCTCCCACACCATATATTCTTTAAACCTTCCACAGAGCATCTCTATCAACTCTATCATATGCCTTCTCCAGATCCATAAATGCTACATACAAATCCATTGGGTTTCTAAGTATTTCTCACATACATTCTTCAAAGCAAACACCTGATCCACACATCCTCTACCACTTCTGAAACCACACTGCTCTTCCCCAATCTGATGGTCTGTACATGCCTTCACCCTCTCAATCAATACCCTCCCATATTATTTACCAGGAATACTCAACAAACTTATACCTCTGTAATTTGAGCACTCACTCTTATCCCCTTTGCCTTTGTACAATGGCACTATGCACGCATTCCACCAATCCTCAGGCACCTCACCATGAGTCATACATACATTAGATAACCTTACCAACCAGTCAGTAATACAGTCACCCCCTTTTTTAATAAATTCCACTGCAATACCATCCAAACCTGCTGCCTTGCCGGCTTTCATCTTCCGCAAAGCTTTGAGTATCTCTTCTCTGTTTACCAAATCATTTTCCCTAACCCTCTCACTTTGCACACCACCTCGACCAAAACACCCTATATCTGCCACTCTATCATCAAACACATTCAACAAACCTCCAAAATGCTCACTCCATCTCCTTCCAGAACATCTTTTTATTCTCCCTAAAATTTAATGATACTCTCTCACCCCAACTCTCATTTGCCCTCTTTTTCACCTCTTGCACTTTTCTCTTGACCTCCTGTCTCTTTCTTTTATACATCTCCCACTCAATTGCATTTTTTCCCTGCAAAAATCGTCCAAATCCCTCTCTCTTCTCTTTCACTAATAATCTTACTTCTTCATCCCACCACTCACTACCCTTTCTAATCAACCCACCTCCCACTCTTCTCATGCCACAAGCATCTTTTGTGCAATCCATCACTGATTCCCTAAATACATCCCATTCCTCCCCCACTCCCCCTACTTCCATTGTTCTCACCTTTTTCCATTCTGTACTCAGTCTCTCCTTGTACTTCCTCACACAAGTCTCCTCCCCAAGCTCACTTACTCTCACCACCCTCTTCACCCCAACATTCACTCTTCTTTTCTGAAAACCCATACAAATCTTCACCTTAGCCTCCACAAGATAATGATCAGATATCCCTCCAGTTGCACCTCTCAGCACATTAACATCCAAAAGTCTTTCTTTCGCGTGCCTGTCAATTAACACGTAATCCAATAACGCTCTCTGGCCATCTCTCCTACTTACATACGTATACTTATGTATATCTCGCTTTTTAAACCAGGTATTCCCAATCACCAGTCCTTTTTCAGCACATAAATCTACAAGCTCTTCACCATTTCCATTTACAACACTGAACACCCCATGTATACCAATTATTCCCTCAACTGCCACATTACTCACCTTTGCATTTGTGTATGGGGGTGGGTTGGGCCATTTCTTTCGTCTGTTTCCTTGCGCTACCTCGCAAACGCGGGAGACAGCGACAAAGCAAAAAAAGAAAAAAAAAAAAAAAAAATATATATATATATATATATATATATATATATATATATATATATATATATATATATATATATATATATATATATATATATATTGTCATCACTAATTCACGTCTTCAAATCACTAACTCCAAATGCTAAAGGGATTTTCCTTCTATTGGCTCAACATCAACTTGATCAGAAGGATAATACAAATTATTCAGGTCTCTCCTTCAGTGATTTGTATCAGCGCTGTCGGGAAGCATTTTTGGTTAATTCAGATCTCACCCTTCGTGCTCAACTTACTAAATTTAGAGATCACAAGCTTATATGGTCGAAAAAGGGAATGGATGGGGTTGAGAACCTCATTATTCCTCTGGATGCAACCACATTGCATGATTTCATTAGTCAACAAGAATGATGTAACTTTTCTTAATTATTTTTAAAATTTATTGAAACATTTATTTGGCCAGTTTATTTATATGCCTGTGTTTTAAACATTTTTGGTAATTGATATGACATTGCAATTTTGGATCAGATATATATATCAGATATATCCCTGGGGATAGGGGAGAAAGAATACTTCCCACGTATTCCCTGCGTGTCGTAGAAGGCGACTAAAAGGGAAGGGAGCGGGGGGCTAGAAATCCTCCCCTCTCGTTTTTTTTTTTTAATTTTCCAATAGAAGGAACAGAGAAGGGGGCCAGGTGAGGATATTCCCTCAAAGGCCCAGTCCTCTGTTCTTAACGCTACCTCGCTATCGCGGGAAATGGCGAACAGTATGAAAAAAAGAATAATATATATATATATTTTTTTTTTTTTTTTTTATACTTTGTCGCTGTCTCCCGCGTTTGCGAGGTAGCGCAAGGAAACAGACGAAAGAAATGGCCCAACCCCCCCCCATACACATGTATATACATACGTCCACACACGCAAATATACATACCTACACAGCTTTCCATGGTTTACCCCAGACGCTTCACATGCCTTGATTCAATCCACTGACAGCACGTCAACCCCGGTATACCACATCGCTCCAATTCACTCTATTCCTTGCCCTCCTTTCACCCTCCTGCATGTTCAGGCCCCGATCACACAAAATCTTTTTCACTCCATCTTTCCACCTCCAATTTGGTCTCCCTCTTCTCCTCGTTCCCTCCACCTCCGACACATATATCCTCTTGGTCAATCTTTCCTCACTCATTCTCTCCATGTGCCCAAACCACTTCAAAACACCCTCTTCTGCTCTCTCAACCACGCTCTTTTTATTTCCACACATCTCTCTTACCCTTACGTTACTCACTCGATCAAACCACCTCACACCACACATTGTCCTCAAACATCTCATTTCCAGCACATCCATCCTCCTGCGCACAACTCTATCCATAGCCCACGCCTCGCAACCATACAACATTGTTGGAACCACTATTCCTTCAAACATACCCATTTTTGCTTTCCGAGATAATGTTCTCGACTTCCACACATTCTTCAAGGCCCCCAGAATTTTCGCCCCCTCCCCCACCCTATGATCCACTTCCGCTTCCATGGTTCCATCCGCTGCCAGATCCACTCCCAGATATCTAAAACACTTCACTTCCTCCAGTTTTTCTCCATTCAAACTCACCTCCCAATTGACTTGACCCTCAACCCTACTGTACCTAATAACCTTGCTCTTATTCACATTTACTCTTAACTTTCTTCTTCCACACACTTTACCAAACTCAGTCACCAGCTTCTGCAGTTTCTCACATGAATCAGCCACCAGCGCAGTATCATCAGCGAACAACAACTGACTCACTTCCCAAGCTCTCTCATCCCCAACAGACTTCATACTTGCCCCTCTTTCCAAAACTCTTGCATTTACCTCCCTAACAACCCCATCCATAAACAAATTAAACAACCATGGAGACATCACACACCCCTGCCGCAAACCTACATTCACTGAGAACCAATCACTTTCCTCTCTTCCTACACGTACACATGCCTTACATCCTCGATAAAAACTTTTCACTGCTTCTAACAACTTTCCTCCCACACCATATATTCTTAATACCTTCCACAGAGCATCTCTATCAACTCTATCATATGCCTTCTCCAGATCCATAAATGCTATATATATATATATATATATATATATATATATATATATATATATATATATATATATATATATATCTGTGTGAGAAAGGTGCAAGGGGTGAAAAAGTGGGCAAATGAGAGTTGGGATGAGAGAGTATCATTAAATTTTAGAGACAATAAAAAGATGGTTTGGAAGGAGTAAATAAAGTGCATAAGACAAGGGAACAAATGGGAACATCAGCAAAGGGGGCTAATGGGTTGGTGATAACGAGTCGTGGTGATGGAGACGGAGCGAGTATTTTGAAGGTTTGTTGAATGTGTTTGATGACAGAGAGGCAGATATAGGGTGTTTTGGTCGAGCTGGTGTGCAAATTGACAGGCTTAGGGAGAATGATTTGATAAACAGGCAAGAGGTAGTAAAAGCTTTACGGAAGCTGAAATATGGCAAGACAGCGGTTTTGGATGGTATTGCAGTGGAATTTATTAATAAAGTGGGTGACTTTATTGTTGACTGGTTGGTAAGGTTATTTAATGTATGTATGACTCATGGTGAGGTGCCTGAGGTTTTGCAGAATACTTGCATAGTGCCATTGTACAAAGGCAAAGGGAATAAAAGGGAGTACTCAAATTACAAATGCATAAGTTTGTTGAGTATTCCTGGGAAATTATATGGGAGGGTATTGATTGAGAGGGTGATGGCATGTACAGAGCATCAGATTGGGGAAGAGCAGTGTGGTTTTAGAAGTGGTGGAGGATGTGTGGATCAGGTGTTTGCTTTGAAGAATGTGAGAAATACTTAGAAAAGGAAATGGATTTGTATGTAGCATTTATGGATCTGGAGAAGGCATATAATAGAGTTGATAGAGATGGCCTGTGGAAGATATTAAGAATATATAGTGTGGGAGGCAGGTTGTTAGAAGCAGTGAAAAGTTTTTATTGAGGATGAAAGGCATGTGTAAGTGTAGGAAGAGAGGGAAGTGATTGGTTCTAAGTGAATGTTGGTTTGCGGCTTTGTTCTCAGTGAATGTTGGTTTGCGGCAGGGGTACGTAATGTCTCCATGGTTGTTTGTTTATGGATGCGGTTGTTAGGGAGGTGAAGGCAAGAGTTTTGGAAAGAGGGGCAAGTATGCAGTCTGTTGTGGATGAGAGAGCTTGGGAAGTGAGTCATTTGTTGTTCGCTGATGATACAGCGCTAGTGGCTGATTCAGGTGAGAAACTGCAGAAGCTGGTGACTGAGTTTGGTAAAGTGTGTGAAAGTAGAAAGCTGAGAGTAAATGTGAATATGAGGAAGGTTATTAGGTACAGTAGGGTTAAGTTACAAGTCAATTGGGGGGTAAGTTTCACTGGAGAAAAACTGGAGGATGTGAAGTGTTTCAGATATCTGTGTGTGGATTTGGCAGCGAATGAAACTATGGAAGCGGCAGTGAATCATAGGGTGGGGGAGGGGCGAAAGTTTTGGGAGCTCTAAAAAATGTCTGGAAGTCGAGAACGTTATCTTGGAAAGCAAAACTGGGTATGTTTGAAAGAATAGTGGTTCCAACAATGTTATATGGTTGCGAGACATGGGCTGTAGATAGAGTTGTGCAGAGGAGATTGGATGTGCTGGAAATGAGATGTTTAAGGACAATATGTGGTATGAGGTGGTTTGGTCGAGTAAGTAATGAAAGGGTACGAGAGATTTGCGTTAATAAAAAGAGTGTGGTTGAGTGAGCAAAAAAGGGTGTTTTGAAATGGTTTGGTCACATGGAGAGAATTAGTGAGGAAAGATTGACAAAGAGGATATATGTGTTGGAGGTAGAGGGGACGAGGAGATTTGTGAGATTAAATTGGAGGTGGAAAGATGGAGTGAAAAAGATCTTGAGTGATCAGCGCCTGAACATGCAAGAGGGTGAAAGGCATGCAATGAATAGAGTGAATTGGAACGATGTGGTATACTGGGGTCGACGTGCTGTCAATAGATTGACCAGGGCATGTGAAGTGTATGGGGTAAACCATGGAAAGTTTTTTTGGGCCTGGATGTAGAAAGGGAGCTGTGGTTTTGGTGCATTATACATGAGAGCTAGAGGCTGAGTGTAAACAAATGTGGCCTTTGTTGTCTTTTCCTAGCTCTACCTCACACACATGTAGGGAGAGGGTTTAGTCATTTCATGTATGGCAGGGTGGCGATGGCAATGAAATGACAATCCCTTCTCCCCGCATGTGCGCAAGGTAGCGCTAAGAAAAGGCAACAAGGGCCACATTCGTTCACACTCAGTTTCTAGTTGTCATGTATAATGCACAAAAACCGCAGCTCCCTTTCCACATACCTTGGTTCAATCCATTGACAGCACGTCGACCCTGGTATACCACATCATTCCAATTCACTCTAATCCTTCCACGCCTTTCACCCACTTGCATATTCAGGCCTCGATCACTCAAGATCTTTTTCACTCCATCTTTCCACCTCCCTGGCACATATATCCTCTTTGTCAATCTTTCATCACTCATTCTCTCCATGTGACCAAACCATTTCAAAACACCCTCTTTTGCTCTCTCAACCATGCTCTTTTTGTTGCCGCACATCTCACTTACCCTTTTAGTACTTACTCAAGCAAACCTACTCACACTACATATTGTCCTTAAAGATCCCATCTCTAGCCCATCCACCCTCCTCCGCACAAAACTATCTATAGCCCATGCGTCGCAACCATATAACATTGTTGGAACCACTACTCCTTCAAACATACCCATTTCTGCTTGCCAAGATAACATTCTCGCCTTCCACACATTTTTCAACACTCCCAGAACTTTCTCCCCCTCCCCCAAACTATGACTCATTTCCGCTTCTATGGTTCCATCCGCTGCCAAATCCATTCCAGATATCTGAAACACTTCACTTCCTCCAGTTTTTCTCCATTTAAACTTACCTCCCAATTGACTTGCCCCTTAAACCTGCTGTAACTAATAACCTTGCTCTTATTCACATTTACACTCAGCTTTCTTCTTTCACACACCTTACCAAACTCAGTCACCAGCTTCTGCAGTTTCTCCCTCGAATCAGCCACCAGCGCTGTATCATCAGCGAACAACAACTGACTCACTTCCCAAGCTCTCTCATCCACAACAGACTGCATACTTGCCCCTCTTTCCAAAGCTCTTGCATTCACCTCCCTACCAATTCCATCCATAAACAAATTAACCATGGAGACATCACCCACCCCTCCTGCAAACTGACATTCGCTGAGAACTAATCACTTTCCTGTCTTCTTACTGGTACACATGCATTACATCCTCGATAAAACCTTTTCACTTCTTCTAACAACTTGCCTCCCACACCATATATTCTTAATTCCTTCCAAAGAGCATCTCTATCATTTCCATATTATGCCTTCTCTAGATTAATAAATGCTACATACAAATGCATTTGCTTTTCTAAGTATTTCTCACATACATTCTTCAAAGGAAACACCTGATCCACACATCCTCCTCCACTTCTGAAACCACACTGCTGTTCCCCAGTCTGATGCTCTGTACATGCTTTCACCCTCTTAATCAATACCCTCCCAGATAGGTTCCCAGGAATACTCAACAAACTTATACCTCTGTAATTTGAGCACTCACTTTTATCCCCTTTGCCTTTGTACAATAGCTCTATGCAAGTATTCTGTCAATCCTTAGGCACCTCACCATGAGTCATACATACATTAAATAACCTTATCAACCAGTCAACAATATAGTCACCCCTTTTTTGATAAATTCCACTGCAATACCATCCATACCCACTGCCTTGCCGGCTTTCATCTTCCGTAAAGTTTTTACTACCTCTTCTCTGTTTACCATATCATTCTCCCTAACCCTCTCACTTTGCACACCACCTTGACCAAAACACCCTGTATCTGCCACTCTATCATCAAACACATTCAACAAACCTTCAAAATACTCACTCCATCTCCTTCTCACATCACCATATATACACATATATATTATTTTTTTTATTTTCCTTTGTCTCTGTCTCCCGCGTTAGCGAGGTAGCACAAGGAAACCGACCAAAGAATGGCCCAACCCTCCCACATACACATACACGCCCATACACACATATATACATACTTATACATCTCATCGTAAACATATATATATACACACATACATATACATATATACACATGTACATAATTCATACTGTCTGCCTTTATTCATTCCCATCGCCACCCCGCCACACATGAAATAACATCCCCCTCCCCCTGCATGTGCATGAGGTAGTGCTAGGAAAAGACAACAAAAGGCCAAATTTGTTCACACTCTGTATCTAGCTGTCTTGTATTATGTACCAACACCACAGCTCCCTTTCCACATCCAGGGCCCATAGAATTCCATGGTTTACCCCAGTGGTTGAATCCATTGACAGCACGTCGACCCTGGTATACCCCATTGTTCCAATCCACTCTATTCCTTGCACGCCTTTCACCCTCCTCCATGTTCAGGCCCCGATCACTCAAAATCTTTTTCACTCCATATTTCCACCCCCAATTTGGTCTCCCACTTCTCCTCGTTCCCTCCACCTCTGACACATGTATCCTCTTGGTCAATCTTTTCTCACTTATTCTCTCTGTGTGACCAAACTGTTTCAAAACACCCTCCTCTGCTCTCTGAACCACACTTTTTTATTACCACTCATCTCTCGTACCCTATTATAACTTACTCGATCAAACCAATTCACACCTCATATTGTCCTCAAACATCTCATTTCCAGCACATCCACCCTCCTCCGCACAGCTCTATTTATAGCCCACGCCTCGCAACCATATAACATTGTTGGAACCACTATTCCTTTAAACATACCGATTTTTGCTCTTTGAGGTAATGTTCTAGACTTTCTCACATTCTTCAACGCTCCTAGAACTTTTGCCCCCTCCCCCACCCTATGATTCACTTCTGCTTCCATGGTTCCATCCGCTGTCAAATTGACTCCCAGGTATCTAAAACACCTCCTCCAGTTTTTCTCCATTCAACCTTACCTCCCAATTAGCTTGCCGCTTAACCCTACTGTACCTAATAACCTTGCTCTTTTTCACATTTACCCTCAGGTTTCTTTTCACATAATTTACCAAACTCAGTCACCAGCTTCTGCACTTTCTTACACGAATCAGCCACCAGCGTTGTATCATCAGCGAACAACAGCTGACTCACTTCCCAAGCTCTCTCATCCACAACAGACTGCATACTTGCCCCTCTTTCAAAAATTTTTCCATTCACCCCTCTAACAACCCCATCGATAAACAAATTAAACAATAATGGAGACATCACACACCTCTTCTGTAAACCAACATTCACTGAAAACCAGTCATGTTCCTCTCTTCCTATACGCACACGTCTTACATCCTTGATAAAAACTTTTCACTGCTTCTAACAACCTGCCTCCCACACCATGTATTCTTAATACCTTCCACAGAGCATCTCTATCAACTCTATCATATACCTTCTCCAGATCCGTAAATGCTACATACAAATGCATTTGCTTTTCCAAGTATTTCTCACATACATTCTTCAAAGCAAACACCTGATCCACACATCCTCTACCACTCCTGAAACCACACTGCTCTTCCCCAATCTGATTCTTTGTACATGCCTTCACCCTCTCAATAAATACCCTCCCATATAATTTACCAGGAATACTCAACAAACTTATACCTCTGTAATTTGTGCACTCACTTTTATCCCCTTTGCCTTTGCACAGTGGCACTATGCAAGCATTCCGCCAATCCTGAGGCACCTCACCATAAGTCATACATACATCAAATAACCTCACCAACCAGTCAACAATACAGTCACCCCCTTTTTTAATAAATTCCACTGCAATACCATCCAAACCTGCTGCCTTGCGGGCTTTCATCTTCCGTAAAGTTTTTACTACCTCTTCTCTGTTTACCAAATCATTCTCCCTAACCCTCTCGCTTTGCACACCACTTCGACCAAAACACCCTATATCTGTCTGTCTGTCATCAAACACATTCAACAAACCTTCAAAATACTCACCCCATCTCCTTCTCACATCACCACTACTTGTTATCACCTCCCCATTATCCCCCTTCACTGACGTTCCCATTTGTTCCCTTGTCTTATGAACTTTATTTACCTCCTTCTAAAACATCGTATTCTCTCTAAAATTTAATGATACTCTCTTACCCCAACTCTCATTTGCCCTCTTTTTCACCTCTTGCATCTTTCTATTGACCTCCTGCCCCTTTCTTTTATACGTCTCCTAGTCATTTGCATTATTTCCCTGCGAAAATCATCCAAATACCTCTCTCTTCCCTTTCACTAATAATCTTACTTCTTCATCCCACCACTCCAACATTCTGTCTTTTCTTTGAACCTTGACAAATCTTCACCTTCGCCTCCACAAGATAATGGTCACATACCTCCAGTTGCACCTCTCAGCACATTAACATCTAAAAGTCTCTCTTGCGCGCCTGTCAATTAACACGTAATCCAATAATGCTCTCTGGCCATCTTTCCTACTTATATAAGTATGCTTATGTATATCTATCTTTTTAAACCAGGTATTCCCAATCACCAGTCCTTTTTCAGCACATAAATCTACAAGCTCTTCACCATTTCCATTTACAACACTGAACACCCCATGTACACCAATTATTCCTTCAACTGCCACACTACTAACCTTTGCATTCAAATCACCCATCACTATAACCTGGTCTCATGCATCAATACTACTAACACACTCACTCAGCTGCTCCCAAAACACTTACCTCTCATGATCTTTCTTCTCATGCCCAGGTGCATATGCACCAATAATCACCCATCTCTCTCCATCCACTTTAATCTTCATCCCACCACTCACAACCATTTCTAATTTTCTCACCTCCCATGCTTCTTGTACCACAAGCATCTTTTGCGCAAGCCATCACTGCTTCCCTAAATACGTTCCATTCCTCCCCCACTCCCCTTACGTCCTTTGTTCTCAACTTTTTCCATTCTGTACTCAGGTTCACCTCGTACTTCCTCACACAAGTCTCCTTCCCAAGCTCTTTTATTCTCACCACTCTCTTCACTCCAACATTCTGTCTTTTCTTAAAACCTTGACAAATCTTCACCTTCGCCTCCACAAGATAATGGTCACATACCTCCAGTTGCACCTCTCAGCACATTAACATCTAAAAGTCTCTCTCGCGCGCCTGTCAATTAACACGTAATCCAATAATGCTCTCTGGCCATCTTTCCTACTTATATAAGTATGCTTATGTATATCTATCTTTTTAAACCAGGTATTCCCAATCACCAGTCCTTTTTCAGCACATAAATCTACAAGCTCTTCACCATTTCCATTTACAACACTGAACACCCCATGTACACCAATTATTCCTTCAACTGCCACACTACTAACCTTTGCATTCAAATCACCCATCACTATAACCTGGTCTCATGCATCAATACTACTAACACACTCACTCAGCTGCTCCCAAAACACTTACCTCTCATGATCTTTCTTCTCATGCCCAGGTGCATATGCACCAATAATCACCCATCTCTCTCCATCCACTTTTAGTTGTACCCATATCAATCTATGTATAAAAGTATATATGTATATATATTTCCCTGGGAATAGGGGAGAAAGAATAATTCCCACACATTCCCCACGTGTCGTAGAAGGTGACGAAAGGGGACGGGAGCGTGGGGCTAGATACCCTCCCCTCTTTGTATTTTATCTTTCTATAAGGGGAAACAGAAGAAGGAGTCATGTGGGGAGTGCCACACCTCCTCGAAGGCTCAGACTTAGGGTGTCAAAATGTGTGTGGATGTAACCAAGATGAGAAAAAAGGAGAAATAGGTAGTATGTTTGAGGAAAGGAACCTGGTTGTTTTGGCTCTGAGTGAAATGAAGCTCAAGGGTGAAGGGAAAGAGTGGTTTGGGAATATTTTGGCTGTAAAGTCAGGGGTTGGTGAGAGGACAAGAGCAAGGGAAGGAGTAGCACTACTCCTGAAACAGGAGTTGTGGGAGTATGTGATAGAGTGCCAAGAAAGTCAACTCTAGATTGATATGGGTAAAACTGAAAGTGGATGGAGAGAGATGGGTGATTATTGGTACCTATGCACCTGGGCATGAGAAGAAAGATCATGAGAGGCAAGTGTTTTGGGAGCAGCTGAGTGTGGTAGCAGTTTTGATACACGAGACCTGGTTATAGTGATGGGTGATTTGAATGCAAAGGTGAGTAATGTGGCAGTTGAGGGAATAATTTGTGTACACGCTGAAAAAGGACTTTTGATTGGGAATACCCGGTTCAAAAAGAGATACACATAAGTATACGTATATAAGTAGGGGAGATGGCCAGAGAACGTTATTGTATTACGTGTAAATTGTTAGGCATGTGAAAAAGAGACTTTTGTATGTTAATAAGCTGAGAGGTGCAACTCGAGGGATGTCTGATCATTATCTTGTGGAGGCGAAGGTGAAGATTTGTAGAAGTTTTCAGAAGAGAGAATGTTGGGATGAAAAGAGTGGTGAGAGTAAGTGAGCTTGGGGAAGGAGACTTGAATGAGGAAGTACCAGGAGAGACTGAGTTCAGAATGGAAAAAGATGAGAGCAAAGGACGTAAGGGGAGTGGGGGAGGAAAGGGATGTATTTAGGGAAGCAATGACGGCTTGCGTAAATGATGTTGTGGCATGAGAAAGGTGGGAGGTGCGCAGATTAGATAGGGTAGTGAGTGGTAGGATGAAAAAGTAAGATTATTAGTGAGAGAGAAGAGAGAGAGAGAGAGGAGAGAGAGAGAGAGGAGAGAGAGAGAGAGAAGAGAGAGAGAGAGAGAGAGAAGAAGAAGAGAGAGACGAGGAAATGAAAGAATAATTCCCACACATTCCCCACGTGTCGTAGAAGGTGACGAAAGGGGACGGGAGCGTGGGGCTAGATACCCTCCCCTCTTTGTATTTTATCTTTCTATAAGGGGAAACAGAAGAAGGAGTCATGTGGGGAGTGCCACACCTCCTCGAAGGCTCAGACTTAGGGTGTCAAATGTGTGTGGATGTAACCAAGATGAGAAAAAAGGAGAAATAGGTAGTATGTTTGAGGAAAGGAACCTGGTTGTTTTGGCTCTGAGTGAAATGAAGCTCAAGGGTGAAGGGAAAGAGTGGTTTGGGAATATTTTGGCTGTAAAGTCAGGGGTTGGTGAGAGGACAAGAGCAAGGGAAGGAGTAGCACTACTCCTGAAACAGGAGTTGTGGGAGTATGTGATAGAGTGCCAAGAAAGTCAACTCTAGATTGATATGGGTAAAACTGAAAGTGGATGGAGAGAGATGGGTGATTATTGGTACCTATGCACCTGGGCATGAGAAGAAAGATCATGAGAGGCAAGTGTTTTGGGAGCAGCTGAGTGTGGTAGCAGTTTTGATACACGAGACCTGGTTATAGTGATGGGTGATTTGAATGCAAAGGTGAGTAATGTGGCAGTTGAGGGAATAATTTGTGTACACGCTGAAAAAGGACTTTTGATTGGGAATACCCGGTTCAAAAAGAGATACACATAAGTATACGTATATAAGTAGGGGAGATGGCCAGAGAACGTTATTGTATTACGTGTAAATTGTTAGGCATGTGAAAAAGAGACTTTTGTATGTTAATAAGCTGAGAGGTGCAACTCGAGGGATGTCTGATCATTATCTTGTGGAGGCGAAGGTGAAGATTTGTAGAAGTTTTCAGAAGAGAGAATGTTGGGATGAAAAGAGTGGTGAGAGTAAGTGAGCTTGGGGAAGGAGACTTGAATGAGGAAGTACCAGGAGAGACTGAGTTCAGAATGGAAAAAGATGAGAGCAAAGGACGTAAGGGGAGTGGGGGAGGAAAGGGATGTATTTAGGGAAGCAATGACGGCTTGCGTAAATGATGTTGTGGCATGAGAAAGGTGGGAGGTGCGCAGATTAGATAGGGTAGTGAGTGGTAGGATGAAAAAGTAAGATTATTAGTGAGAGAGAGAGAGAGAGAGAGAGAGTTGTCATTTCATGTGTGGAGGGGTGATGACAGGAATGAATAAAGGCAGCAAGTATGAATTATGTACATGTGTATATATGTATATGTCTGTGTGTGTATAAGTATGTATATGTTGAAATGTATAGGTATGTGTATATGTGTGTGTGTGTGTGTGTGTGGATGTGTATGTATATACATGTGTATGTGGGTGGGTTGGGCCATTATTTCGTCTGTTTCTGTGCGCTACCTCGCTAACGCGGGAGACAGCGACAAAGTATGATTAATAATGTTGAAATTTATTGTTACATGTATACATATATATGTCTGTGTGTGGACGTGTATGTATATACATGTGTATGTGGGTGCTTAGGGCTATTCTTTCGTCTGTCTCCTTGCGGTACCTCGCTAATGAGGGAGACAGTGACAAATTATAATCAAAATAAGAAAATTATATGTATAATGTTGACACGTATATGTATGTATATGTGCATACATGGCGTTTATGTATAAATATGTCTATATTTGTGGATCTGCCATTCTTCGTCTGTTTCCTGGCACTACCTCACTGACACGGGAAGTAGCGATCAAGTATAATAGAATGAATATATTATTATCATAGGGTGGGGGAGGGGGCGAAAATTCTGGGAGCCTTGAAGAATGTGTGGAAGTCGAGAACATTATCTCGGAAAGCAAAAATGGGTATGTTTGAAGGAATAGTGGTTCCAACAATGTTGTATGGTTGCGAGGCGTGGGCTATGGATAGAGTTGTGCGCAGGAGGATGGATGTGCTGGAAATGAGATGTTTGAGGACAATGTGTGGTGTGAGGTGGTTTGATCGAGTAAGTAACGTAAGGGTAAGAGAGATGTGTGGAAATAAAAAGAGCGTGGTTGAGAGAGCAGAAGAGGGTGTTTTGAAATGGTTCGGGCACATGGAGAGAATGAGTGAGGAAAGATTGACCAAGAGAATATATGTGTCGGAGGTGGAGGGAACGAGGAGAAGAGGGAGACCAAATTGGAGGTGGAAAGATGGAGTGAAAAAGATTTTGTGTGATCGGGGCCTGAACATGCAGGAGGGTGAAAGGAGGGCAAGGAATAGAGTGAATTGGAGCGATGTGGTATACCGGGGTTGACATGCTGTCAGTGGATTGAATCAAGGCATGTGAAGCGTCTGGGGTAAACCATGGAAAGCTGTGTAGGTATGTATATTTGCGTGTGTGGACGTATGTATATACATGTGTATGGGGGTGGGTTGGGCCATTTCTTTCGTCTGTTTCCTTGTGCTACCTCGCAAACGCGGGAGACAGCGACAAAGCAAAAAAAAAAAAAATTTATATTTTTATTATATTTTGTCGCTGTCCCCCACGTTAGCGAGGTAGCGCAATGCACCCACATACACATGTATATACATACACATCCACACACGCACATATACATACACATACATTTCAACATATACATATATATACATACACAGACATATATACACATGTACATAATTCATATTGCTGCCTTTATTCATTCCCGTCGCCACTCGAGCCACATTAAATGACATGCCCCTCCCCCCGCATGCGCATGAGGTAGTGCTAGGAAAAGACAACAAAGGCCACATTTCTTCACACTCGGTCTCTTTCTTTCCACATCCAGGCCCCACAAAACTTTACATGGTTTACCACAGACGCTTTACATGCCCTGGTTCAATTCATTGACAGCACGTCGACCATGGTATACTACATTGTTCCAATTCACTCTATTCCTTGCACGCCTTTCACCCTTCTGCATGTTGAGGCCCTGATCATTCAAAATCTTTTTCACTCCATTCTTCAACCTACAATTTGGTCTCCCACTTGTCCTAGTTCCCTCCACCTCTGACACATATATCCTTTTTGTCAATCTTTCCTCACTCATTCTATCCTCTTCTGCTCTCTCAGCTGCACTCTTTTCATTCCCGCACATCTCTCTTACCGTTTCTATACTTACTTGATCAAACCACCTCACACCACAGACTGTCCTCAAACATCTCATTTCCAACACATCCACCCTCCTCCGCACAACCCTGTCTATAACCCACGCCTCGCAACCATATAACATTGTTGGAACCACTATTCCTTCAAACATACCCATTTTTGCTTTTCGAGATAATGTTCTCACCTTCCACACATTCTTCAACACTCCCAGAACCTTTGCCCCTCCCCCACCTTGTGACTCACTTCCACTTTCAAGGTTCCCTCCGATGCCAAATCCACTCCCAGATATCTAAAACACTACTTCCTCTAGTTTTTCTCCATTCAAACTTGCCTCCCACTTGACTTGTCTCTCAACCCTACTGTACCTAATAACCTTTCTCTTATTCACATCTACTTTCAGCTTTCTTCTTTCACACACTTTACCAAGCTCAGTCACCAGCTTTTGCAGTTTCTCGCCGGAATCAGCCACCAGTGCTGTATCATCAGCGAACAAAAACTGAATCACTTCCTAAGCTCTCTCATCCACAACAGACTGCATACTTACCCCTCTCTCCAACACTCTTGCATTCACCTCCCTAACAACCCCATCCATAAACAAATTAAACAAACATGGAGAAATCACGCACCTGTGCCACAAACCAACATTCACTGAGAACCAATCACTTTCCTCTCTTCCTACTCGTACCAATGCCTTACATCCTTGATAAAAACTTTCCACTGCTTCTAACAATTTGCCTGCCACACAATATATTCTTAATACCTTCCTCAGAGCATCTCTATCAACTCTATCATAAGCCTCCTCCAGATCCATAAATGCTACATACAAGTCCATTTGCTTTTCTAAGTATTTCTCATACATTTTTCAAAGCAAACACCTGATCTACACATTATCTACCCCTTTTGAAACCACACTGTTCTTCCCCAATCTGATGCTCTGTACATGCCTTCACCCTCTCAATCAATACCCTCCCATATAGTTTCCAGGGAATACTCAACAAACTTATACGTCTTTAATTTGAGCACTCACATTTATCCTCTTTGCCTTTGTAGAATGTCACTATCCAAGCATTCCACCAATCCTCAGGCACCTCACCATGAGACACACATACATTAAATATTCCTACCAACTAGTCAACAACACAGTCACACCCTTTTTTTTGATCAATTCTACTGTAATACCATCCAAACCTGCTGCCTTACCAGCTTTCATCTTCCGTGAGGCTTTTACTACCTCTTCTCTGTTTACCAGATCATTCTTCCTAACCCTCTCACTTCGCACACTACCTCGACCAAAACACCCTATATCTGCCACTCTATCATCTAACATATTCAACAAACCTTGAAAATACTCACTCCATCTCCTTCTCCCATCCTCACTACTTGTTGTCACCTCCCCATTAACCCCCTTCACCAATGTTCCCATTTGTTCTCTTGACTTGCGCACTTTATATAGCTCCTTACAAAACATCTTTGTATTCGTCCTAAAATTTAATGATACTCTCTCACCCCAACTCTCATTTGCCCTCTTTTTTCACCTCTTGCACCTTTCTCATGACCTCCTGCCTCTCTCTTTTATACATCTCTCAGTCATTTGCACTATTTCCCTGCAAATTTCTTCCAAATGCCTCTGTCTTCTCTTTCACTAATAATCTTACTTTTTCACCCCACCACTCACTACCTTTTCTAATCTCCCCACCTCCCATGCTTCTCATGCCACAAGCATGTTTTCCACAAGCAATCACTGCTTCATTAAATACATCCCATTCCTCCCCCACTCCCCTTACATCCTTTGCTCTCTCCTTTTTCCATTCTCCACTCAGTCTCTCCAGGTACTTCCTCACACAAATCTCCTTCCCAAGCTCACTTACTCTCACCATTCTCTTCATCCCAACATTCTCTCTTCTTTTCTGAAAACCTCTACAAATCTTCACCTTTGCCTCCACAGGATAATGATCAGACATCCATCCAGTTGCACCTCTCAGCACATTGACATCCAAAAGTCTCTCTTTCATGTGCCTATCAATTAACACGTAATTCAATAACTCTCTCTGGCCATCTCTCCTACTTACATACGTATACTTATGTATATCTCTCTTCGTAAGCCAGGTATTCCCAATCACCAGTCCTTTTTCAGTACACAAATCTACAAGCTCTTCTCCATTTCCATTTACAACACTGAACACCCCATATACACCAACTACTCCCTCACGTGACACCTTACTCACCTTTGCCTTCAAATCTCCCATCACTATAACCCGGTCTCATGCATCAAAACTACTAACACATTCACTCAGCTGCTCCCAAAACACTTGCCTCTCCTGATCTTCTCATGCCCAGGTGCATATGCACCAATAATCACCCATCTATCTCCATCCACTTTCAGGTTAACCCATATCAATCTAGAGTTTACTTTCTTACACTCTATCACATACTCCCACCATTCCTGTTTCAGTATTAGTGCCACTCCTTCCCTTGCTCTTGTCCTCACACCAACCCCTGACTTTACTCCCAAAACATTTCCAAACCACTCTTCCCCTTTACCCTTGAGCTTCTGTTTATGGATGGGGTTGTTAGGGAGGTGAATGCGAGTTTTGGAAAGAGGGGCAAGTATGAAGTCTGTTGGGGATGAGAGAGCTTGGGAAGTGAGTCAGTTGTTGTTCGCTGATGATACAGCGCTGGTGGCTGATTCATGTGAGAAACTGCAGAAGCTGGTGACTGAGTTTGGTAAAGTGTGTGAAAGAAGAAAGTTAAGAGTAAATGTGAATAAGAGCAAGGTTATTAGGTACAGTAGGGTTGAGGGTCAAGTCAATTGGGAGGTAAGTTTGAATGGAGAAAAACTGGAGGAAGTAAAGTGTTTTAGATATCTGGGAGTGGATCTGGCAGCGGATGGAACCATGGAAGCGGAAGTGGATCATAGGGTGGGGAAGGGGGCGAAAATCCTGGGAGCCTTGAAGAATGTGTGGAAGTCGAGAACATTATCTCGGAAAGCAAAATTGGGTATCTTTGAAGGAATAGTGGTTCCAACAATGTTGTATGGTTGCGATGCGTGGGCTATGGATAGAGTTGTGCGCAGGAGGATGGATGTGCTGGAAATGAGATGTTTGAGGACAATGTGTGGTGTGAGGTGGTTTGATCGAGTAAGTAACGTAAGGGTAAGAGAGATGTGTGGAAATAAAAAGAGCGTGGTTGAGAGAGCAGAAGAGGGTGTTTTGAAATGGTTTGGGCACATGGAGAGAATGAGTGAAGAAAGATTGACCAAGAGGATATATGTGTCGGAGGTGGAGGGAACGAGGAGAAGTGGGAGACCAAATTGGAGGTGGAAAGATGGAGTGAAAAAGATTTTGTGTGATCGGGGCCTGAACATGCAGGAGGGTGAAAGGAGGGCAAGAAATAGAGTGAATTGGATCGATGTGGTATACCGGGGTTGACGTGCTGTCAGTGGATTGAATCAGGGCATGTGAAGCGTCTGGGGTAAACCATGGAAAGCTGTGTAGGTATGTATATTTGCGTGTGTGGACGTGTATGTATATACATGTGTATGGGGGTGGGTTGAGCCATTTCTTTCACATTTTTTTCACATTTTCCACCTCCAATTTGGTCTCCCACTTCTCCTCGTTCCCTCCACCTCCGACACATATATCCTCTTGGTCAATCTTTCCTCTCATTCTCTCCATTTGCCCAAACCATTTCAAAACACCCTCTTCTGCTCTCTCAACCACGCTCTTTTTATTTCCACACATCTCTCTTACCCTTACGTTACTTACTCGATTAAACCACCTCACACCACATATTGTCCTCAAACATCTCATTTCCAGCGCATCTACCCTCCTCTGCACAACTCTATCTATAGCCCACACCTCGCAACCATATAACATTCTTGGAACCACTATTCCTTCAAGCATACCTATTTTTGCTTTCCAAGATAATGTTCTCGACTTCCACACATTCTTCAATGCTCCCAGAACTTTCGCCCCCTCCCCCACCCTATGATTCACTTCCGCTTCCATGGTTCCATCCACTGCCAAATCCACTTCCAGATATCTAAAACACTTCACTTCCTCCAGTTACTTCCCAATTGACTTGGCCTCTCTACCCTACTGTACCGAATAACCTTGCTCTTATTCACATTTACTCTCAGCTTTCTTCTTTCACACACTTTACCAAGCTCAGTCACAAGCTTCTTCAGTTTCTCACCCGAATCAGCCACCTGTGCTGTATCATCAGCGAACAACAACTGAATCACTTCCCAAGCTCTCTCATCCACAACAGACTGTATACTTGACCCTCTTTCCAAAACTCTTGCATTCAT
The DNA here is from genome assembly GCF_036320965.1 of Panulirus ornatus. NCBI lineage: Eukaryota > Metazoa > Arthropoda > Malacostraca > Decapoda > Palinuridae > Panulirus > Panulirus ornatus. Next base: position 31,575,929 of record NC_092229.1, read on the forward strand.
CTCCCTAACAACCCCATTCATAAACAAATTAAACTACCATGGAGACATCATGCACCCCTGCCCCAAACCAACATTCACTTAGAACCAATCACTTTCTTCTCTTCATACACGTACACATGCCTTACATCCTTGATAAAAACTTTTCACTGCTTCTAACAACTTCTGTCCCAAACCATATATATGCTTAATACCTTCCACAGAGCATCTCTATCAACTCTTATCATATGCCTTCTCCTGATCCATAAATACTACATACAAATCCATGTGCTTTTCTAAATGTTTGTCACATACATTCTTCAAAGCAAACACCTGATCCACACATCCTCTACCACTTCTGAAACCACACTGGTCTTCCCCAATCTGATGCTCTGTACATGCCTTCACCCTCTTAATCAATACCCTCCTACATAGTTTCCCAGGAATACTCAACAAACTTATACCTCTGTAATTTGAGCACTCACTTTTATACCCTTTGCGTTTTTACAATGGCACTATGCAAGCATTCCGCCAATCCTCAGGCACCTTACCATGAGTCATACATACATTAAATAACCTTATCAACCAGTCAACAATACAGTCACACTCTTTTTTGATAAATGCCACTGTAATACCATCCAAACGTGCTGCCTTGCCAGGTTTCATCTTCTGCAAAGCTTCTAGTACCTCTTTTCAGTTCACCAAATCATTCTTCCTAACCCTCTCACTTTGCACACCACCTCAAACAAAACACCCTATATCTGCCACTCTATCATCAAGAACATTCAACAAACTTTCAAAATACTCACTCCATCTCTTTCTCACATCACCACTACTTGTTATCACCTCCCTTTTAGCCCCCTTCACTGATGTTCCCATTTGTTCCCTTGTCTTACTCACTTTATTGACCTTCTTCCAAAACATCTTTTTATTCTCCCTAAAATTTAATGATACTCTTTCACCCCAACTCTTATTTGCCGTGTTTTTCACCTCTTGGACCTTTCTCTTGACCTTCTGCCTCTTTCTTTTATAAATCTTCCAGTCATTTGCATTATTTCCCTGTAAAATTCATCCAAATGCCTCTATCTTCTCTTTCACTAATAATCTTACTTCTTCATCCCACCACTCACTACCCTTTCTAATCTGCCCACCTCCCACGCTTCTCATGCCACAAGCATCTTTTGTGCAAGCCATCACTGCTTCCCTAAATACTTCCCATTCCTCCCCCACTCCACTTATATATTTATATTTATATTCATTTATTTTACTTTGTCTCTGTCTCCAATGTTAGCAAGGTAGGGCAAGGAAACAGACGAAAGAATGGCCTATTCCACCCACATACACATGTATATACATACATGTCCACACACACAAATATACATACCTATACATCTCAACGTATACATATATGTACTCACACAGACATATACATATATACAAATGTACATAAGTCATACTGCCTCTCTTTATTCATTCCCATCACCACCCCGCCACACATGAAATAACCCCCTCCCCCTGCATGTGTGTGAGGTAGTGCTAGGAAAAGACAGGTAAGGCCACATTCGTTCACACTCAGTCTCTAGCGGTTATGTATAATGCACCGAAAACACAGCTTCCTTTCCACATTCAGGCCCCATAGAAGTTTCCATGGTTTACCCCAGACGCTTCACTTGCCCCGGTTCAATCCATTCACAGCATGTCCGCCCCGGTTAACCACAGCCTTCCAATTCACTCTATTCCTTGCACACCTTTCACCCTCCTGCATGTTCAAGCTCCGATCACTCAAAATCTTTTTCACTCTATCTTTCCACCTCCAATTTGGTTTCCCACTTCTCCTCGTTCCCTCCACCCCTGACACATATATCCTCTTGGTCAATTTTTCCTCACTCATCCTCTCCATGCGACCAAACCATTTCAAAACACCCTCCTCTGCTTTCTCAGCCATACTTTTTTTTTTATTACCACACATCTCTCTTACTGTTTCCCATTTTAGAAAGTTAATACAAGGAGGGGAGGATTTCCGGCCCCCCGCTCCCGTCCCCTCTAGTCGCTTTCTACGACACGCGAGGAATACGTGGGAAGTATTCTTTCACCCCTATCCCCAGGGATAATATACACACACACACACACACACACACACGCACACACACACACACACACACACATACATATATATACATATGAAAAATGTAAGAAACAATTTAGAAAACAAACTTTTAGCTTGAAATGAATGAAAAAATGAACGTCACATAATGGTTCAACCTCTGGTTGTGGAAAAGGAAATGTACAATTTATTCACACAAAAGTCAATAGCAGTTCTCATCAATATCACCACTGAATCAATAAGCTTCAATGTCTAAGCTACATTTTTCTCCAACTTCACTATTTTCTTGTCAAAACACCATGCATGAAAACTATCACTCCAGTAACACAGTGCTCATCCTCCTCGAAGGCTCAGAGTGGGGTGCCTAAATGTGTGTGGATGTAACCAAGATGTGAAAAAAGGAGAGATAGGTAGTATGTTTGAGGAAAGGAACCTGGATGTTTTGGCTCTGAGTGAAACGAAGCTCAAGGGTAAAGGGGAAGAGTGGTTTGGAAATGTCTGGGGAGTGAAGTCAGGGGTTAGTGAGAGGACAAGAGCAAGGGAAGGAGTAGCAATACTCCTGAAACAGGAGTTGTGGGAGTATGTCATAGAATGTAAGAAAGTAAATTCTCGATTAATATGGGTAAAATTGAAAGTTGATGGAGAGAGGTGGGTGATTATTGGTGCATATGCACCTGGGCATGAGAAGAAAGATCATGAGAGGCAAGTGTTTTGGGAGCAGCTAAATGAGTGTGTTAGCGGTTTTGATGCACGAGACCGGGTTATAGTGATGGGTGATTTGAATGCAAAGGTGAGTAATGTGGCAGTTGAGGGAATAATTGGTATGCATGGGGTGTTCAGTGTTGTAAATGGAAATGGTGAAGAGCTTGTAGATTTATGTGCTGAAAAAGGACTGATGATTGGGAATACCTGGTTTAAAAAGCGAGATATACATAAGTATACTTATGTAAGTAGGAGAGATGGCCAGAGAGCGTTATTGGATTACGTGTTAATGGACAGGCGTGCGAAAGAGAGACTTTTGGATGTCAATGTGCTGAGAGGTGCAACTGGAGGGATGTCTGATCATTATCTTGTGGAGGCTAAGGTGAAGATTAGTATGGGTTTTCAGAAAAGAAGAGTGAATGTTGGGGTGAAGAAGGTGGTGAGAGTAAGTGAGCTTGGGAAGGAGACCTGTGTGAAGAAGTATCAGGAGAGACTGTGTACAGAATGGAAAAAGGTGAGAACAATGGAAGTAAGGGGAGTGGGGGAGGAATGGGATGTATTTAGGGAATCAGTGATGGATTGCGCAAAAGATGCTTGTGGCATGAGAAGAGTGGGAGGTGGGCTGTTTAGAAAGGGTAGTGAGTGGTGGGATGAAGAAGTAAGAGTATTAGTGAAAGAGAAGAGAGAGGCATTTGGACGATTTTTGCAGGAAAAAAATGCAATTGAGTGGGAGAAGTATAAAAGAAAGAGACAGGAGGTCAAGAGAAAGGTGCAAGAGGTGAAAAAAAGGGCAAATGAGAGTTGGGGTGAGAGACTATCAGTAAATTTTAGGGAGAATAAAAAGATGTTCTGGAAGGAGGTAAATAGGGTGCGTAAGACAAGGGAGCAAATGGGAACTTCAGTAAAGGGCGTAAATGGGGAGGTGATAACAAGTAGTGGTGATGTGAGAAGGAGATGGAATGAGTATTTTGAAGGTTTGTTGAATGTGTCTGATGACAGAGTGGCAGATATAGGGTGTTTGGGTCGAGGTGGTGTGCAAAGTGAGAGGGTTAGGGAAAATGATTTGGTAAACAGAGAAGAGGTAGTAAAAGCTTTGCGGAAGATGAAAGCCGGCAAGGCAGCAGGTTTGGATGGTATTGCAGTGGAATTTATTAAAAAAGGGGGTGACTGTATTGTTGACTGGTTGGTAAGGTTATTTAATGTATGTATGACTCATGGTGAGGTGCCTGAGGATTGGCGGAATGCTTGCATAGTGCCATTGTACAAAGGCAAAGGGGATAAGAGTGAGTGCTCAAATTACAGAGGTATAAGTTTGTTGAGTATTCCTGGTAAATTATATGGGAGGGTATTGATTGAGAGGGTGAAGGCATGTACAGAGCATCAGATTGGGGAAGAGCAGTGTGGTTTCAGAAGTGGTAGAGGATGTGTGGATCAGGTGTTTGCTTTGAAGAATGTATGTGAGAAATACTTAGAAAAGCAAATGGATTTGTATGTAGCATTTATGGATCTGGAGAAGGCATATGATAGAGTTGATAGAGATGCTCTGTGGAAGGTATTAAGAATATATGGTGTGGGAGGCAAGTTGTTAGAAGCAGTGAAAAGTTTTTATCGAGGATGTAAGGCATGTGTACGTGTAGGAAGAGAGGAAAGTGATTGGTTCTCAGTGAATGTAGGTTTGCGGCAGGGGTGTGTGATGTCTCCATGGTTGTTTAATTTGTTTATGGATGGGGTTGTTAGGGAGGTAAATGCAAGAGTTTTGGAAAGAGGGGCAAGTATGAAGTCTGTTGGGGATGAGAGAGCTTGGGAAGTGAGTCAGTTGTTGTTCGCTGATGATACAGCGCTGGTGGCGGATTCATGTGAGAAACTGCAGAAGCTGGTGACGGAGTTTGGTAAAGTGTGTGGAAGAAGAAAGTTAAGAGTAAATGTCAATAAGAGCAAGGTTATTAGGTACAGTAGGGTTGAGGGTCAAGTCAATTGGGAGGTGAGTTTGAATGGTGAGAGGCTGGAGGAAGTGAAGTGTTTTAGATATCTGGGAGTGGATCTGTCAGCGGATGGAACCATGGAAGCGGAAGTGGATCATAGGGTGGGGGAGGGGGCGAAAATTTTGGGAGCCTTGAAAAATGTGTGGAAGTCGAGAACATTATCCCGGAAAGCAAAAATGGGTATGTTTGAAGGAATAGTAGTTCCAACAATGTTGTATGGTTGCGAGGCGTGGGCTGTGGATAGAGTTGTGCGCAGGAGGATGGATGTGCTGGAAATGAGATGTTTGAGGACAATGTGTGGTGTGAGGTGGTTTGATCGAGTAAGTAACGTAAGGGTAAGAGAGATGTGTGGAAATAAAAAGAGCGTGGTTGAGAGAGCAGAAGAGGGTGTTTTGAAATGGTTTGGGCACATGGAGAGAATGAGTGAGGAAAGATTGACCAAGAGGATATATGTGTCGGAGGTGGAGGGAACGAGGAGAAGAGGGAGACCAAATTGGAGGTGGAAAGATGGAGTGAAAAGGATTTTGTGTGATCGGGGCCTGAACATGCAGGAGGGTGAAAGGAGGGCAAGGAATAGAGTGAATTGGAGCGATGTGGTATACAGGGGTTGACGTGCTGTCAGTGGATTGAATCAAGGCATGTGAAGCGTCTGGGGTAAACCATGGAAAGCTGTGTAGGTATGTATATTTGCGTGTGTGGACGTGTGTATGTACATGTGTATGGGGGGGGTTGGGCCATTTCTTTCGTCTGTTTCCTTGCGCTACCTCGCAAACGCGGGAGACAGCGACAAAGTATAAAAAAAAAAAAAAAAAAAAAAATCTCTCTTACCCTATTATTACTTACTCGATCAAACCACCCCACACCACATATTGTCCACAAACATCTCATTTCCAGCACATCCACCCTCCTCCGCTCAATTCTATCTATAGCCCATGCATCGGAACTATATAACATTGTTGGAACCACTGTTCCTTCAAACATACCCATTTTTGCTTTCCGAGATAATGTTCTCGACTTCCACACACTCTTCAACGCTCCCAGAACTTTCGCCCCATCCCCCACCCTATAATTCACTTCCACTTCCATGGTTCCATCCGCTGCCAAATCCACTCCCAGATATCTAAAACACTTCACTTCCTCCAGTTTTTCTCCATTCAAACTAACCTCCCACTTGATTTCCCCCTCAACCCTACTGTACCTAATAACCTTCCTCTTATTCACATTTATTCCTAGCTTTCTTCTTTCACACCCTTTACCAAACTCATCTCCAGCTTCTGCAGTTTCTCACATGAATCAGCTACCAGCGCTGTATCATCAGCGAACAACAACTGACTCACTTTCCGAGCTCTCTCATCCACAACAGACTGCATACTTGCCCCTCTTTCCACAACTCTTGCATTCACCTCTCTAACAACCCCATCCATAAACAAATTAAACAACCATGGAGACATCACACACCCCTGCCACAAATCTACATTCATTGAGAAGCAATCACTTTCCTCTCTTCCTACACGTACACATGCCTTACATCCTCGATAAAAACTTTTCACTGCTTCTAACAACTTGCCTCCCACATCATATATTTTTAATACCTTCCACAGAGCATCTCTATCAACTCTATCATATGCCTTCTCCGGATCCGTAAATGCTACATAGAAATCCATTTGCTTTTCTAAGTATTTCTCACATGCATTCTTCAAAGCAAACACCTTATCCACACGTCCTCTACCACTTCTGAAACTACAGTAATCTTCCTCAGTCTGATGCTCTGTACATGCCTTCACCCTCTCAATCAATACCTTCCCATATGATTTCCCAGGATTACTCAAACTTATACCTCTGTAATTTCAGCACTCACTTTTATCCCCTCTGCCTTTCTAAAATAGCACTATGCAAGCATTCTGCCAATCCTCCAGCACCTCACCATGAGTCATACATACATTGAATAACCTTACCAACCAGTCAACAATACAGTCACCCCCTTTTTTAATGAATCTCCCTGCAATACCATCCAAACCTGCTGCCTTGCCAGCTTTCATCTTCCGCAAAGATTTTACTATCTCTTCTCTGTTTACCAAATCATTCTCCCTAACCCACTCACTTTGCACACCACCTCGAACAAAACGCCCAATATCTGCCACTCTATCATCAAACACATTCAACAAACCTTCAAAATACTCACTCCATCTCCTCCCTTCACCAGTACCCGTTATCACCTCCCCATTTTCCCCCTTCACTGATGTTCCCATTTGTTCCCTTGTCTTACTCACTGTATTTACCTCCTTCCAAAACATCTTTTTATTCTCTCTAAAATTTAATGATACACTCTCACCTCAGCTCTAATTTGCCCTCTTTTTCACCTCTTGCACCTTTTTCTTGATCTCCTGCCTCTTTCTTTTATACATCTCCCACTCATTTACATTATTTTCCTGCAAAATTCATCCAAATGCCTCTCTCTTCTCTTTTACTAGTAATGTTACTTCTTCATCCCATCACACACTGCCCTTTCTAATCTGCTCACCTCCCACGCTTCTCATGCCACAAGCATCTTTTGTGCAAGCCATCACTGCTTCCCTGAATACATCCCATTCCTCTCCCACTCCCCTTACGTCCTTTGTTCTCCCTTTTTTCCATTTTGCACTCAGTTTGTCCTGGTACTTCCTCACGCAAGTCTCCTTCCCAAGATCACTTACTCTCACCACTCTCTTCACCCCAACATTCTCTCTTCTTTTCTGAAAACGTCTACAAATCATCACCTTCGCCTCTACAAGATAATGATCAGTCTTCCATCCAGTTGCACCTCTCAGCACATTAACATCCAAGTGTCTCATTCGCGCGCCTATCAATTAAAATGTAATCCAATAATGCTCTCTGGCCATCTGTCCTACTTACATATGTATACTTATGTATATCTCTCTTTTTAAACTAGGTATTCCCAATCACCAGTCCTTTTTCAGCACATAAATCTACAAGCTCTTCACCATTTCCATCTACAAAACTGAACACCCCATGTACACCAATTATTCCCTAAACGGCCCATTACTCACCTTTGCATTCAAATCACCCATCACTATAATCTGGTTTCGTGCATCAAAATGCTTACACACTCACTCAGCAGCTCCCAAAACACTTGCCTCTCATGATCTTTCCTCTCATGCTCAGGTGCATATGCACCAATAATCACCCATCTCTCTCCATCCACTTTCAGTTTACCCATATCAATCTAGAGTTTACTTTCTTACACTCTATCACATACTCCCACCACTCCTGTTTCAGGAGTAGGACTACTCCTTCCCTTGCTCTTGTCCTCTCACTAACACCTGACTTTACTCCCAAGACATTCCCAAACCACTCTTTCCCTTTAGCCTTGAGCTTCGTTTCACTGAGAGCCAAAACATCCAGGTTCCTTCCAGGTTCCTTTCCTCAGACATACTACCTATCTCTCCTTTTTTCTCATCTTGGTTACCTCCACACACATTTAGGCACCCCAATCTGAGTCTTCGAGGAGGATGAGCACTCCCAGCATGACTCCTTCTTCTGTTTCCCCTTTTAGAAAGTTAAAATATAAAGAGGGGAGGGTTTTCAGCCCCCCCCCGTTCCCATCCCCTTTAGTTGCCTTCTGCGTCACGTGAGGAATATAGAATATAGATTGATGTAGTTTGATATGGGTAAAACTGAAAGTGGTTTGAGAGAGATGGGTGATTATTGGTGCATATGCACCTGAGCATGAAAAGAAAGATCATGAGAGGCAAGTGTTTTGGGAGCAGCTGAGTGGGTGTGTTAGTAGTTTTGATGCATGAGACCGAGTTATAGTGATGGGTGATTTGAATGCAAAGGTGAGGAATGTGGCAGTTGAGGGAATAATTGGTGTACGTGGGGTGTTCAGTGTTGTAAATGGAAATGGTGAAGAGCTTGTAGATTTATGTGCTGAAAAAGGACTTGTGATTGGGAATACCTGGTTTAAAAAGAGAGATATACATAAGTATACGTATGTAAGTAGGAGAGATGGCCAGAGAGCGTTATTGGATTATGTATTAATTGATAGGCGTTTAAAAGAGAAAATTTTGGATGTTAATGTGCTGAGAAGTGCAACTGGAGGGATGTCTGATCATTATCTTGTGGAGGTGAAGGGGATAGGGGTTGTTTATGTTATGTATGGTGGGGTGGCGATGGGAATGAATAAAGGCAGACGGTATGAATTATGTACATGTGTATATATGTATATGTCTGTGTGTCTCAGTCTCTAGCTGTCATGCAATAATGCCCGAAACCACAGCTCCCTTTCCACATCCAGGCCCCACAGAACTTTCCATGGTTTACCCTAGATGCTTCACATGCCCTGATTCAATCCATTGAGAGCACGTCGACCCCGATATACCACATTGATCCAATTCACTCTATTCCTTGCCCGCCTTTCACCCTCCTGCATGTTTAGGCCCCGATCACACAAAATCTTTTTCACTCCATCTTTCCACCTCCAATTTTGTCTCCCACTTCTCCTTGTTCCCTCCACCTCCGACGCATATATCCTCTTGGTCAATCTTTCCTCACTCATTCTCTCCATTGCCCAAACCATTTCAAACACCCTCTTCTGCTCCCTCAACCATGCTCTTTTTATTTCCACACATCTCTCTTACCCTTACGTTACTTACTCGATCAAACCACCTCACACCACATATTGTCCTCAAACATCTCATTTCCAGCACATCCACCCTCCTGCGCACAACTCTATCCATAGCCCACGCCTCTCAACCATACAAAATTGTTGGAAGCACTATTCCTTCAAACATACCCATTTTTGCTTTCCGAGATAATGTTCTCGACCTTCACACATTCTTCAAGGCTCCCAGTATTTTTGCCCCCTCCCCTACCCTATGATTCACTTCCGCTTCCATGGTTCCATCCTCTGCCAGATCCACTCCCAGATATCTAAAACGCTTTACTTCCACCATTTTTTCTCCATTCAAACTTACCTCCCAATTGCCTTCAACCTCAACCCTACTGTACCTAATAACCTTGCTCTTATTCACGTTTACTCTTAACTTTCTTCTTTCACACACTACCAAACTCAGTCACCAGCTTCTGTAGTTTCTCACATGAATCAGCCACCAGTGCTGTATCATCAGCGAACAACAACTGACTCACTTCCCAAGCTCTCTCATCCCCAACAGACTTCATACTTGCCCCTCTTTCCAAAACTATTGCATTCACCTCCCTAACAACCCCATCCATAAACAAATTAAACAATCATGGAGACATCACACACCCATGCCGCAAACCTACATTCACTGAGAACCAATCACTTTCCTCTCTTCCTACACGTACACATGCCTTACATCCTCGATAAAAACTTTTCACTGCTTCTAACAACTTGCTTCCCACACCATATATTCCATATATTCTTAGTACCTTCCACAGAGCATCTCTATCTACTCTATCTTATGCCTTCTCCAGATCCATAAATGCTACATACAAATCCTTTTGCTTTTCTAAGTATATATATATATATATATATATATATATATATATATATATATATATATATATATATATATATATATTTTTTTTTTTTGCCGCTGTCTCCTGCGTTTGCGAGGTAGCGCAAGGAAACAGACGAAAGAAATGGCCCAACCCACCCCCATACACATGCCTTGATTCAATCCACTGACAGCACGTCAACCCCGGTATACCACATCGCTCCAATTCACTCTATTCTTTGCCCTCCTTTCACCCTCCTGTATGTTCAGGCCCCGATCACAAAATCTTTTTCACTCCATCTTTCCACCTCCAATTTGGTCTCCCTCTTCTCCTCGTTCCCTCCACCTCCGACACATATATCCTCTTGGTCAATCTTTCCTCACTCATTCTCTCCATGTGACCAAACCATTTCAAAACACCCTCTTCTGCTCTCTCAACCACGCTCTTTTTATTTCCACATATCTCTCTTACCCTTACGTTACTTACTCGATCAAACCACCTCACACCACACATTGTCCTCAAACATCTCATTTCCAGCACATCCATCCTCCTGCGCACAACTCTATCCATAGTCCACGCCTCGCAACCATACATCATTGTTGGAACCACTAGTCCTTCAAACATACCCATTTTTGCTTTCCGAGATAATGTTCTCGACTTCCACACATTCTTCAAGGCTCCCAGAATTTTCGCCCCCTCCCCCACCCTATGATCCACTTTCGCTTCCATGGTTCCATCCGCTGCCAGATCCACTCCCAGATATCTAAAACACTTCACTTCCTCCAGTTTTTCTCCATTCAAACTCACCTCCCAATTGAATTGACCCTCAACCCTACTGTACCTAATAACCTTGCTCTTATTCACATTTACTCTTAACTTTCTTCTTTCACAAACTTTACCAAACTCAGTCACCAGCTTCTGCAGTTTTTCACATGAATCAGCCACCAGCGCTGTATCATCAGCGAACAACAACTGACTCACTTCCCAAGCTCTCTCATCCCCAACAGACTTCATACTTGCCCCTCTTTCCAAAACTCTTGCATTCACCTCCCTAACAACCCCATCCATAAACAAATTAAACAACCATGGAGACATCACACACCCCTGCCGCAAACCTACATTCACTGAGAACCAATCACTTTCCTCTCTTCCTACACGTACACATGCCTTACATCCTCGATAAAAAGTTTTCACTGCTTCTAACAACTTGCCTCCCACACCATATATTCTTAATACCTTCCACAGAGCATCTCTATCAACTCTATCATATGCCTTCTCCAGATCCATAAATGCTACATACAAATCCATTTGCTTTTCTAAGTATTTCTCACATACATTCTTCAAAGCAAACACCTGATCCACACATCCTCTACCACTTCTGAAACCACACTGCTCTTCCCCAATCTGATGCTCTGTACATGCCTTCACCCTCTCAATCAATACCCTCCCATATAATTTGCCAGGAATACTCAACAAACTTATACCTCTGTAATTTAAGCACTCACTCTTATCCCCTTTGCCTTTGTACAATGGCACTATGCACGCATTCTGCCAATCCTCAGGCGCCTCACCATGAGTCATACATACATTAAATAACCTTACCAACCAGTCAACAATACAGTCACCCCCTTTTTTAATAAATTCCACTGCAATACCATCCAAACCTGCTGCCTTGCCGGCTTTCATCTTACGCAAAGCTTTTACTACCTCTTCTCTGTTTACCAACTCATTTTCCCTAACCCTCGCACTTTGCACACCACCTCGACCAAAACACCCTATATCTGCCACTCTATCAGATATATATATATATATATATATATATATATATATATATATATATATATATATATATATATATATATATATATTTTTTTTTTTTTCTTTTTTTTTGCTTTGTCGCTGTCTCCCGCGTTTGCGAGGTAGCGCAAGGAAACAGACGAAAGAAATGGCCCAACGCACCCCCATACACATGTATATACATACGTCCACACACGCAAATATACATACCTACACAGCTTTCCATGGTTTACCCCAGACGCTTCACATGCCTTGATTCAATCCACTGACAGCACGTCAACCCCGGTATACCACATCGCTCCAGTTCACTCTATTCCTTGCCCTCCTTTCACCCTCCTGCATGTTCAGGCCCCGATCACACAAAATCTTTCTCACTCCATCTTTCCACCTCCAATTTGGTCTCCCTCTTCTCCTCGTTCCCTCCACCTCCGACACATATATTCTCTTGGTCAATCTTTCCTCACTCATTCTCTCCATGTGCCCGAACCATTTCAAAACACCCTCTTCTGCTCTCTCAACCACGCTCTTTTTATTTCCACACATCTCTCTTACCCTTACGTTACTTACTCGATCAAACCACCTCACACCACATATTGTCCTCAAACATCTCATTTCCAGCACATCCATCCTCCTGCGCACAACTCTATCCATAGCCCACGTCTTGCAACCATACAACATTGTTGGAACCACTATTCCTTCAAACATACCCATTTTTGCTTTCCGAGATAATGTTCTCGACTTCCACACATTCTTCAAGGCTCCCAGAATTTTCGCCCCCTCCCCCACCCTATGATCCACTTCCGCTTCCATGGTTCCATCCGCTGCCAGATCCACTCCCAGATATCTAAAACACTTCACTTCCTCCAGTTTTTCTCCATTCAAACTCACCTCCCAATTGACTTGACCCTCAACCCTACTGTACCTAATAACCTTGCTCTTATTCACATTTACTCTTAACTTTCTTCTTTCACACACTTTACCAAACTCAGTCACCAGCTTCTGCAGTTTCTCACATGAATCAGCCACCAGCGCTGTATCATCAGCGAACAACAACTGACTCACTTCCCAAGCTCTCTCATCCCCAACAGACTTCATACTTGCCCCTCTTTCCAAAACTCTTGCATTCACCTCCCTAACAACCCCATCCATAAACAAATTAAACAACCATGGAGACATCACACACCCCTGCCGCAAACCTATATATATATATATATATATATATATATTGAATGGAGAAAAACTGGAAGAAGTGAAGTGGATTTTGTAGAGGATGGAATCTTCTCTTCCTACTCGTACACATGCCTTACATCCTCGATAAAAACTTTTCACTGCTTCTAACAATTTCCCTCCCACACCATATATTTTTAGTGTCTTCCACAGCTATATCATATGCTTTTCTCCAGATCCATAAATGCTACATGCAAATCCATTTCCTTTTCTAAGTATTTCTCACATATGTTGATGAAAGCAAACACCTGATCCACACATCCTCTACCACTTCTGACACCACACTGCTCTTCCCCAATCTGATGGTACTTGCCTTCACCCTCTCAATCAATACTCTCCCGTATAATTTCCCAGGAATACTCAATAAAGTTATACCTCTGTAATTTGAGAACTCACCTTTATCCCCTTTGCCTTTGTACAGTGGCACTATGCAAGCATTCCGCCAATCCTCAGGTACCTCACCCTGAGTTATTTTATTTTTATTTATTTTGCTTTGTTGCTGTCTCCCACGTTAGCGAGGTAGCGCAAGGAAACAGACAAAAGAATGGCCCAACCCACCCACATACACATGTATATACATACACATGTGCACACCAAATATACATACCTATACATCTCAACGTATATATATATATTTAAAATTAACAGTAGATTTGAAAGTGATATGAGTGCTTAATTTATTAATTTGATCCTATGAAAGAATAGTTACAGTTTGTTACTGGTATCATCCTTTGAGCATTTTATATTTAAATTTGATGAAAACCTATAGGTACAAATGAAACCATGTCTAAGGCAGATTAGGTTTAAGCAGGTTACTTGAATTGGAAATAAGTATACCTCTTTCATATTCATTACAATAATAAGTTGAGTTAATCATTACAGTCAAAGACTAATACAGCATTGTTCTTTAAAGAGTACAGGATAAATAGGTATATTATTATATGTGACACAAATGTGGATATGATGCCATGAACCATAACATATTTTGCCCAGAATATCAACATTATATCTCTTCTCATTGAAGTCTGGTTTGTACATTATTTATTTTTTTTTTTTATTATACTTTGTCGCTGTCTCCCGCGTTTGCGAGGTAGCGCAAGGAAACAGACGAAAGAAATGGCCCAACCCCCCCCCCCCCACACATGTATATACATACGTCCACACACGCAAATATACATACCTACACAGCTTTCCATGGTTTACCCCAGACGCTTCACATGCCTTGATTCAATCCACTGACAGCACGTCAACCCCGGTATACCACATCGCTCCAATTCACTCTATTCCTTGCCCTCCTTTCACCCTCCTGCATGTTCAGGCTCCGATCACACAAAATCTTTTTCACTCCATCTTTCCACCTCCAATTTGGTCTCCCTCTTCTCCTCGTTCCCTCCACCTCCGACACATATATCCTCTTGGTCAATCTTTCCTAACTCATTCTCTCCATGTGCCCAAACCACTTCAAAACACCCTCTTCTGCTCTCTCAACCACACTCTTTTTATTTCCACACATCTCTCTTACCCTTACGTTACTCACTCGATCAAACCACCTCACACCACACATTGTCCTCAAACATCTCATTTCCAGCACATCCATCCTCCTGCGCACAACTCTATCCATAGCCCATGCCTCGCAACCATACAACATTGTTGGAACCACTATTCCTTCAAACATACCCATTTTTGCTTTCCGAGATAATGTTCTCGACTTCCACACATTCTTCAAGGCCCTCCAGAATTTTCGCCCCCTCCCCCACCCTATGATCCACTTCCGCTTCCATGGTTCCATCCGCTGCCAGATCCACTCCCAGATATCTAAAACACTTCACTTCCTCCAGTTTTTCTCCATTCAAACTTACCTCCCAATTGACTTGACCCTCAACCCTACTGTACCTAATAACCTTGCTCTTATTCACATTTACTCTTAACTTTCTTCTTCCACACACTTTACCAAACTCAGTCACCAGCTTCTGCAGTTTCTCACATGAATCAGCCACCAGCGCTGTATCATCAGCGAACAACAACTGACTCACTTCCCAAGCTCTCTCATCCCCAACAGACTTCATACTTGCTCCTCTTTCCAAAACTCTTGCATTTACCTCCCTAACAACCCCATCCATAAACAAATTAAACAACCATGGAGCCATCACACACCCCTGCCGCAAACCTACATTCACTGAGAACCAATCACTTTCCTCTCTTCCTACACGTACACATGCCTTACATCCTCGATAAAAACTTTTCACTGCTTCTAACAACTTTCCTCCCACACCATATATTCTTAATACCTTCCACAGAGCATCTCTATCAACTCTATCATATGCCTTCTCCAGATCCATAAATGCTACATACAAATCCATTTGCTTTTCTAAGTATTTCTCACATACATTCTTCAAAGCAAATGGGAAGGTGATAACAAGTAGTGGTGACGTGAGAAGGAGATGGAGTGAGTATTTTGAAGGTTTGTTGAATGTGTTTGATGATAGAGTGGCAGATATAGGGTGTTTTGGTCGAGGTGGTGTGCAAAGTGAGAGGGTTAGGGAAAATGATTTGCTAAACAGAGAAGAGGTAGTGAAAGCTTTGCGGAAGATGAAAGCCGGCAAGGCAGCAGGTTTGGATGGTATTGCAGTGGAATTTATTAAAAAAGGGGGTGACTTTATTGTTGACTGGTTGGTAAGGTTATTTAATGTATGTATGACTCATGGTGAGGTGCCTGAGGATTGGCGGAATGCGTGCATAGTGCCATTGTACAAAGGCAAAGGGGATAAGAGTGAGTGCTCAAATTACAGAGGTATAAGTTTGTTGAGTATTCCTGGTAAATTATATGGGAGGGTATTGATTGAGAGGGTGAAGGCATGTACAGAGCATCAGATTGGGGAAGAGCAGTGTGGTTTCAGAAGTGGTAGAGGATGTGTGGATCAGGTGTTTGCTTTGAAGAATGTATGTGAGAAATACTTAGAAAAGCAAATGGATTTGTATGTAGCATTTATGGATCTGGAGAAGGCATATGATAGAGTTGATAGAGATGCTCTGTGGAAGGTATTAAGAATATATGGTGTGGGAGGAAAGTTGTTAGAAGCAGTGAAAAGTTTTTATCGAGGATGTAAGGCATGTGTACGTGTAGGAAGAGAGGAAAGTGATTGGTTCTCAGTGAATGTAGGTTTGCGGCAGGGGTGTCTGATGTCTCCATGGTTGTTTAATTTGTTTATGGATGGGGTTGTTAGTGAGGTAAATGCAAGAGTTTTGGAAAGAGGGGCAAGTATGAAGTCTGTTGGGGATGAGAGAGCTTGGGAAGTGAGTCAGTTGTTGTTCGCTGATGACACAGCGCTGGTGGCTGATTCATGTGAGAAACTGCAGAAGCTGGTGACTGAGTTTGGTAAAGTGTGTGGAAGAAGAAAGTTAAGAGTAAATGTGAATAAGAGCAAGGTTATTAGGTACAGTAGGGTTGAGGGTCAAGTCAATTGGGAGGTGAGTTTGAATGGAGAAAAACTGGAGGAAGTGAAGTGTTTTAGATATCTGGGAGTGGATCTGGCAGCAGATGGAACCATGGAAGCGGAAGTGGATCATAGGGTGGGGGAGGGGGCGAAAATCCTGGGAGCCTTGAAGAATGTGAGGAAGTCGAGAACATTATCTCGGAAAGCGAAAATGGGTATGTTTGAAGGAATAGTGGTTCCAACAATGTTGTATGGTTGTGAGGCGTGGGCTATGGATAGAGTTGTGCGCAGGAGGATGGATGTGCTGGAAATGAAATGTTTCAGGACAATGTGTAGTGTGAGGTGGTTTGATCGAGTAAGTAACGTAAGGGTAAGAGAGATGTGTGGAAATAAAGAGCGTGGTTGAGAGAGCAGAAGAGGGTGTTTTGAAATTGTTTGGGCACATGGAGAGAATGAGTGAGGAAAGATTGACCAAGAGGATATATGTGTTGGAGGTGGAGGGAACGAGGAGAAGTGGGAGACCAAATTGGAGGTGGAAAGATGGAGTGAAAAAGATTTTGTGTGATCGGGGCCTGAACATGCAAGAGGGTGAAAGGAGGGCAAGGAATAGAGTGAATTGGATCGATGTGGTATACCGGGGTTGACGTCCTGTCAGTGGATTGAATCAGGGCATGTGAAGCGTCTGAGGTAAACCATGGAAAGCTGTGTAGGTATGTATATTTGCATGTGTGGACGTACGCATATACATGTGTATGGGGGTGGGTTGGGCCATTTCTTTCGTCTGTTTCCTTGCGCTACCTCGCAAACGCGGGAGACCGACAAAGCAAAAAAAATATATTATTATTATTATTATTATACTTTGTCGCTGTCTCCCGCGTTTGCGAGGTAGCGCAAGGAAACAGACGAAAGAAATGGCCCAACCCCCCCCCCATACACATGTATATACATACGTCCACACACGCAAATATACATACCTACACAGCTTTCCATGGTTTACCCAGACGCCTCACATGCCCTGATTCAATCCACTGACAGCACGTCAACCCCGGTATACCACATCGCTCCAATTCACTCTATTCCTTGCCCTCCTTTCACCCTCCTGCATGTTCAGGCCCCGATCACACAAAATCTTTTTCACTCCATCTTTCCACCTCCAATTTGGTCTCCCTCTTCTCCTTGTTCCCTCCACCTCCGACACATATATCCTCTTGGTCAATCTTTCCTCACTCATCCTCTCCATGTGCCCAAACCACTTCAAAACACCCTCTTCTGCTCTCTCAACCACGCTCTTTTTATTTCCACACATCTCTCTTACCCTTACGTTACTCACTCGATCAAACCACCTCACACCACACATTGTCCTCAAACATCTCATTTCCAGCACATCCATCCTCCTGCGCACAACTCTATCCATAGCCCACGCCTCGCAACCATACAACATTGTTGGAACCACTATTCCTTCAAACATACCCATTTTTGCTTTCCGAGATAATGTTCTCGACTTCCACACATTCTTCAAGGCCCCCAGGATTTTCGCCCCCTCCCCCACCCTATGATCCACTTCCGCTTCCATGGTTCCATCCGCTGCCAGATCCACTCCCAGATATCTAAAACACTTCACTTCCTCCAGTTTTTCTCCATTCAAACTCACCTCCCAATTGACTTGACCCTCAACCCTACTGTACCTAATAACCTTGCTCTTATTCACATTTACTCTTAACTTTCTTCTTCCACACACTTTACCAAACTCAGTCACCAGCTTCTGCAGTTTCTCACATGAATCAGCCACCAGCGCTGTATCATCAGCGAACAACAACTGACTCACTTCCCAAGCTCTCTCATCCCCAACAGACTTCATACTTGCCCCTCTTTCCAAAACTCTTGCATTTACCTCCCTAACAACCCCATCCATAAACAAATTAAACAACCATGGAGACATCACACACCCCTGCCGCAAACCTACATTCACTGAGAACCAATCACTTTCCTCTCTTCCTACACGTACACATGCCTTACATCCTCGATAAAAACTTTTCACTGCTTCTAACAACTTTCCTCCCACATCATATATTCTTAATACCTTCCACAGAGCATATCTATCAACTCTATCATATGCCTTCTCCAGATCCATAAATGCTACATACAAATCCATTTGCTTTTCTAAGTATTTCTCACATACATTCTTCAAAGCAAACACCTGATCCACACATCCTCTACCACTTCTGAAACCACACTGCTCTTCCCCAATCTGATGCTCTGTACATGCCTTCACCCTCTCAATCAATACCCTCCCATATAATTTACCAGGAATACTCAACAAACTTATACCTCTGTAATTTGAGCACTCACTCTTATCCCCTTTGCCTTTGTACAATGGCACTATGCACGCATTCCGCCAATCCTGAGGCACCTCACCATGAGTCATACATACATTAAATAACCTTACCAACCAGTCAACAATACAGTCACCCCCTTTTTTAATAAATTCCACTGCAATACCATCCAAACCTGCTGCCTTGCCGTCTTTCATCTTCCGCAAAGCTTTCACTACCTCTTCTCTGTTTACCAAATCATTTTCCCTAACCCTCTCACTTTGCACACCACCTCGACCAAAACACCCTATATCTGCCACTCTGTCATCAAACACATTCAACAAACCTTCAAAATACTCACTCCATCTCCTTCTCACATCACCACTACTTGTTATCACCTCCCCATTTGCGCCCTTCACTGAAGTTCCCATTTGCTCCCTTGTCTTACGCACTTTATTTACCTCCTTCCAGAACATCTTTTTATTCTCCCTAAAATTTAATGATACTCTCTCACCCCAACTCTCATTTGCCCTTTTTTTCACCTCTTGCACCTTTCTCTTGACCTCCTGTCTCTTTCTTTTATACATCTCCCACTCAATTGCATTTTTTCCCTGCAAAAATCGTCCAAATGCCTCTCTCTTCTCTTTCACTAATACTCTTACTTCTTCATCCCACCACTCACTACCCTTTCTAATCAACCCACCTCCCACTCTTCTCATACCACAAGCATCTTTTGCGCAATCCATCACTGATTCCCTAAATACATCCCATTCCTCCCCCACTCCCCTTACTTCCATTGTTCTCACCTTTTTCCATTCTGTACTCAGTCTCTCCTGGTACTTCCTCACACAGGTCTCCTTCCCAAGCTCACTTACTCTCACCACCCTCTTCACCCCAACATTCCCTCTTCTTTTCTGAAAACCCATACAAATCTTCACCTTAGCCTCCACAAGATAATGATCAGACATCCCTCCAGTTGCACCTCTCAGCACATTAACATCCAAAAGTCTCTCTTTCGCACGCCTGTCAATTAACACGTAATCCAATAACGCTCTCTGGCCATCTCTCCTACTTACATAAGTATACTTATGTATATCTCGCTTTTTAAACCAGGTATTCCCAATCATCAGTCCTTTTTCAGCACATAAATCTACAAGCTCTTCACCATTTCCATTTACAACACTGAACACCCCATGTATACCAATTATTCCCTCAGCTGCCACATTACCCACCTTTGCATTCAAATCACCCATCACTATAACCTGGTCTCGTGCATCAAAACCACTAACACACTCATTCAGCTGCTCCCAAACACTTGCCTCTCATGATCTTTCTTCTCATGCCCAGGTGCATATGCACCAATAATCACCCACCTCTCTCCATCAACTTTCAGTTTTACCCATATTAATCGAGAATTTACTTTCTTACATTCTATCACATACTCCCACAACTCCTGTTTCAGGAGTATTGCTACTCCTTCCCTTGCTCTTGTCCTCTCACTAGCCCCTGACTTTACTCCCCAGACATTCCCAAACCACTCTTCCCCTTTACCCTTGAGCTTCGTTTCACTCAGAGCCAAAACATCCAGGTTCCTTTCCTCAAACATACTACCTATCTCTCCTTTTTTCACATCTTGGTTACATCCACACACATTTAGGCACCCCACTCTGAGCCTTCGAGGAGGATGAGCACTCCCCACGTGACTCCTTCTGTTTCCCATTTTAGAAAGTTAATACAAGGAGGGGAGGATTTCTGGCCCCCCGCTCCCGTCCCCTCTAGTCGCTTTCTACGACACGCGAGGAATACGTGGGAAGTATTCTTTCACCCCTATCCCCAGGGATATCCCCAGGGTTTGTACATATTTCCATTATTTTCATTTTTTATATTCATTTATTATCTTTGTCACTGTCTCCTGCGTTAGCGAGTTAGCGCAAGGAAACAGACGAAAGAATTGCCCAACCCACCCACATACACATATATATACATACATGCCCACTCACACACATATACATACCTATTATGTATTATTTCTATTATTATTATTATTATTATTTTTTTTTTTTTGCTGTCTCCCGCGTTTGCGAGGTAGCGCAAGGAAACAGACGAAAGAAATGGCCCAACCCACCCCCATACACATGTATATACATACGTCCACACACGCAAATATACATACCTACACAGCTTTCCATGGTTTACCCCAGACGCTTCACATGCCCTGATTCAATCCACTGACAGCACGTCAACCCTGGTATACCACATCGCTCCAATTCACTCTATTCCTTGCCCTCCTTTCACCCTCCTGCATGTTCAGGCCCCGATCAAACAAAATCTTTTTCACTCCATCTTTCCACCTCCAATTTGGTCTCCCTTTTCTCCTCGTTCCCCCCACCTCCGACACATATATCCTCTTGGTCAATCTTTCCTCACTCATTCTCTCCATGTGCCCAAACCATTTCAAAACACCCTCTTCTGCTCTCTCAACCACGCTCTTTTTATTTCCACACATCTCTCTTACCTTTACGTTACTTAGTCGATCAAACCACCTCACACCACACATTGTCCTCAAACATCTCATTTCCAGCACATCCATCCTCCTGCGCACCACTCTATCCATAGCCCACGCCTCGCAACCATACAACATTGTTGGAACCACTATTCCTTCAAACATACCCATTTTTGCTTTCCGAGATAATGTTCTCGACTTCCACACATTCTTCAAGGCTCCCAGAATTTTCGCCCCCTCCCTAACCCTATGATCCACTTCCGCTTCCATGGTTCCATCCGCTGCCAGATCCACTCCCAGATATCTAAAACACTTCATTTTATTATTATTATTATTATTATTATTATTATTATTATTATTATTATTATAATACTTTATCGCTGTTTCCCGTATCAGCTAGGTAGTGCCAGGAAACAGACGAAAAAGACCCATCCACTCATATACACATATATACATACAAGCACATGCATGTACATTTACACACACACACACACACACACACACACACACACACACACATATATATATATTTTTTTTATTTTTTTATTATACTTTGTCGCTGTCTCCCGCGTTTGCGAGGTAGCGCAAGGAAACAGACGAAAGAAATGGCCCAACCCCCCCCCATACACATGTATATACATACGTCCACATACGCAAATATACATACCTACACAGCTTTCCATGGTTTACCCCAGACGCTTCACATGCCTTGATTCAATCCACTGACAGCACGATATATATATATATATATATATATGTGGTGTGAGGTGGTTTGATCGAGTAAGTAACGTAAGGGTAAGAGAGATGTGTGGAAATAAAAAGAGCGTGGTTGAGAGAGCAGAAGAGGGTGTTTTGAAATGGTTTGGGCACATGGAGAGAATGAGTGAGGAAAGATTGACCAAGAGGATATATGTGTCGGAGGTGGAGGGAACGAGGAGAAGAGGGAGACCAAATTGGAGGTGGAAAGATGGAGTGAAAAAGATTTTGTGTGATCGGGGCCTGAACATGCAGGAGGGTGAAAGGAGGGCAAGGAATAGAGTGAATTGGAGCGATGTGGTATACAGGGGTTGACGTGCTGTCAGTGGATTGAATCAAGGCATGTGAAGCGTCTGGGGTAAACCATGGAAAGCTGTGTAGGTATGTATATTTGCGTGTGTGGACGTGTGTATGTACGTGTGTATGTGGGTTGGGCCATTTCTTTCGTCTGTTTCCTCGCGCTACCTCGCAAACGCGGGAGACAGCGACAAAGTATAAAAAAAAAAAAAAAAAAAAAAAAATATATATATATATATATATATATATATATATATATATATATATATAGTTGTTGTTCGCTGATGATACAGCGCTGGTGGCTGATTCATGTGAGAAACTGCAGAAGCTGGTGACTGAGTTTGGTAAAGTGTGTGAAAGAAGAAAGTTAAGAGTAAATGTGAATAAGAGCAAGGTAATTGGGTACAGTAGGATTGAGGGTCAAGTCAATTGGGAGGTAAGTTTGAATGGAGAAAAACTGGAGGAAGTAAAGTGTTTTAGATATCTGGGGGTGGATCTGGCAGTGGATGGAACCATGGAAGCGGAAGTGGATCATAGGGTGGGGGAGGGGGTGAAAATCCTGGGAGCCTTGAACAATGTGTGGAAGTCGAGAACATTATCTCGTAAAGCAAAAATGGGTATGTTTGAAGGAATAGTGGTTCCAAGAATGTTGTATGGTTGCGAGGCGTGGGCTATGGATAGAGTTGTGCGCAGGAGGATGGATGTGCTGGAAATGAGATGTTTGAGGACAATGTGTGGTGTGAGGTGGTTTGATCGAGTAAGTAATGTAAGGGTAAGAGAGATGTGTGGAAATAAAAAGAGCGTGGTTGAGAAAGCAGAAGAGGGTATTTTGAAATGGTTTGGGCACATGGAGAGAATGAGTGAGGAAAGATTGACCAAGAGGATATATGTGTCGGAGGTGGAGGGAACGAGGAGAAGTGGGAGACCAAATTGGAGGTGGAAAGATGGAGTGAAAAAGATTTTGTGTGATCGGGGCCTGAACATGCAGGAGGGTGAAAGGAGGGCAAGGAATAGAGTGAATTGGGTCGATGTGGTATACCGGGGTTGACGTGCTGTCAGTGGATTGAATCAGGGCGTGTGAAGCGTCTGGGGTAAACCATGGAAAGCTGTGTAGGTATGTATATTTGCGTGTGTGGACGTGTGTATATACATGTGTGTGGGGGTGGGTTGGGCCATTTCTTTTGTCTGTTTCCTTGCACTACCTCGCGGGCGCAGGAGACAGCGAGAAAGCAAAAAAAAAAAAAAAATAAAAAATATATGTGTGTGTATATATATATATATATATATATATATATATATATATATATATATATATATATATATGTATATTATTGTTATTATTATTATCATTATCCTTAATCGCTGCTTCCTGTGTCAGCGATGTAGTGTCGGGAAACGGACAAGGAATTGCCCATCCACTCATATGAGCATATATATATATAAACACACATATACATACATATACATATCAATATATATATATATATATATGTATGTATGTGTATATATATATATATATATATATATATATATATATATATATATATATATATATATATATATATATGTATGTATATATGTGTGTGTATATATATATATTGAAAAAGGGGGTGACTGTATTGTTGACTGGTTGGTAAGGTTATTTAATGTATGTATGACTCATGGTGAGGTGCCTGAGGATTGGCGGAATGCGTGCATAGTGCCATTGTACAAAGGCAAAGGGGATAAGAGTGAGTGCTCAAATTACAGAGGTATAAGTTTGTTGAGTATTCCTGGTAAATTATATGGGAGGGTATTGATTGAGAGGGTGAAGGCATGTACAGAGCATCAGATTGGGGAAGAGCAGTGTGGTTTCAGAAGTGGTAGAGGATGTGTGGATCAGGTGTTTTCTTTGAAGAATGTATGTGAGAAATACTTAGAAAAGCAAATGGATTTGTATGTAGCATTTATGGATCTGGAGAAGGCATATGATAGAGTTGATAGAGATGCTCTGTGGAAGGTATTAAGAATATATGGTGTGGGAGGTAAGTTGTTAGAAGCAGTGAAAAGTTTTTATCGAGGATGTAAGGCATGTGTACGTGTAGGAAGAGAGGAAAGTGATTGGTTCTCAGTGAATGTAGGTTTGCGGCAGGGGTGTGTGATGTCTCCATGGTTGTTTAATTTGTTTATGGATGGGGTTGTTAGGGAGATGAATGCAAGAGTTTTGGAAAGAGGGGCATGTGTGAAGTCTGTTGGGGATGAGAGAGCTTGGGAAGTGAGTCAGTTGTTGTTCGCTGATGATACAGCGCTGGTGGCTGATTCATGTGAGAATCTGCAGAAGCTGGGGACAGAGTTTGGTAAAGTGTGTGAAAGAAGAAAGTTAAGAGTAAATGTGAATAAGAGCAAGGTTATTAGGTACAGTAGGGTTGAGGGTCAAGTCAATTGGGAGGTAAGTTTGAATGGAGAAAAACTGGAGGAAGTAAAGTGTTTTAGATATCTGGGAGTGGATCTGGCAGTGGATGGAACCATGGAAGCGGATGTGGATCATAGGGTGGGGGAGGGGGCGAAAATTCTGGGAGCCTTGAAGAATGTATGGAAGTTGAGAACATTATCTCGGAAAGCAAAAATGGGTATGTTTGAAGGAATAGTGGTTCCAACAATGTTGTATGGTTGCGAGGCGTGGGCTATGGATAGAGTTGTGCGCAGGAGGATGGATGTGCTGGAAATGAGATGTTTGACGACAATGTGTGGTGTGAGGTGGTTTGATCGAGTAAGTAACGTAAGGGTAAGAGAGATGTGTGGAAATAAAAAGAGCGTGGTTGAGAGAGCAGAAGAGGGTGTTTTGAAATGGTTTGGGCACATGGAGAGAATGAGTGAGGAAAGATTGACCAAGAGGATATATGTGTCGGAGGTGGAGGGAACGAGAAGTGGGAGACCAAATTGGAGGTGGAAAGATGGAGTGAAAAAGATTTTGTGTGATCGTGGCCTGAACATGCAGGAGGGTGAAAGGAGGGCAAGGAATAGAGTGAATTGGATCGATGTGGTATACCGGGGTTGACGTGCTGTCAGTGGATTGAATCAGGACATGTGAAGCGTCTGGGGTAAACCATGGAAAGCTGTGTAGGTATGTATATTTGTGTGTGTGGACGTATGTATATACATGTGTATGGGGGTGGGTTGGGCCATTTCTTTCGTCTGTTTCCTTGCGCTACCTCGCAAACGCGGGAGACAGCGACAAAGCAAAAAATATATATATATATATATATATATATATATATATATATATATATATATATATATATATATATATATATATATATATATATACACACACACACACACACACACAGACATATACATATATAGATATGTACATAATTCATACTGTCTGCCTTTACTCATTCCCATCGCCATCTCACCACATGAAATAACAAACCCCCTCCCCCCTCATGTGTTCGAGGTAGCGCTGGGAAAAGACAACAAAGGCCCCATTCGTTCACATTCACTCTCTGTCTGTCATGTAATAATGCACTGAAACCGGAACTTCCTTTCCACACCCAGGCCCCACAAAACTTTCCATGGTTTACCCCAGACGCTTCACATGCCGTGGTTCAATCCATTGACAGCACGTCGACCCCGGTATACCACATCGTTCCAATTCACTCTTTTCCCTTCATGCCTTTCACCCTCCTGCATGTTCAGGCCCCGATCACTCAAAATCTTTTTCACTCCATCTTTCCTCCTCCAGTATGGTCTCCCACTTCTCCTCGTTCCCCCCACCTCTGACAACGAGGAGAAGTGGGAGACCAAATTGGAGATGGAAAGATGGAGTGCAAAAGATTTTGAGTGATCGGGGCCTGAACATGTAGGAGGGTGAAAGGCGTGCAAGGAATAGAGTGAATTAGAACGATGTGGTCATACATACCCTAAGTCATATGTACATTAAATACCCTTACCAACCAGTGAACAGTACAGTCATACCCTTTTTTAATAAAGAAATGACACATCCTATTGAAACGCAATGGAAAATACGTCTCAAAAAAGACCGCCACAAACCACCTTATGTTAGCGGTGGCTCTCTATGGCGACTTCTGACATATTTTCACGCCTCGAGCGTAGCCCAGGCAACCTACTGCCTCAGTTGCCTGAACACTATACGAAGTGTGGACACGAAGTTTTCCGACTCCTACATGTGCTACCTCCCAGATACCGCCCAACGTCATTTCGTGTCCCCATAGTGCTCCACATCAGTAAATATGGGTCGAACCATGACGTCGAATGAGAGGTCCCGTATCCTCGCTTTGAGGGAGGAAAACGTCTCCATTAAAGATATTTGTGCCCGAGTTGGACGTTCTCGGTCGACTGTCTTGAGGCTTCACGCTGCCGGCAGGGCGCTTGCCCCAACCAGGTTCCGGCCCCTAAACCACGCTCTGGGAGGCCAGGAAGAACCTCACAGAAGACAGACAATATCCTACGGCGTGAAGTGTCGAAAAAAACCTTTTATTACGTCCACAGAACTCAAGAAAATGTACCATGAGCTGCTAGGAAACGTTGCTACCCGCAGCATTCGCGAACGCTTGCAGCGTCACCTCCACCTCCCGTCACGATACGCAGCAGTGAAGCCACTTGTAAAAGCCGGCATGAAGCGCCATAGACTTCAATTTGCACGAAGATACCAAGACTGGACCCCAGAGAAATGGATGCAGACCTTTTTCTCCGATGAATCGACCTTCAAGACAGTACGTGTTTGTGTTAATCGCTGCCGCCGAAGCCCAAACTCCAACCGCGACCATCTAGATACACCGCAAAAGTCGTCAAACACCCTCCCTCAGTGATGGTTTGGGGAATTTTCAGTGGCGCCAACGGAGCTGGGGACGTATTTTTTACTCCCTTAAAATGAGACAATGAGTGCTGCAAATTATTTAGATGTGCTGAAGAATCACATGCACCCTTTCTATGACCTTCATCGGCCCGAAGGCGTGTTTATGCATGACGGCGCCGCTTGTCATGGCTCAGACCTTGTCAAAGTGTGGCTGGTGGACACAAACATGGGAGTGCTTGAGTGGCCGGGAAATTCCCTAGATCTCAACCCGATTGAGAATGCCTGGGCACACATCCAGCTTGAGTTATCCCTTATCCAGACGACGTCCGTCCTACGCCTTAAAGGGCGATCACCAAGGTGTGGAAAAATATTGACAAAGAATACTTCAGATCCTTGGCCAGGAGTATGCCAGGCCATCTTGAAGAAGTTAGGAAGCTCAGAGGAAACATCAAGAAGTATTACGATGAATAGAAATACCCTGTTTGATTTTTTTCCTTATTTCCCATATTTGGTGTTCGTTTTCATTGTAGGTGTCATTTTTTTCCGCCGACACTGTATATGGGAGGGTATTGATTGAGAGGGTGAAGGCATGTACAGAGCATCAGAATTGGGAAGAGCAGTGTGGTTTCAGAAGTGGTTGAGGATGTGTGGATCATGTGTTTGCTTTGAAAAATGTATGTCAGAAATACTTAGAAAAGCAAATGGATTTGTATTATGGATCTGGAGAAGGCATATGATAAGAGTTTATAGAGATGCTCTATGGAAGGTATTAGGAATATATGGTATGGGAGCTAAGTTGTTAGAAGTAGTGAAAAGTATTTATCGAGGATGTAAGGCATGTGTACATGTAGGAAGAGAGGAAAGTGATTGGTTCTCAGTGATTGTCGGTTTTTGGCAGGGGTGCGTGATGTCTCTCCATGGTTGTTTAATTGTTTTATGGATGGAGTTTTTAGGGAGGTGAATGCAAGAGTTTAGGAAAGGGGGCTAGTATGCAGTCTGTTGTGGATGAGAGAGCTTGGGAAGCGAGTCAGTTGTTCGCTCATGATGCATCGCTGGTGGCTGATTTGGTCGAGAAACTGCAGAAGCTGGTGACTGAGTTTGGTAAATTGTATGAAAGAAGAAAGCTGAGAATAAATGTGAATAAGAGCAAGGTTATTTGGTACAGTAGGGTTGAGGGACAAGTCAGTTGGGAGGTAAGTTTGAATGGAGAAAAACTGGAGGAAGTGGTGTTTTAGATATCTGGGAGTGGATATGGCAGCGGATGGAACCATGGAAGTGGAAGTGAATCATAGGGTGGGGGAGGGGGCGAAAGTTCTGGGAGCATTGAAAAAGGTGTGGAAGTTGAGAATGTTATCTTCAAAAGCAAAAATGGGTATGTTTGAAGGAATAATGGTTCCAACAATGTTATATGGTTGCAAGGCGTAAGTAATGATCGAGTAAGTAATGAAAGGGTAAGAGAGATGTGTGGTAATAAAAAGAGTGTGGTTGAGAGAGCAGAAGAGGGTGTTTTGAGTCTGATGATTATCTTGTGGAGGTGAAGGCGAAGATTTGTAAAGGTTTTCAGAAAAGAAGAGAGAATGTAGGGGTGAAGAGAGTGTTGAGAGGAAGTGAGCTTGGGAAGGAGACTTGTGTGAGGAAGTACCAGGAGAGACTGAGTACATAATGGAGAAAGGTGAGAACAAAGGACATAAGAGGAGTGGGGGAGGAATGGAATGTATTTAGGGAAGCAGTGATGGCTTGCGCAAGGGATGCTTGTGGCATGAGAAGCGTGGGAGGTGGGCAGATTAGAAAGGGTAGTGATTGGTGTGATGAAGAAGTAAGATTATTAGTGAAAGAGACGAGAGAGGCATTTGGACGATTTTTGCAGGGAAATAATGCAAATGACTGAGATGTATAAAAGAAAGAGGCAGGAGGTCAAGAGAAAGGTGCAAGAGGCAAAAACGAGGGCAAATGAGAGTTGGGGTGAGAGATTATCATTGAATTTTAGGGAGAATGAAAAGATGTTTTGGAAGGAGGTAAATAAAGTGTGTAAGACAAGGGAAGAAATGGGAACTTCAGTGAAGGGAGCTAATGGGGAGGTGATAACAAGTAGTTGTGATGTGAGAAGGAGATGGAGTGAGTATTTTGAAGGTTTGTTGAATGTGTTTGATGATAGAGTGACAGATATAGGGTGTATTGGTCGAGGTCATGTGCAAAGTGAGAGGGTTAGGGAGAATGATTTGGTAAACAGAGAAGAGGTAGTAAAAGCTTTGTGGAAAATGAAAGCCGGCAAGGCAGCGGGCTTGGATGGTATTGCAGTGGAATTTATTAAAAAAGGGGGTGACTGTATTGTTGACTGGTTGGTGAGATTATTTAATGTATGTATGACTCATGGTGAGGTGCCTGAGGATTGGCAAAATGTTGCCTAATGCCATTGTACAAAGGCAATGGGGATAAAAGTGAGTGCTCAAATTACAGAAGTATGAGTTTGTTGAGTATCCCTGGGGATAGGGGAGAAAGAATACTTCCCACATATTCCCTACATTTCGTAAAAGGCGACTTAAATGGGAGAGAGCGGGGGCTGGAAATCCTTCCCTCCAGTTTTTATTTTGCCAAAAGAACGAAAAAAGGGGGCAAGTGAGGGTTTTCCCTCCTCGGCTCAATCCTGTTCTTAACATTACCTTTGAGAATAGGTCTGAAAAAAAATATATGTATTTAAGGAGTCAAGTGGGGAGTGCTCATCCTCTCTGAAGGCTCAGATTGGGGTATCTGAATATGTGTGGCTGTAGCCAAGATGAAAAGAAAGGAGAGAGGGGTACACTGATTGAGGAAAGAAACTTGGATGTTCTGGTTCTGAGTAAAACAAACCTCAAGGGTAAACGGGAAGAGTGTTTTGGAAAGTCTTGGGGTTTGTGAGTGGACAAGAATTAAAGTAGTAGCACTACTCCTAATGCAAGAGTTGGTCAGTATGTGATAGATTGTAAGAAAGTGAATTATAGATTGATGTGGGTAAAACTAAAGTGGATGGAGAGAGAGGGGTGATTAATGGTGCTTATGCACCTGGTCATGAGAAGAAAGATCATGAGAGGCAGTCTTTTGGGAGCAGCTGAGTGAGTGTGTCAGCAGCTTTGGTGCTTGAGACCAGGTATTAGTGATGGATGATTTAAATGCAAAGATGAGTAATATGGCAGTTGAGGGTATAATTGGTGTACATTGGGTATTCAGTGCTGTTAATGGAAATGGTAAAGAGCTTGTTGATTTGTGTGTGGAAAAAAGACTGGTGATTGGGAATACCTGTTTTAAAAGGAGAGATATACATGAGTGTACGTATGTGAGTAGGAGAGATGGTCAAAGGGCATTATTGAATGACATGTTAGTTAAAAGGCGTGTAAAAGCGAGACTTTTAGATGTTAATGTGCTGAGAGGGGCAACTGGAGGGATGTCTTATCACTATCTTATAGGTAAAGGTGAAGATTTTTAGAGGTTTCTGAAACAGAAGAGAGAGTGTTGGGGAGAAAGATTGGTGAGAGTAAGTGAGCTTGGATAGGAGACTTGTGTGAGGAAGTATCAGGATAGATTGAGTATGGAATGGCAAAAGGTGAGAGCAAATGACGTGAGGGGAGTGGGGGAGGAATGGGATGTATCTAGGGAAGCAGTGATGGCTTGTTCAAAAGATGCATGTGGCATGAGAAAAGTGGGAGTTGGGAAGATTAGAAAGGATAGTGAGTGGTGGAATGAAGAAGTAAAGTTGTTAGTGAAAGAGAAGAGAGGCGTTTGGATGATACTTGCAATGAGGGAATGGAAATGACTGGGAGATGTATAAAAGAAAGTGGCAGGAGGTCAAGAGAAAGGTGCAAGGGTTGAAAAAGAGGGCAAATGAGAGTAGGGGTGAGAGTATCATTTAGCTTTAGGGGGAACAAAAAGATGTTTTGGAAGGGGGTAAATAACGTGCATAAGACAAGAGAGCAAAGACAAGAAAACAAATGAGAACATCATTGAAGGGGGCAAGTGGGGAAGTAATAACAAGAAGTAATGAAGTGAGAAGATGGAGTGAGTATTTTGAAGGTTTGTTGAATGTCTTTGATGATAGAGTGGCAAATGTAGGGTGTTTTTGTCGGTGTGGTTTGCAAAGTGAGAGGTCTTGGAGGATGGTGTAGTTAAGAGAGAAGAGGTAGTGAAAGATTTGCAGAAGATGAAATCCAGCAAGGTGGCAGATTTGGATGGTATTGCTGTAGAATTTATTAAAAAAGGGGATGACTGTATTGTTGATTGGTTTGTAAGGATATTCATTGTATGTATGGATCATGGTGAAGTCCCTGAGGATTGGCAGAATGCATGCAAAAGGGAAAGGGGATAAAGTAGAGTGTTCAAACTACAGAGGCATAAGTTTGTTGAGTATTCTTGGGAAATTTTATGGGAGAGTATTGATTGAGAGGATGAAGGCATGTATAAAGCATTAGATTGGGGAAGAGCAGTGTGGTTTGAGAAGTGGTGGAGGATGTGTGGATCAGGTATTTGCTTTGAAGAATGTATGCGAGAAATACTTAGAAAAACAGATGGATTTGTATGTAGCACTTATGGGTCTGGAGAAGGCATATGATAGGGTGAATAGAGATGCTTTGTGGAAGGTTTTAAGAGTATATGGTGTGAGAGGTAAGTTGCTGGAAGCAGTGAAAAGTTTTTACCAAGGATGAAAGGCATGTGTACGAGTAGGAAGAGAGGAGAGTGATTGGTTCCCAGTGAATGTCAGTTTGTGACAGGGGTGTGTGATGTCCCCATGGTTGTTTAATTTGTTTATGGATGGGGTGGTTAGAGAGGTAAATGCAAGGGTTTTGGTGAGAGGGGCAAGAATGCAGTTTGTTGGGGATGAGAGCGCGTGAGTCAGTTGTTGTTCGTCCTAGTGGCTGAATTGTGTGAGAAACTGCAGAGGTTGGTGACTAAGTTTGGAAAATGTGTAAAAGGAGAAAGTTGAGAGTAAATAAGAATAAGAGCAAGGTTATAAGGTTCAGTAGAGTTGAGGGACAAGCTAATTGGGATGTTAGTTTGAATGGAGAAAAATTGGAGGAAGTGAAGTGTTTTAGATATCTGGGAGTGGACTTAGCAGCTGATGGAACCATTTAAGTGGAAGTGAATCACAGGGTGGGGGAAGGGGTAACAGGTCTGGGAGTGATAAAGATTGCGTGGAAAAAGAGAACATCATCTCGGAGAGAAAAGGTCGGTATGTTTGAAGGAATAGTTGTTACAACAATGTTATATGTTTGCAAGGCATGGGCTACAGATGGGCTTGTATGGAGGAGGGTGGATGTGTTGGAAATGAAAAGTTTGAGGACAATATGTGGTATGAGGTGGTTTGATCAAGTAAGTAATGAAAGGGTAAGAAAGATGTGTGGAAATAAGAAGAGTGTGATTGAGAGAGTACAAGAGGGTGTGTTGAAATTATTTGGACATGTGGAGAGAATGAGCGAGGGAAGATTGACAGAGAGGGTATATTTGTCAGAGGTGGAAGGAACAAGGAGAAGCAGGAGACCAAATTGGAGGTGGAAAGATGGCATGAAAAAGATTTTGAGCGATCGGGGCCTGAACATACAAGAGGGAGAGAAGCATGCAAGGAATAGAGTGAATTGGATTGATGTGGTATACCAGGGTCAATGTGCTGTCAATGGACTGAAACAGGGCTCGTGAAGCATCTAGGGTAAACTATGGAGGGATCTGTTGGGCCTGGATGTGGATAAGGAGCTATGGTTTAGGTGCATTATACATGACAGCTAGAGACTGAGTGTGAATGAATGTGGCCTTTTTTTTTGTCTGTCTTCCTGGTGCTACCTTGCTGAAGCAGAGGGTAGCGATGCTGTTTCCTGTGGGTTGGGACAATGACAGGAATGGATGAAGGCAAGCAAGTATGAATATGTACCTGTGTATATATGTGTATTTATGTATATGTTGATATGTATATGTATATAGATATATATATGTGCGTATATGGGCATTTATATATATATATATATATATATATATATATATATATATATATATATATATATATATATATATATATATATATATATTGCGGCAGGGGTGTGTGATGTCTCCATGGTTGTTTAATTTGTTTATGGATGGGGTTGTTAGGGAGGTAAATGCAAGAGTTTTGGAAAGAGGGGCAAGTATGAAGTCTGTTGGGGATGAGAGAGCTTGGGAAGTGAGTCAGTTGTTGTTTGCTGATGATACAGTGCTGGTGGCTGATTCATGTGAGAAACTGCAGAAGCTGGTGACTGAGTTTGGTAAAGTGTGTGGAAGAAGAAAGTTAAGAGTAAATGTGAATAAGAGCAAGGTTATTAGGTACAGTAGGGTTGAGGGTCAAGTCAATTGGGAGGTGAGTTTGAATGGAGAAAAACTGGAGGAAGTGAAGTGTTTTAGATATCTGGGAGTGGATCTGGCAGCGGATGGAACCATGGAAGCGGAAGTGGATCATAGGGTGGGGGAGGGGGCGAAAATTCTGGGGGCCTTGAAGAATGTGTGGAAGTCGAGAACATTATCTCGGAAAGCAAAAATGGGTATGTTTGAAGGAATAGTGGTTCCAACAATGTTGTATGGTTGCGAGGCGTGGGCTATGGATAGAGTTGTGCGCAGGAGGATGGATGTGCTGGAAATGAGATGTTTGAGGACAATGTGTGGTGTGAGGTGGTTTGATCGAGTGAGCAACGTAAGGGTAAGAGAGATGTGTGGAAATAAAAAGAGCGTGGTTGAGAGAGCAGAAGAGGGTGTTTTGAAGTGGTTTGGGCACATGGAGAGAATGAGTGAGGAAAGATTGACCAAGAGGATATATGTGTTGGAGGTGGAGGGAACGAGGAGAAGAGGGAGACCAAATTGGAGGTGGAAAGATGGAGTGAAAAAGATTTTGTGTGATCGGGGCCTGAACATGCAGGAGGGTGAAAGGAGGGCAAGGAATAGAGTGAATTGGAGCGATGTGGTATACCGGGGTTGACGTGCTGTCAGTGGATTGAATCAAGGCATGTGAAGCGTCTGGGGTAAATCATGGAAAGCTGTGTAGGTATGTATATTTGCGTGTGTGGACGTATGTATATACATGTGTATGGGGGGGGGGTTGGGCCATTTCTTTCGTCTGTTTCCTTGCGCTACCTCGCAAACGCGGGAGACAGCGACAAAGTATAATAAAAAAAAATATATATTTTTTTTTTTTTTTTTTTTTTTTTTATACTATTCGCCATTTCCCGCGATAGCGAGGTAGCGTTAAGAACAGAGGACTGGGCCTTTGAGGGAATACCCTCACCTGGCCCCCTTCTCTGTTCCTTCTTTTGGAAAATTAAAAAAAAAAAAAAAAAAAAAAAAAAAGAAACGAGAGGGGAGGATTTCCAGCCCCCCGCTCCCTTCCCTTTTAGTCGCCTTCTACGACACGCAGGGAATACGTGGGAAGTATTCTTTCTCCCCTATCCCCAGGGATATATATATATATATATATATATATATATATATATATATATATATATATATATATATATATATATATATAAATATATATATATATATATTTTCCCTGGGGATAGGGGACAAAGAATACTTCCCACGTATTCCCTGCGTGTCATAGAAGGCGACTAAAAGGGGAGGGAGCGGGGGGCTGGAAATCCTCCCCTCTTGTTTTTTTTTTTAATTTTCCAAAAGAAGGAACAGAGAATTGGGCCAGGTGAGGGTATTCCCTCAAAGGCCCAGTCCTCTGTTCTTAACGCTACCTCGCTAATGCGGGAAATGGCGAACAGTTTGAAAGAAAAGAAAGATATATATATATATATATATATATATATATATATATATATATATATATATATTTTTTTTTTTTTTTTTATACTTTGTCGCTGTCTCCCGCGTTTGCGAGGTAGCGCAAGGAAACAGACGAAAGAAATGGCCCAACCCTCCCCATACACATGTACATACACACGTCCACACACGCAAATATACATACCTACACAGCTTTCCATGGTTTACCCCGGACGCTTCACATGCCTTGATTCAATCCACTGACAGCACGTCAACCCCTGTATACCACATCGCTCCAATTCACTCTATTCCTTGCCCTCCTTTCACCCTCCTGCATGTTCAGGCCCCGATCACACAAAATCCTTTTCACTCCATCTTTCCACCTCCAATTTGGTCTCCCTCTTCTCCTCGTTCCCTCCACCTCCGACACATATATCCTCTTGGTCAATCTTTCCTCACTCATTCTCTCCATGTGCCCAAACCATTTCAAAACACCCTCTTCTGCTCTCTCAACCATGCTCTTTTTATTTCCACACATCTCTCTTACCCTTACGTTACTTACTCGATCAAACCACCTCACACCACACATTGTCCTCAAACATCTCATTTCCAGCACATCCATCCTCCTGCGCACAACTCTATCCATAGCCCACGCCTCGCAACCATACAACATTGTTGGAACTACTATTCCTTCAAACATACCCATTTTTGCTTTCCGGGATAATGTTCTCGACTTCCACACATTTTTCAAGGCTCCCAAAATTTTCGCCCCCTCCCCCACCCTATGATCCACTTCCGCTTCCATGGTTCCATCCGCTGACAGATCCACTCCCAGATATCTAAAACACTTCACTTCCTCCAGTTTTTCTCCATTCAAACTCACCTCCCAATTGACTTGACCCTCAACCCTACTGTACCTAATAACCTTGCTCTTATTCACATTTACTCTTAACTTTCTTCTTCCACACACTTTACCAAACTCCATCACCAGCTTCTGCAGTTTCTCACATGAATCAGCCACCAGCGCTGTATCATCAGCGAACAACAACTGACTCACTTCCCAAGCTCTCTCATCCCCAACAGACTTCATACTTGCCCCTCTTTCCAAGACTCTTGCATTTACCTCCCTAACAACCCCATCCATAAACAAATTAAACAACCATGGAGACATCACACACCCCTGCCGCAAACCTACATTCACTGAGAACCAATCACTTTCCTCTCTTCCTACACGTACACATGCCTTACATCCTCGATAAAAACTTTTCACTGCTTCTAACAACTTGCCTCCCACACCATATATTCTTAATACCTTCCACAGAGCATCTCTATCAACTCTATCATATGCCTTCTCCAGATCCATAAATGCTACATACAAATCCATTTGCTTTTCTAAGTATTTCTCACATACATTCTTCAAAGCAAACACCTGATCCACACATCCTCTACCACTTCTGAAACCACACTGCTCTTCCCCAATCTGATGCTCTGTACATGCCTTCACCCTCTCAATCAATACCCTCCCATATAATTTACCAGGAATACTCAACAGACTTATACCTCTGTAATTTGAGCACTCACTCTTATCCCCTTTGCCTTTGTACAATGGCACTATGCACGCATTCCGCCAATCCTCAGGCACCTCACCATGAGTCATACATACATGTCATATATATATATATATATATATAATCCCTGGGGATAGG
This sequence comes from Panulirus ornatus, assembly GCF_036320965.1. Classification (NCBI taxonomy): domain Eukaryota; kingdom Metazoa; phylum Arthropoda; class Malacostraca; order Decapoda; family Palinuridae; genus Panulirus; species Panulirus ornatus. The sequence goes on from NC_092229.1 coordinate 31,612,753, forward strand.
GGAGAAAGAATACTTCCCACGTATTCCCTGCGTGTCATAGAAGGCGACTAAAAGGGGAGGGAGCAGGGGGGCTGGAAATCCTCCCCTCTTTTTTTTTTTAATTTTCCAAAAAAAGGAACAGAGAAGGGGGCCAGGTGAGGATGTTCCCTCAGAGGCCCAGTCCTCTGTTCTTAACGCCACCTTGCTGATGCGGGAAATGGCGAATAGTTTGAAAAAAATATATATATATATCTTTCTTTTTTCTTTTAAACTATTCGCCATTTCCCGCGTTAGCGAGGTAGCGTTAAGAACAGAGGACTGGGCCTTAGTGGAATATCCACACCTGGCCCCCCTCTGTTCCTTCTTTAAAAAAAAAGAGAGAGAGAGGGGAGGATTTCCAGCTCCCCGCTCCCTCCCCTTTTAGTCGCCTTCTACGACACGCAGGGAATACGTGGGAAGTATTCTTAATCCCCTATCCCCAGGGATTATATATATATATATATATATATATATATATATATATATATATATATATATATATATATATATATATAAATTATCCCTGGGGATAGGGGAGAAAGAATACTTCCCACGTATTCCCTGCGTGTCGTAGAAGGCGACTAAAAGGGGAGGGAGCGGGGGGCTGGAAATCCTCCCCTCTCACTTTTTTTTTTTTTAATTTTCCAAAAGAGGGAACAGAGAAGGGGCCCAGGTGAGGATATTCCCTCAAGGGCCTAGTCCTCTGTTCTCAACGCTACCTCGCTAATGCGGGAAATGGTGAATAGTATGAAAGAAAAATATATATAAATGCCCATATACGCACATATATATATATTTTTTTTTTTTATACTTTGTCGCTGTCTCCCGCGTTTGCGAGGTAGCGCAAGGAAACAGACGAAAGAAATGGCCCAACCCCCCCCCCATACACATGTATATACATACTTCCACACACGCAAATATACATACCTACACAGCTTTCCATGGTTTACCCCAGACGCTTCACATGCCTTGATTCAATCCACTGACAGCACGTCAGCCCCGGTATACCACATCGCTCCAATTCACTCTATTCCTTGCCCTCCTTTCACCCTCCTGCATGTTCAGGCCCCGATCACACAAAATCTTTTTCACTCCATCTTTCCACCTCCAATTTGGTTTCCCTCTTCTCCTTGTTCCCTCCACCTCCGACACATATATCCTCTTGGTCAATCTTTCCTCACTCATCCTCTCCATGTGCCCAAACCACTTCAAAACACCCTCTTCTGCTCTCTCAACCACGCTCTTTTTATTTCCACACATCTCTCTTACCCTTACGTTACCAACTCGATCAAACCACCTCACACCACACATTGTCCTCAAACATCTCATTTCCAGCACATCCATCCTCCTGCGCACAACTCTATCCATAGCCCATGCCTCGCAACCATACAACATTGTTGGAACCACTATTCCTTCAAACATACCCATTTTTGCTTTCCGAGATAATGTTCTCGACTTCCACACATTTTTCAAGGCCCCCAGGATTTTCGCCCCCTCCCCCACCCTATGATCCACTTCCGCTTCCATGGTTCCATCCGCTGCCAGATCCACTCCCAGATATCTAAAACACTTCACTTCCTCCAGTTTTTCTCCATTCAAATATATATATATATATATATATATATTTTTTTTTTTTTTTTTTTTTTTTTTTTCAAACTATTCGCCATTTCCCGCATTAGCGAGGTAGCGTTAAGAACAGAGGACTGGGCCTTTTTCGGAATATCCTCACCTGGCCCCCTCTGTTCCTTCTTTTGGAAAATTAAAAAAAAAACGAGAGGGGAGGATTTCCAGCCCCCCGCTCCCTCCCCTATTAGTCGCCTTCTACGACACGCAGGGAATACGTGGGAAGTATTCTTAATCCCCTATCCCCAGGGATATATATATATATATATATATATATATATATATATATATATATATATATATATATATATATATATATATATTTTTCTTTTTCTTTTTTCAAACTATTCGCCATTTCCCGCATTAGCGAGGTAGCGTTAAGAACAGAGGACTGGGCCTTTGAGGGAATACCCTCACCTGGCCCAATTCTCTGTTCCTTCTTTTGGGAAAAAAAAAAAAAAAAAAAAAAAAAAAAAAAAAACGAGAGGGGAGGATTTCCAGCCCCCCGCTCCCTCCCCTTTTAGTCGCCTTCTACGACACGCAGGGAATACGTGGGAAGTATTCTTAATCCCCTATCCCCAGGGATAGGGGATATATATATATATATATATAATATATATATATATATATGTGTGTGTGTATAAGAGAGGATGGGCCATCCTTCTGTTTCCTGGCTCTACCTCGCTGACATGGGAAACAGTGATTCTGTATAAGAAAATAATAGAATATAATGAATTGGAATGATTTGGTTTACTGGGGTCGACGTGCTGTCAGTGGACTGAATCAGGGCAAGTGAAGCATCTGGGGTAAACAATGGAAAGGTCTGTGGGGCCTGGATGTGGATAGGGAGCTGTGGTTTCAGTGCATTACATGACAGTCAGAGACTGAGTGTGAACGAATGGGGCCTTTTTGTCTGTATTCCTGGCACTGCCTCACTGAAGCAGGGGATAGCAATGCTGTTCTTCCTTTGGGGTGGGGTAGCGACAGGAATGGATGAAGGCAAACAAGTATGAATATGTACATGTGTATGTATGTAATGTCGGTGTATGTATATGTATGCATATGTTGATGTGTATATATGCTAATGTGGGCATTTATGTACATGTGTGTGTATAACAGTGGATTGGCCATTCTTCATCTGTTTCCTGGCATTACCTAGCCGATGCAGGAAACAGCAATTATGTATAATGATATTATAATAGAATATCCCCTATCCTTGGGGATAGGGGAGAATGAATACTTCTTACATATTCCCTGTGTGTTGGAGAAAGTGACACAAGGGAAGGGAGAGGGGGGCTGGAAATTTTCCCCTCCTGTTTTTTTAATTTTCCAAAACAAGGAACAGAGAAGACTGACCAAGTGAGGATATTCCCTCAAAGGCTCAGTCCTCTGTTGTAAACACTATCCAGCTAATGCTGGAAATGACAAATATGCATGAAAGAAATGATTCAACCCCATGTTGGAAGACCACCTATTTTACCAACTTAGTAGTTCTCAGAGGTGCAAGTGAACAAGATGTTGTTAATGTGCATGATGTTTCTTTATGTCTGATTCCTTGCCTTTAGAAGTATTATTTATTTATTATTTATTTTGCAGTAATACTGTTGGAATGAGTTTTGTTCTTAGATTATATTGCCTTATTTATCAACCTCCCAGGTATGAATATATATGTTCTAGAATGGGAGAGAAAGCAAAGAAGAGGCATCATTATCATATCTAAATACTCCTTATTACTTATGTGATAGTGATCTAGAACTGAAGCTTGTTTGGTTTTTCATTGTTTTGATATTATTTGCATTATTGTTTACCTCTCTTAACTTCATGATAGAAATTATTTTTATTCCTGTGTTCCATTGTTTTATTATTATGTCATTGATTTTGTATCATTAGGTACCTCACAATATTAGTTTGGGGATAGATTTTGATCTCAGATTATACTATTATTTTATTTATCAGCCTCTGAGAAGTGTAAATTGGTATTAGAGAGGGAGAGAAAATACTAATAACAAATACTAATAATGAATAGAGCATGTAGGCATATCCTGGGACATATGGCTAGTGTACCCAGGTAGCAATACAATGAAATGAAGTTCACGTCACAAGTATCTTGCAGCTGTTGGCAGCATGTCTTTCGTGTTTTATCCTTTTTAAGTACACTGAACTTTTACACTCCTCTTAGGAGGATGTTAGATACCTAAGTGTACTGTTAGATGGTTTGTTTTTTTGTGTCTTGAATGTCTATCAAATACTAAAAAAAAGAAAGGGTCATATGTGAAAATTTCTGAATTTTTTGGTTTTAGGGTATGGAAAGGAAACCAACCACAGAAGTTAAAGGTTTAAAGTAGTTGTGACTCAGAAAAGCATATAAAATTCTAGATAATCTTTATACTGATTCATTTTATATCATTACACTTTGTTTTTTTATTCATATCCTGTCAGTTTATGGTCAACTTTTGAACAAAAACACATCAGCCAGTGCATGCTCTTGCCATGGTTTTTCAGCACCCCCTGAGGAAATAAATCTGTGACATTATGTGTGTCAAAATAATTATGAGTGGTATGTGGAGTTTGGGGATGCGTAGGATGTTTGATGCAAGAAATTCATTGCAGTTGCCACAGCCATGGGTCATGTTTCCTCAGCTGTAGGCACTTAATAAAGATAAGGAGAAATTAAGATCTACAGCATTGACTGGCACTTCATTAGCTGCTAACTAAGTTTGTAGGAGAGGGAGCAGTGTGGCAGAAAAGATGGAATACCTACTGAGTGTTTGGATTGAAGATGAGAATCAGAGGAATGTGCTGATGACATGATGTGGCTTACAGATGTTTCATGTGGCTACAGGGAGCTGTGTAAAGGGAAGAGGCTTGCCACACAGCTAACTTTGGATGGCTTTTTTAAAAGGCTGAGGGAAACTTCTCCACCTCTGGTTAAAACTTTTGTTGAATTAGAGAATTTTGTGGTTGATATAAACAGCAGTAGTGCTCCTTCTTAGTAACACTCAGTCCATCTTAATTCTACTTCCACCACAAACCCTCAGTAACACATTATCTTTAGATTTTCATTAGATATTGTCTAGATTAACTGATATAGGTTTGTGGTAAGCTGTTTTTAGACTAATTAGTTGCATTTATATCCTATACCTTAGTTAGATATGAAAAATTTTAAGAAAAAAAAAATATAGTTGGTTTCATGAGTTCATATAGCAGTATCAGTATAGCAAAAGGGTTTCTTAGATCATACGTTTTACTATTTGAGGGATACCAGTGCTGTTTCAATTACATAGGATCTGGTCCCTCTTCATCTAGGACTTAAGTGATCATTTTAACCAGTGATCACCTGTCATATGTTCAACATGATTAGACCACATGAAAAAACTCATCTACATGCCTTTCTAAAATTCTTCTTTAGTCAGCACCTTCACCTGCCCTATCACATATGATTATTCTAATAAAACAATCAATTTAAGTCAGTAAGGTAGGCAAACATATGACTGATAATGTCAAGTATGTTAAAAGTGAACATGAAGCTTAACTATAATGTATCCTGGAGATGTGTGTAAATATCTCTACTAAAAACAGTGCTATGATCCTTAGCTAAGCTACTACATTTCTGTCATGCCTTTTGTGTCGCACCAACTTAACTTACATTTTATACTGAGTGTAAATATCTCTACTAAAAACAGTGCTATGATCCTCAGCTAAGCTACTACATTTCTGTCTTGCCTTTTGTGTCACACCAATGTAACTTAATTTTATACTGGGTGGTTACGAGGGCAAAAAGAAAGTGGTTGGTGCAGTTAAGAAATGGAAGGTAGTTAGTGTGTATAGATATAAGACGTAGGATATCATAAGATGGGTCAGTAATGTACTAGATAGATATTTTTGTTGTCTTACTTTTGAACCTTCAGCAGACAGTTGGTGTTTGTAGTGTTGTTGGTTTAGGAAGGAAATTATCCAAGCTTAGTTAAGAATCATTCTATGTTTATTGGAAGGTGATTGGGAGTTGGAAATTATCCAAGCTTTGTTAAGAATTATTCAGTATGTTTATGGAAGGTGATTGGAAGTCTATGTTCATGATGTGAGGCTGTGGGAATTGGGTGTGTTCAGTATTAGTACCAGTATTAAAATCACGGAAAGGTCTGTAATTTGTGTATTCATTGTCTTTTTGTTTCTGCCATACTTTTTGTGCTTCTTCCCTTGAGCATGGGATAGGAGAGAAAGAATTATTCCTCCATATTCCATGCATGTCATTGAAAGTGACTAAAAGGGGGCAGGGGTGGGGTACTGGACCCCCGCCACACACACACACACACACACACACACACACACACACACACACACACACACACACACACACACACACACACACACACACTCTTCTTTTATTTAAATTTCTAAAAGAGAAAAGAAGAAGGAGCTATGCAGGGGGTGCTTATCCTCTTTGAAAGCTCAGGCTGGGGTGTCTAAATGTGTGTTGCTGTAACCATGGTGAGAAGGGAAGAGAGATAGGTAGTATGGCTGAACAAAGAAACCCAGATGTTCTTTCTCTGAGTGAAACAAAGCTCAATAGAAAAAGGGAATAGTGGTTCAGAAATGCCAAGGGATTAAAGTTAGGGGTTGATGAGAGAACAGGAGTTGAAGAAGGGGTAGCACTACTCCAGACGCACAAGTTGTGGGAGTATGGCAGAGTTTAAGAAAGAATGTTCTAGATTGATGTGGGTAAAACTGAAAGCAGTTGGCAAGAGATAGGTAATTATTAGTGCTTATGCACCTGACTATGAGAAGGATCATGAGAGGCAAGTGTTTTGGGAGCAGCTGAGTGAATGTGTCAGCAATTTTGATAAGACTGTGTATTAGAGATGGATGATTTGAATTTGAATGCAAGTAATGTTGCAGCTTAGGGTATAGTTGGGGTGCATTGGAATATTCAGCATTATGAATGGAAATACTGAACAGTTTATGGAGTTGTTTGCTGAGGAAGGACTGATGATTGGGGATGCCTGGTTTAAAAGGAGAGAGACACACACAGGTTTGCATATGCAAATGGGAGAGATAGTCACTGGGCATTATTGGAAAGCATATTAATTGATAGGCATATAAAAGACAGACTTTTGGATGTAAAGATGCTGAGAGGGGCAGCTGGTGGGATGTATGATCACTTTCTTGTGGAGACAAGATTGAGGATTTGTAGAGGATTTTGAAAATGAGGAAACATTGTTGAGGAGAGGAGAGGATAGTGATGAGAGTAAAGGAGCTTGAAAAGGAGACTTGGATGAAGAAAAATCTGGAGAGATTGAAAGTAGAATGGCAAAGGTGAGAGTAAATAAGGCAAGGAGAGTAGGTGAGGAATAGGAGGTATTTAGGGAAGCAGTGATTGCATGTGCAAGAGATGCATGTGGCATGCAAAAGGTGGGAGTAGGGCAGATTAGAAAGGGTAGTGAATGGAGGGATGAAGAAGTTAAGTTGTTAATGAAAGAGGAAAAGGTATTTATACAGTACTTGCAGGAAAGGAGTGCATGTGATTGGGAGGTGTTTAGGAAAAAGCAGCAAGAGGTCGAGAGGAAGGTGCGGGGGGTTGAAAAAGAGGGCATACAAGAGTTGGGTTAAGTGAGTATCAGTAGACCTTATGGAGAGTTAGAAAATGCTTGGGAAAGAGGTAAATAATGTATAAAAGAAAGAGAACAAATGGGAACATTGGTGAATGAGGCAAAAGAGGTTATGATTGTAATTGTAATTCAGTTGAAATGTAATTAATTACAGAAATATTGTAATTGTAATTGAAAAAGATAAGAAGTTAACTGTAATTGAATCATTTATCAAGTGATTTTGATTTAATTGTAATTCTGAAAGGGAAATAATGTGGTACTGGTAACCTTGTAAATTTTTAAACTGGCAATAGTGGTAGCGTTACTGGTCCAAAAAAATAGTAACAGTAGCTGTAGCAGTATGATATATGAAAATTAAACCCATTAGTGGTACTTGCTACCAGACTTTCATGTTATTAACTGTTTGAGTCCACCATATTGATCCCTTGGCCCTACCCAAACAAAATTGTCAGTCTGATAACAAAAACGAAACATTATACGAACTCAGAACCCTGTAGAGGTGAATAATGCAATTGATCTTCTGTCCCAGAGAAAGCAGGGAGTAAGAAAATCATGCCAGTGAAGATTTCTACCTTAAAGGAGCTTGTGGTTGTCCTGGAACCTTTTTACAAGGCCATGGAAGTTGTGGAGGAGCAGAATAAGGTCACCATACCTGCCATTGGACTAGTGATTCAGGGACTTAAACACTCACTGGAAAACCTAATTCATAATCATAAAACCCAATTACAATACTGAGAACACCTGGCTAAAGTCCTATTGAACTCTGTGAAGAAATGGTTGGATCTATACATGGAAATGAGAGATGTTCAAGTAGTGACTTTTTTGGATCCTAGGTTCAAACTGGACTGGCTTCCATTACAACAGCAGGACAGAGTACTGGTACATGTCAAGGAAATGCTTGAAGAATAGGAGGTAGTTCAGGAGGGTTCAACATCAACAATGGATAAAGAAAGTAACAAGGATGATCTAGCAGAAGGATTACCTGAATCAAGAAGACCCAGACTTTTCTCCTTCATACCAAAATGTTTGACGAAATTCCAAAATCAACGGAGATCAGAGGGAGCACAGTGTCATTGAGTCTTTTGTTGAAGCAATATGTAGAGGAAGGTACTCTGTCATGTTCAAGTCATCCAGTGAGAAGTGTCCCAAATTTTGCATCCACTGAAGAACTTTACATGAAAGATGATTGGGTGTACTGCTACATCTACTTCATCAGAGCAAGTTTTTAGCATTGCTGGAAATTTTTTCATTGCTATTAGAGCTCAACTTGGTGTCACTTCTTTCTGTTTAGTGTTACTGATAAAGTGCAATAATAAATTGCATGAAAAACTACAGCTTCTTATTTACAATCAGCAACTTCTACTGAAATCTTTTTTTTTTTCAGAATAGTTTGTGACCCTTTTTTGTAAATAAAGTATAACCTTACAATTGCAAAATTAGTGTTTTAATCTAAGATTTTATCTTAAATTTGGGATATTGTAATTAAGGTTTTTTTGGATGGGTTATTGTAATTGTAATGTAATTGCTGTTCCAAATGTAACAATTGTAACAAAAAATGGAAAGTATTGTAATTGTAATTTAATTTTTAAAGTGTAATTGCTACAACAATGGTGATAAAAGATGGTGATGAAGTAAGAAGGAGATGAAGTGAGTATTTTGAAGAATTGTTGAATGTATTTGATGATAAAGTATTAAAAGTAGGTGTTTTGGTTGGGATGGTCTACGAAGTGACAGAGTCATGGAGAGTGTTTTGGTGGAGAGAGAGGAGGTGATGAAATCCTTGTGTAAGATGAAATGTGGCAAAGCAGCTGCAATGGATGGTATTGCAGTTCATTTGATTGAGAAAGTGGGTGGCTGTGTTGTTGATTAGTTGGTAACGATATTCAATGTATGTATGGATCATGGTGAGGTACTGAGGATTGGCAGTTTGCATGTAAAATGCCATTGTATAAAGTCAAATGGGATTAGGGTGAGTGTTCAAACTACAGAGGTATAAGTTTGTTGAGTATACTTGATAAGTTGTATGGGAGGGATATGATTGAGAGGGTGAAGGCATGTACAAAGCATTAGAATGGGGGGGAGTATTGTTGTTTCAGAAGTAGTAGAGGATGTGTGGATGAGGTATTTGCTTTAAAGAATGTGTCTGAAAATCTTAGAAAAAGGGATGGATGAAGATTTGTAGAGGTTTTCAGAAAGGAAGAGGGAATGTTGGGGGTGAAGAGAGTGGTGAGGGTAAGTGAGCTTGGGAAGGAGACTTCTGTGGGGAAGTACCAGAAGAGACTGAATGCAGAATGGAAAAAGGTGAGAACAAAGGAGGTAAGGGGAGTAGGGGAGGAATGGGATGTATTTAGGGAAGCATTGATGGCTTGCACAAAAGATGCTTGTGGCATGAGAAGCGTAGGAGGTGGGCAGATTAGAAAGGGTAGTGAATAGTGGGATGAAGTAAGATTATTAGTGAAAGAGATGAGAGAGGCATTTGGATGATTTTTGCAGGGAAATAATGCAAATGAGTGGGAGATGTATAAAAGAAAGAGGCAAGAGGTCAAGAGAAAGGTGCAAGAGGTGAAAAAGAGGGCGAAGGAGAGTTAGGGTGAGAGAGTATCATTAAATTTTAGGGAGAATAAAAAGATGTTTTGGAAGGAGGTAAATAAAGTGCATAAGACAAGGAAACATATGGGAACATCAGTGAAGGGGGCTAATGGGGAGGTGATAACAAGTAGTGGTGATGTGAGAAGGAGATGGAGTGAGTATTTTGAAGGTTTGTTGAATGTGTTTGATGATAGAGTGGCAGATATTGGGTGTTTTGGTCGAGGTGGTGTGCAAAGTGAGAGGGGTTAGGCAGGATGATTTGTTAAACAGAGAAGAGGTAGTAAAAGCTTTGCGGAAGATGAAAGCCGGCAAGGCAGCGGGTTTGGATGGCATTGCAGTGGAATTTATTAAAAAAGGGGGGTGAGTGTATTATTGACTGGTTGGTAAGGTTATTTAATGTATGTATGACTCATGGTGAGGTGCCTAAGGATTGGCAGAATGCTTGCATATTGCCATTGTACAAAGGCAAAGAGGACAAAGGTGAGTGCTCAAATTACAGAGGTATAAGCTTGTTGAGTATTCCTGGGAAATTATGTGGGAGGGTATTGATTGAGAGGGTGAAGGCATGTGCAGAGCATCAAATTGGGGTAGAGCAGTGTGATTTCAGAAGTGGTAGAGGATGTGTTGATCAGGTGTTTGCTTTGAAGAATATATGTGAGAAATACTTAGAAAAGCAAATGGATTTGTATGTAGCATTTATGGATCTGGAGAAGGCATATGACAGAGTTGATAGAGATGCTCTGTGGAAGATATTAAGAATATATGGAATATATGGTGTGGGAGGCAAGTTGTTAGAAGCAGTGCAAAGTTTTTATCGAGGATGTAAGGTGTCTATACGTGTAGGAAGAGAGGAAAGTGATTGGTTCTCAGTGAATGTAGGTTTGCGGCAGGGGTGTATGATGTGTCCATGGTTGTTTGATTTGTTTATGGATGGGGTTGTTAGGGAGGTGAATGCAAGAGTTTTGGAAAGAGGGGCAAGTATGCAGTCTGTTGTGGATGAGAGAGCTTGGGAAGTGAGTCAGTTATTGTTCGCTGATGATACAGCGCTGGTGGCTGATTCATGTGAGAAACTGCAGGCGCTGGTGACTGAGGCTGGTAAAATATGTGAAAGAAGAAAGTTCAGAGTAAATGTGAATAAGAGCAAGTTTATTAGGTACAGTAGGGTTGAGGGTCAAGTCAATTGGGAGGTAAGTTTGAATGGAGAAAAACTGGAGGAAGTGAAGTGTTTTAGATATCTGGGAGTGGATTTGGAAGCAGATGGAACCATGGAAGCGGAAGCGAATCATAGGGTGGGGGAGGGGGCGAAAATTTTGGGAGCGTTAAAGAATGTGTGGAAGTCGAGAACATTATCTCGGAAAGCAAAAATGGGTATGTTTGAAGGAATAGTGGTTCCAACGATGTTGTATGGTTGCGAGGTGTGGGCTATGGGTAGAGTTGTGCGGAGGAAGGTGATGTGCTGCAAATGAAAGTTTTGAGGAAAATATGTGGTGTGAGGTGGTTTGATCAAGTAAGTAATAATAGGGTAAGAGAGATGTGTGGTACTAAAAAGAGTGTGGGTGAGAGAGCAGAAGAGGGTGTTTTGAAATGGTTTGGTCACATGAAGAGAATGAGTGAGGAATGATTGACCAAGAGGATATATGTGTCAGAGGTGGAGGGAACAAGAAGTGGGAGACCAAATTGGAGGTGGAAAGATGGAGTGAAAAAGATTTTGAGTGATCGGGGCCTGAACATGCAGGAGGGTGAAAGGCGTGCAAGGAATAGAGTGAATTGGAATGATGTGGTATACCGGGGTCGACGTTCTGTCAATGGATTGAATCAGGGCATGTGAAGCGTCTGGGGTAAACCATGGTTAGTTGTGTGGGGCCTGGATGTGGAAAGGGAGCTGTGGTTTCAGTGCATTATTACATGACAGCTAGAGACTGAGTGTGAACGATTGGGGCCTATGTTGTCTTCCTAGCGCTACCTCAAGCACATGAGGGGGGGTTATTATTTCATGTGTGACAGGGTGGTGATGGGAATGAATAAAGGCAGACAGTATGAATTGTGTACATGTGTATATATGTATAAGTCTGTGTGTGTATATATATGCATACGTTGAGATGTATATTTGCGTGTGTGGATGTGTATGTATATACATGTGTATGTGGGTGGGTTGGGCCATTGTTTCATCTGTTTCCTTGCGCTACTTCGCTAATGCGGGAGACAGCAACAAAGCAAAATATTGTATTTTTTAACTTTCTAAAATGGGAAACAGAAGAAGGAGTCACGCGGGGAGTGCTCATCCTCCTCGAAGGCTCAGACTGGTGTGTCTAAATGTGTGTGGATGTAACCAAGATGTGAAAAAAGGAGAGATAGGTAGTATGTTTGAGGAAAGGAACCTGGATGTTTTGGCTCTGAGTGAAACGAAGCTCAAGGGTAAAGGGGAAGAGTGGTTTGGGAATGTCTTGGGAGTAAAGTCAGGGGTTAGTGAGAGGACAAGAGCAAGGGAAGGAGTAGCAATACTCCTGAAACAGGAGTTGTGGGAGTATGTGATAGAATGTAAGAAAGTAAATTCTCGATTAATATGGGTAAAACTGAAAGTTCATGGAGAGAGATGGGTGATTATTGGTGCATATGCACCTGGGCATGAGAAGAAAGATCATGAGAGGCAAGTGTTTTGGGAGCAGCTGAATGAGTGTGTTAGTGGTTTTGATACACGAGACCAGGTTATAGTGATGGGTGATTTGAATGGAAAGGTGAGTAATGTGGCAGTTGAGGGAATAATTGGTATACATGGGGTGTTCAGTGTTGTAAATGGAAATGGTGAAGAGCTTGTAGATTTATGTGCTAAAAAAGGACTGGTGATTGAGAATACCTTGTTTAAAAAGCGAGATATACATAAGTATACGTATGTAAGTAGGAGAGATGGCCAGAGAGCGTTATTGGATTATGTGTTAATTGACAGGCGCGCGAAAGAGAGACTTTTGGATGTTAATGTGCTGAGAGGTGCAACTGGAGGGATGTCTGATCATTATCTTGTGGAAGCGAAGGTGAAGATTTGTATGGGTTTTCAGAAAAGAAGAGTGAATGTTGGGGTGAAGAGGGTGGTAAGAGTAAGTGAGCTTGGGAATGAGACTTGTGTGAGGAAGTACCAGGAGAGACTGAGTACAGAATGGAAAAAAGTGAGAACAATGGAAGTAAGGGGAGTGGGGGAGGATTGGGATGTATTTAGGGAATCAGTGATGGATTGCGCAAAAGATGCTTGTGGCATGAGAAGAGTGGGAGGTGGGTTGATTAGAAAGGGTAGTGAGTGGTGGGATGAAGAGGTAAGATTATTAGTGAAAGAGAAGAGAGAGGCATTTGGACGATTTTTGCAGGGAAAAAATGCAATTGAGTGGGAGATGTATAAAAAAAGAGACAGGAGGTCAAGAGAAAGGTGCAAGAGGTAAAAAAGAGGGCAAATGAGAGTTGGGGTGAGAGAGTATCATTAAATTTTAGGGAGAATAAAAAGATGTTCTGGAAGGAGGTAAATAAAGTGCGTAAGACAAGGGAGCAAATGGGAACTTCAGTGAAGGGCGCAAATGGGGAGGTGATAACAAGTAGTGGTGATGTGAGAAAGAAATGGAGTGAGTATTTTGAAGGTTTGTTGAATGTGTTTGATGATAGAGTGGCAGATATAGGGTGTTTTGGTCGAGGTGGTGTGCAAAGTGAGAGGGTTAGGGAAAATGATTTGGTAAACAGAGAAGAGGTAGTAAAAGCGTTGCGGAAGATGAAAGCCGGCAAGGCAGCAGGTTTGGATGGTATTGCAGTGGAATTTATTAAAAAAGGGGGTGACTGTATTATTGACTGGTTGGTAAGGTTATTTAATGTTTGTATGACTCATGGTGAGGTGCCTGAGGATTGGCGGAATGCATGCATAGTGCCATTGTACAAAGGCAAAGGGGATAAGAGTGAGTGCTCAAATTACAGAGGTATAAATTTGTTGAGTATTCCTGGTAAATTATATGGGAGGGTATTGATTGAGAGGGTGAAGGCATGTACAGAGCATCAGATTGGGGAAGAGCAGTGTGGTTTCAGAAGTGGTAGAGGATGTGTGGATCAGGTGTTTGCTTTGAAGAATGTATGTGAGAAATACTTAGAAAAGCAAATGGATTTGTATGTAGCATTTATGGATCTGGAGAAGGCATATGATAGAGTTGATAGAGATGCTCTGTGGAAGGTATTAAGAATATATGGTGTGGGAGGCAAGGTGTTAGAAGCAGTGAAAAGTTTTTATCGAGGATGTAAGGCATGTGTACGTATAGGAAGAGAGGAAAGTGATTGGTTCTCAGTGAATGTAGGTTTGTGGCAGGGGTGTGTGATGTCTCCATGGTTGTTTACTTTGTTTATGGATGGGGTTGTTAGTGAGGCGAATGCTAGAGTTTTGGAAAGAGGGGCAAGTATGAAGTCTGTTGTGGATGAGAGAGCTTGGGAAGTGAGTCAGTTGTTGTTCGCTGATGATACAGCGCTGGTGGCTGATTCATGTGAGAAACTGCAGAAGCTGGTGACTGAGTTTGGTAAAGTGTGTGAAAGAAGAAAGTTAAGAATAAATGTGAATAGGAACAAGGTTAATTATTAGGTACAGTAGGGTTGAGGGTCAAGTCAGTTGGGAGGTAAGTTTCAATGGAGAAAAACTGGAGGAAGTAAAGTGTTTTAGATATCTGGGAGTGGATCTGGCAGCGGATGGAACTATGGAAGCAGAAGTGGATCATAGGGTGGGGGAGGGGGCGAAAATCCTGGGAGCCTTGAAGAATGTGAGGAAGTCGAGAACATTATCTCGGAAAGCGAAAATGGGTATGTTTGAAGGAATAGTGGTTCCAAAAATGTTGTATGGTTGCGAGGCGTGGGCTATGGATAGAGTTGTGCGCAGGAGGATGGATGTGCTGGAAATGAAATGTTTCAGGACAATGTGTAGTGTGAGGTGGTTTGATCGAGTAAGTAACGTAAGGGTAAGAGAGATGTGTGGAAATAAAGAGCGTGGTTGAGAGAGCAGAAGAGGGTGTTTTGAAATTGTTTGGGCACATGGAGAGAATGAGTGAGGAAAGATTGACCAAGAGGATATATGTGTTGGAGGTGGAGGGAACGAGGAGAAGTGGGAGACCAAATTGGAGGTGGAAAGATGGAGTGAAAAAGATTTTGTGTGATCGGGGCCTGAACATGCAAGAGGGTGAAAGGAGGGCAAGGAATAGAGTGAATTGGATCGATGTGGTATACCGGGGTTGACGTCCTGTCAGTGGATTGAATCAGGGCATGTGAAGCGTCTGAGGTAAACCATGGAAAGCTGTGTAGGTATGTATATTTGCATGTGTGGACGTACGCATATACATGTGTATGGGGGTGGGTTGGGCCATTTCTTTCGTCTGTTTCCTTGCGCTACCTCGCAAACGCGGGAGACCGACAAAGCAAAAAAAAATATATTATTATTATTATTATTATACTTTGTCGCTGTCTCCCGCGTTTGCGAGGTAGCGCAAGGAAACAGACGAAAGAAATGGCCCCACCCCCCCCCCCCCCCATACACATGTATATACATACGTCCACACACGCAAATATACATACCTACACAGCTTTCCATGGTTTACCCAGACGCCTCACATGCCCTGATTCAATCCACTGACAGCACGTCAACCCCGGTATACCACATCGCTCCAATTCACTCTATTCCTTGCCCTCCTTTCACCCTCCTGCATGTTCAGGCCCCGATCACACAAAATCTTTTTCACTCCATCTTTCCACCTCCAATTTGGTCTCCCTCTTCTCCTTGTTCCCTCCACCTCCGACACATATATCCTCTTGGTCAATCTTTCCTCACTCATCCTCTTCATGTGCCCAAACCACTTCAAAACACCCTCTTCTGCTCTCTCAACCACGCTCTTTTTATTTCCACACATCTCTCTTACCCTTACGTTACTCACTCGATCAAACCACCTCACACCACACATTGTCCTCAAACATCTCATTTCCAGCACATCCATCCTCCTGCGCACAACTCTATCCATAGCCCACGCCTCGCAACCATACAACATTGTTGGAACCACTATTCCTTCAAACATACCCATTTTTGCTTTCCGAGATAATGTTCTCGACTTCCACACATTCTTCAAGGCCCCCAGGATTTTCGCCCCCTCCCCCACCCTATGATCCACTTCCGCTTCCATGGTTCCATCCGCTGCCAGATCCACTCCCAGATATCTAAAACACTTCACTTCCTCCAGTTTTCTCCATTCAAACTCACCTCCCAATTGACTTGACCCTCAACCCTACTGTACCTAATAACCTTGCTCTTATTCACATTTACTCTTAACTTTCTTCTTCCACACACTTTACCAAACTCAGTCACCAGCTTCTGCAGTTTCTCACATGAATCAGCCACCAGCGCTGTATCATCAGCGAACAACAACTGACTCACTTCCCAAGCTCTCTCATCCCCAACAGACTTCATACTTGCCCCTCTTTCCAAAACTCTTGCATTTACCTCCCTAACAACCCCATCCATAAACAAATTAAACAACCATGGAGACATCACACACCCCTGCCGCAAACCTACATTCACTGAGAACCAATCACTTTCCTCTCTTCCTACACGTACACATGCCTTACATCCTCGATAAAAACTTTTCACTGCTTCTAACAACTTTCCTCCCACACCATATATTCTTAATACCTTCCACAGAGCATATCTATCAACTCTATCATATGCCTTCTCCAGATCCATAAATGCTACATACAAATCCATTTGCTTTTCTAAGTATTTCTCACATACATTCTTCAAAGCAAACACCTGATCCACACATCCTCTACCACTTCTGAAACCACACTGCTCTTCCCCAATCTGATGCTCTGTACATGCCTTCACCCTCTCAATCAATACCCTCCCATATAATTTACCAGGAATACTCAACAAACTTATACCTCTGTAATTTGAGCACTCACTCTTATCCCCTTTGCCTTTGTACAATGGCACTATGCACGCATTCCGCCAATCCTCAGGCACCTCACCATGAGTCATACATACATTAAATAACCTTACCAACCAGTCAACAATACAGTCACCCCCTTTTTTAATAAATTCCACTGCAATACCATCCAAACCTGCTGCCTTGCCGGCTTTCATCTTCCGCAAAGCTTTCACTACCTCTTCTCTGTTTACCAAATCATTTTCCCTAACCCTCTCACTTTGCACACCACCTCGACCAAAACACCCTATATCTGCCACTCTATCATCAAACACATTCAACAAACCTTCAAAATACTCACTCCATCTCCTTCTCACATCACCACTACTTGTTATCACCTCCCCATTTGCGCCCTTCACTGAAGTTCCCATTTGCTCCCTTGTCTTACGCACTTTATTTACCTCCTTCCAGAACATCTTTTTATTCTCCCTAAAATTTAATGATACTCTCTCACCCCAACTCTCATTTGCCCATTTTTTCACCTCTTGCACCTTTCTCTTGACCTCCTGTCTCTTTCTTTTATACATCTCCCACTCAATTGCATTTTTTCCCTGCAAAAATCGTCCAAATGCCTCTCTCTTCTCTTTCACTAATACTCTTACTTCTTCATCCCACCACTCACTACCCTTTCTAATCAACCCACCTCCCACTCTTCTCATGCCACAAGCATCTTTTGCGCAAAAAAAAAAATATATATATATATATATATATATATATATATATATATATATATATATATATATATATATATATATACATACATATGGGGAGATAGGGGAGATAGAATACTTCCCACGTATTCCCTGCGTGTCGTAGAAGGCGACTAAAAGGGGAGGGAGCGGGGGGCTGGAAATCCTCCCCTCTTGTTTTTTTTTTTAATTTTCCAAAAGAAGGAACAGAGAAGGGGGCCAGGTGAGGATGTTCCCTCAGAGGCCCAGTCCTCTGTTCTTAACGCTACCTTGCTAATGCGGGAAATGGCGAATAGTTTGGAAAAAAAAATATTTTGATTTGTTTATTGTATTTTCCTTTGTCGCTGTCTCCCACGTTTGCGAGGTAGCGCAAGGAAACAGATGAAAGAAATGGCATAACCCACCCCCATACACAATGTACACACACACACACTCCCACACACGCAATTATACATACCTGTACATCTCCATGTACACATATATATACACACAGAGACACATACATATATACCCATGCACACAATTCACACTGCCTGCCCCTATTCATTCCCATCGCCACCTCGCCACACATGGAATACCATCCCTCTCCCCTCTCATGTGTGCAAGGTAGCACTAGGAAAAAGACAACAAAGGCCCCATTCGTTCACACTCAGTCTCCAGCTGTCTCGCAATAATGCCCGAAACCACAGCTCCTTTTCCACATCCAGGCCCCACACAACTTTCCATGGTTTACCCCAGACGCTTCACATGCCCTGATTCAATCCACTGACAGCACGTCAACCCCGGTATACCACATCGATCCAATTCACTCTATTCCTTGCCCGCCTTTCACCCTCCTGCATGTTCAGGCCCCGATCACTAAAAATCTTTTTCACTCCATCTTTCCACCTCCAATTTGGTCTCCCACTTCTCCTCGTTCCCTCCACCTCCGACACATATATCCTCTTGGTCAATCTTTCCTCACTCATTCTCTCCATGTGCCCAAACTATTTCAAAACACCCTCTTCTGCTCTCTCAACCACGCTCTTTTTATTTCCACACATCTCTCTTACCCTTACATTACTTACTCGATCAAACCACCTCACACCACACATTGTCCTCAAACATCTCATTTCCAGCACATCCACCCTCCTGCACACAACTCTATCCATAGCCCACGCCTCGCAACCATACAACATTGTTGGAAACACTATTTCTTCAAAGATACCCATTTTTGCTTTCCGAGATAATGTTCTCGACTTCCACACATTCTTCAAGGCTCCCAGGATTTTTGCCCCCTCCCCCACCCTATGATTCACTTCCGCTTCCATGGTTCCATCCGCTGCCAGATCCACTCCCAGATATCTAAAACACTTTACTTCCTCCAGTTTTTCTCCATTCAAACTTACCTCCCAATTGACTTGACCCTCAACCCTACTGTACCTAATAACCTTGCTCTTATTCACATTTACTCTCAACTTTCTTCTTTCACACACTTTACCAAACTCAGTCACCAGCTTCTGCAGTTTCTCACATGAATCAGCCACCAGCGCTGTATCATCAGCGAACAACTGACTCACTTCCCAAGCTCTCTCATCCGCAACAGACTTCATACTTGCCCCTCTTTCCAAAACTCTTGCATTCACCTCCCTAACAACCCCATCCATAAACAAATTAAACAACCATGGAGACATCACACACCCCTGCCGCAAACCTACATTCACTGAGAACCAATCACTTTCCTCTCTTCCTAAACGTACACATGCCTTACATCCTCGATAAAAACTTTTCACTGCTTCTAACAACTTGCCTCCCACACCATATATTCTTAATACCTTCCACAGAGCATCTCTATCAACTCTATCATATGTCTTCTCCAGATCCATAAATGCTACATACAAATCCATTTGCTTTTCTAAGACATACATTCTTCAAAGCAAACACCTGATCCACACATCCTCTACCACTTCTGAAACCACACTGCTCTTCCCCAATCTGATGCTCTGTACATGCCTTCACCCTCTCAATCAATACCCTCCCATATAATTTACCAGGAATACTCAACAAACTTATACCTCTGTAATTTGAGCACTCACTCTTATCCCCTTTGCCTTTGTACAATGGCACTATGCACGCATTCTGCCAATCCTCAGGCACCTCACCATGAGTCATACATACATTAAGTAACCTTACCAACCAGTCAACAATACAGTCACCCCCTTTTTTAATAGATTCCACTGCAATACCATCCAAACCTGCTGCCTTGCCAGCTTTCATCTTCCGCAAAGCTTTGAGTACCTCTTCTCTGTTTACCGAATCATTTTCCCTAACCCTCTCACTTTGCACACCACCTCGACCAAAACACCCTATATCTGCCACTCTATCATCACACACATTCAACAAACCTTCAAAATACTCACTCCATCTCCTTCTCACATCACCACTACTTGTTATCACCTCCCCATTTGCGCCCTTCACTGAAGTTCCCATTTGCTCCCTTGTCTTACGCACTTTATTTACCTCCTTTCAGAACATCTTTTTATTCTCCCTAAAATTAAATAATACTCTCTCACCCCAACTCTCATATGCCCTCTTTTTCACCTCTTGCACCTTTCTCTTGACCTCCTGTCTCTTTCTTTTATACATCTCCCACTCAATTGCATTTTTTCCCTGCAAAAATCGTCCAAATGCCTCTCTCTTCTCTTTCACTAATAATCTTACCTCTTCATCCCACCACTCACTACCCTTTCTAATCAACCCACCTCCCACTCTTCTCATGCCACAAGCATCTTTTGCGCAATCCATCACTGATTCCCTAAATACATCCCATTCCTCCCCCACTCCCCTTACTTCCATTGTTCTCACCTTTTTCCATTCTGTACTCAGTCTCTCCTGGTACTTCCTCACACAAGTCTCCTTCCCAAGCTCACTTACTCTCACCACCCTCTTCACCCCAACATTCACTCTTCTTTTCTGTAAACCCATACAAATCTTCACCTTAGCCTCCACAAGATAATGATCAGACAACCCTCCAGTTGCACCTCTCAGCACATTAACATCCAAAAGTCTCTCTTTCGCACGCCTGTCGATTAACACGTAATCCAATAACGCTCTCTGGCCATCTCTCCTACTTACATACGTATACTTATATATATCTCGCTTTTTAAACCAGGTATTCCCAATCATCAGTCCTTTTTCAGCACATAAATCTACAAGCTCTTCACCATTTTCATTTAGAACACTGAACACCCCATGTATACCAATTATTCCCTCAACTGCCACATTACTCACCTTTGCATTCAAATCACCCATCACTATAACCTGGTCTTGTGCATCAAAACCACTAACACACTCATTCAGCTGCTCCCAAAACACTTGCCTCTCATGATCTTTCTTCTCATGCCCAGGTGCATATGCACCACTAATCACCCATCTCTCTCCATGAACTTTCAGTTTTACCCATATTAATCGAGAATTTACTTTCTTACATTCTATCACATACTCCCACAACTCCTGTTTCAGGAGTAGTGCTACTCCTTCCCTTGCTCTTGTCCTCTCACTAAACCCTGACTTTACTCCCAAGACATTCCCAAACCACTCTTCCCCTTTATCCTTGATCTTCGTTTCACTCAGAGCCAAAACATCCAGGTTCCTTTCCTCAAACATACTACCTATCTCTCCTTTTTTCACATCTTGGTTACATCTGCACTCATTTAGACACCCCAGTCTGAGCCTTCGAGGAGAATGAGCACTCCCCGCGTGACTCCTTTTTCTATTTCCCATTTTAGAAAGTTAAAAATACAAGGAGGGGAGGATTTCTGGCCCCTCGCTCCCGTCCCCTCTAGTCACCTTGTCCGACACGCAAGGAATGCGTGGGAAATATTCTTTCATCCCTATCCCCAGGGATAAAAATATATATATATATATATTTTTTTTTATTATACTTTGTCGCTGTCTCCCGCGTTTGCGAGGTAGCGCAAGGAAACAGACGAAAGAAATGGCCCAACCCCCCCCCATACACATGTATATACATACGTCCACACACGCAAATATACATACCTACACAGCTTTCCATGGTTTACCCCAGATGCTTCACATGCCTTGATTCAATCCACTGACAGCACGTCAACCCCGGTATACCACATCGCTCCAATTCACTCTATTCCTTGCCCTCCTTTCACCCTCCTGCATGTTCAGGCCCCGATCACACAAAATCTTTTTCACTCCATCTCTCCACCTCCAATTTGGTCTCCCTCTTCTCCTTGCTCCCTCCACCTCCGACACATATATCCTCTTGGTCAATCTTTCCTCACTCATCCTCTCCATGTGCCCAAACCACTTCAAAACACCCTCTTCTGCTCTCTCAACCACGCTCTTTTTATTTCCACACATCTCTCTTACCCTTACGTTACTCACTCGATCAAACCACCTCACACCACACATTGTCCTCAAACATCTCATTTCCAGCACATCCATCCTCCTGCGCACAACTCTATCCATAGCCCACGCCTCGCAACCATACAACATTGTTGGAACCACTATTCCTTCAAACATACCCATTTTTGCTTTCCAAGATAATGTTCTCAACTTCCACACATTCTTCAAGGCCCCCAGAATTTTCGCCCCCTCCCCCACCCTATGATCCACTTCCGCTTCCGTGGTTCCATCCGCTGCCAGATCCACTCCCAGATATCTAAAACACTTCACTTCCTCCAGTTTATCTCCATTCAAACTCACTTCCCAATTGACTTGACCTTCAACCCTTCTGTACCTAATAACCTTGCTCTTATTCACATTTACTTTTAACTTTCTTCTTCCACACACTTTACCAAACTCAGTCACCAGCTTCTGCAGTTTCTCACATGAATCAGCCACCAGCGCTGTATCATCAGCGAACAACAACTGACTCACTTCCCAAGCTCTCTCATCCCCAACAGACTTCATACTTGCCCCTCTTTCCAAAACTCTTGCATTTACCTCCCTAATAACCCCATCCATAAACAAATTAAACAACCATGGAGACATCACACACCCCTACCACAAACCTACATTCACTGAGAACCAATCACTTTCCTCTCTTCCTACACGTACACATGCCTTACATCCTCGATAAAAACTTTTCACTGCTTCTAACAACTTTCCTCCCACACCATATATTCTTAATACCTTCCACAGAGCATCTCTATCAACTCTATCATATGCCTTCTCCAGATCCATAAATGCTACATACAAATCCATTTGCTTTTCTAAGTATTTCTCACATACATTCTTCAAAGCAAACACCTGATACACACATCCTCTACCACTTCTGAAACCACACTGCTCTTCCCCAATCTGATGCTCTGTACATGCCTTCACCCTCTCAGTCAATACCCTCCCATATAATTTACCAGGAATACTCAACAAACTTATACCTCTGTAATTTGAGCACTCACTCTTATCCCCTTTGCCTTTGTACAATGGCACTATGCACGCATTCCGCCAATCCTCAGGCACCTCACCATGACTCATACATACATTAAATAACCTTACCAACCAGTCAACAATACAGTCACCCCCTTTTTTTAATAAATTCCACTGCAATACCATCCAAACCCGCTGCCTTACCGGCTTTCATCTTCCACAAAGCTTTCACTAGTGAATATATATATATATATATATTTCTAAAATGGGAAACAGAAGAAGGAGTCACGCGGGGAGTGCTCATCCTCCTCGAAGGCTCAGAGTGGGGTGCCTAAATGTGTGTGGATGTAACCAAGATGTGAAAAAAGGAGAGATAGGTAGTATGTTTGAGGAAAGGAACCTGGATGTTTTGGCTCTGAGTGAAACGAAGCTCAAGGGTAAAGGGGAAGAGTGGTTTGGAAATGTCTGGGGAGTGAAGTCAGGGGTTAGTGAGAGGACAAGAGCAAGGGAAGGAGTAGCAATACTCCTGAAACAGGAGTTGTGGGAGTATGTGATAGAATGTAAGAAAGTAAATACTCGATTAATATGGGTAAAATTGAAAGTTGATGGAGAGAGGTGGGTGATTATTGGTGCATATGCACCTGGGCATGAGAAGAAAGATCATGAGAGGCAAGTGTTTTGGGAGCAGCTAAATGAGTGTGTTAGCGGTTTTGATGCACGAGACCGGGTTATAGTGATGGGTGATTTGAATGCAAAGGTGAGTAATGTGGCAGTTGAGGGAATAATTGGTATGCATGGGGTGTTCAGTGTTGTAAATGGAAATGGTGAAGAGCTTGTAGATTTATGTGCTGAAAAAGGACTGATGATTGGGAATACCTGGTTTAAAAAGCGAGATATACATAAGTATACTTATGTAAGTAGGAAAGATGGCCAGAGAGCGTTATTGGATTACGTGTTAATTGACAGGCGTGCGAAAGACTTTTGGATGTCAATGTGCTGAGAGGTGCAACTGGAGGGATGTCTGATCATTATCTTGTGGAGGCTAAGGTGAAGATTAGTATGGGTTTTCAGAAAAGAAGAGTGAATGTTGGGGTGAAGAAGGTGGTGAGAGTAAGTGAGCTTGGGAAGGAGACCTGTGTGAAGAAGTATCAGGAGAGACTGTGTACAGAATGGAAAAAGGTGAGAACAATGGAAGTAAGGGGAGTGGGGGAGGAATGGGATGTATTTAGGGAATCAGTGATGGATTGCACAAAAGATGCTTGTGGCATGAGAAGAGTGGGAGGTGGGCTGTTTAGAAAGGGTAGTGAGTGGTGGGATGAAGAAGTAAGAGTATTAGTGAAAGAGAAGAGAGAGGCATTTGGACGATTTTTGCAGGGAAAAAATGCAATTGAGTGGGAGAAGTATAAAAGAAAGAGACAGGAGGTCAAGAGAAAGGTGTAAGAGGTGAAAAAAAAGGGCAAATGAGAGTTGGGGTGAGAGACTATCAGTAAATTTTAGGGAGAATAAAAATATGTTCTGGAAGGAGGTAAATAGGGTGCGTAAGACAAGGGAGCAAATGGGAACTTCAGTGAAGGGCACAAATGGGGAGGTGATAACAAGTAGTGGTGATGTGAGAAGGAGATGGAATGAGTATTTTGAAGGTTTGTTGAATGTGTCTGATGACAGAGTGGCAGATATAGGGTGTTTGGGTCGAGGTGGTGTGGAAAGTGAGAGGGTTAGGGAAAATGATTTGGTAAACAGAGAAGAGGTAGTAAAAGCTTTGCGGAAGATGAAAGCCGGCAAGGCAGCAGGTTTGGATGGTATTGCAGTGGAATTTATTAAAAAAGGGGGTGACTGTATTGTTGACTGGTTGGTAAGGTTATTTAATGTATGTATGACTCATGGTGAGGTGCCTGAGGATTGGCGGAATGCGTGCATAGTGCCATTGTACAAAGGCAAAGGGCATAAGAGTGAGTGCTCAAATTACAGAGGTATAAATTTGTTGAGTATTCCTGGTAAATTATATGGGAGAGTATTGATTGAGAGGGTGAAGGCATGTACAGAGCATCAGATTGGGGAAGAGCAGTGTGGTTTCAGAAGTGGTAGAGGATGTGTGGATCAGGTGTTTGCTTTGAAAATGTATGTGAGAAATACTTAGAAAAGCAAATGGATTTGTATGTAGCATTTATGGATCTGGAGAAGGCATATGATAGAGTTGATAGAGATGCTCTGTGGAAGGTATTAAGAATATATGGTGTGGGAGACAAGTTGTTAGAAGCAGTGAAAAGTTTTTATCGAGGATGCAAGGCATGTGTACGTGTAGGAAGAGAGGAAAGTGATTGGTTCTCAGTGAATGTAGGTTCGCGGAAGGGGCCGACCACACAAAATCTTTTTCACTCCATCTTTCCATCTCCAATTTGGTCTCCCACTTCTCGTTCCCTCCACCTCCGACACATATATCCTCTTGGTCAATCTTTCCTCACTCATTCTCTCCATGTGCCCAAACCATTTCAAAACACCCTCTTCTGCTCTCTCAACCACGCTCTTTTTATTTCCACACATCTCTCTTACCCTTACGTTACTTACTCGATCAAACCACCTCACACCACACATTGTCCTCAAACATCTCATTTCCAGCACATCCACCCTCCTGCACACAGCTCTATCCATAGCCCATGCCTTGCAACCATACAACATTGTTGGAACCACTATTCCTTCAAACATACCCATTTTTGCTTTCTGAGATAACATTCTCGACTTCCACACATTCTTCAAGGCTCCCAGGATTTTCGCCCCCTCCCCCACACTATGATCCACTTCCGCTTCCATGTTTCCATCCGCTGCCAGATCCACTCCCAGATATCTAAAACACTTTACTTCCTCCAGTTTTTCTCAATTCAAACTTACCTCCCAATTGACTTGACCCTCAACCCTACTGTACCTAATAACCTTGATCTTATTCACATTTGCTCTTAACTTTCTTCTTCCACACACCTTACCAAACTCAGTCACCAGCTTCTGCAGTTTTTCACATAAATCAGCCACCAGTGCTGTATCATCAGCGAACAACAACTGACTCACTTCCCAAGCTCTCTCATCCACAACAGACTTCATACTTGCCCCTCTTTCCAAAACTCTTGCATTCACCTCCCTAACAACCCCATCCATAAAGAAATTAAACAACCATGGAGACATCACACACCCCTGCCGCAAACCTACATTCACTGAGAACCAATCACTTTCCTCTCTTCCTACACGTACACATGCCTTACATCCTCGATAAAAACTTTTCACTGCTTTTAGCAACTTGTCTCCCACACCATATATTCTTAATACTTTCCACAGAGCATCTCTATCAACTCTCTCATATGCCTTCTCCAGATCCTTAAATGCTACATACACATCCATTTGCTTTTCTATATATAATATATATATATATATATATATATATATATATATATATATATATATATATATATATATATACATATATATTATCCCTGGGGATAGGGGAGAAAGAATACTTCCCACGTATTCCCTGCGTGTCGTAGAAGGCGACTAAAAGGGGAGGGAGCGGGAGGCTGGAAATCCTCCCCTCTCATTTTTTTTTAATTTTCCAAAAGAAGGAACAGAGAATTGTACCAGGTGAGGGTATTCCCTCAAAGGCCCAGTCCTCTGTTCTGAACGCTACCTCGCTAATGCGGGAAATAGGGAATAGTTTGAAAGAAAGAAAAATATATATATATATATATATATATATATATATATATATATATATATATATATATATATATATTCTCGATTAATATGGGTAAAACTGAAAGTTGATGGAGAGAGATGGGTGATTATTGGTGCATATGCACCTGGGCATGAGAAGAAAGATCATGAGAGGCAAGTGTTTTGGGAGCAGCTGAATGATTGTGTTAGTGGTTTTGATGCACGAGACCGGGTTATAGTGTTGGGTGATTTGAATGGAAAGGTGAGTAATGTGGCAGTTGAGGGAATAATTGGTATACATGGGGTGTTCAGTGTTGTAAATGGAAATGGTGAAGAGCTTGTAGATTTATGTACTGAAAAAGGACTGATGATTGGGAATACCTGGTTTAAAAAGCGAGATATACATAAGTATACTTATGTAAGTAGGAGAGATGGCCAGAGAGCGTTATTGGATTATGTGTTAATTGACAGGCGCGCGAGAGAGACTTTTGGATGTTAATGTGCTGAGAGGTGCAACTGGAGGGATGTCTGATCAATATCTTGTGGAGGCTAAGGTGAAGATTTGTATGGGTTTACAGAAAAGAAGAGTGAATGTTGGGGTGAAGAGGGTGGTGAGAGTAAGTGAGCTTGGGAAGGAGACTTTTGTGAGGAAGTACCAGGAGAGACTGAGTACAGAATGGAAAAAGGTGAGAACAATGGAAGTAAGGGGAGTGGGGTGGAATGGGATGTGTTTAGGGAATCAGTGATGGATTGCGCAAAAGATGCTTGTGGCATGAGAAGAGTGGGAGGTGGGTTGATTAGAAAGGGTAGTGAGTGGTGGGATGAAGAAGTAAGAGTATTAGTGAAAGAGAAGAGAGAGGCATTTGGACGATTTTTGCAGGGAAATAATGAAATTGAGTGGGAGACATAAAAGAAAGAGACAGGAGGTCAAGAGAAAGGTGCAAGAGGTGAAAAAAAGGGCAAATGAGAGTTGGGGTGAGAGAGTATCTTTAAATTTTAGGGAGAATAAAAAGATGTTCTGGAAGGAGGTAAATAAAGTGCGTAAGACAAGGGAGCAAATGGGAACTTTAGTGAAGGGCGCAAATGGGGAGGTGATAACAAGTAGTGGTGATGTGAGAAGGAGATGGAGTGAGTATTTTGAAGGTTTGTTGAATGTGTTTGATGATAGAGTGGCAGATATAGGGTGTTTTGGTCGAGGTGGTGTGCAAAGTGCGAGGGTTAGGGAAAATGATTTGGTAAACAGAGAAGAGGTAGTAAAAGCTTTGCGGAAGATGAAAGCCGGCAAGGCAGCAGGTTTGGATGGTATTGCAGTGGAATTTATTAAAAAAGGGGGTGACTGTATTGTTGACTGGTTGGTAAGGTTATTTAATGTATGTATGACTCATGGTGAGGTGCCTGAGGATTGGCGGAATGCGTGCATAGTGCCATTGTACAAAGGCAAAGGGGATAAGAGTGAGTGCTCAAATTACAGAGGTATAAGTTTATTGAGTATTCCTGGCAAATTGTATGTGAGGGTATTGATTGAGAGGGTGAAGGCATGTACAGAGCATCAGATTGGGGAAGAGCAGTGTGGTTTCAGAAGTGGTAGAGGATGTGTGGATCAGGTGTTTGCTTTGAAGAATGTATGTGAGAAATACTTAGAAAAGCAAATGGATTTGTATGTAGCATTTATGGATCTGGAGAAGGCATATGATAGAGTTGATAGAGATGCTCTGTGGAAGGTATTAAGAATATATGGTGTGGGAGGAAAGTTGTTAGAAGCAGTGAAAAGTTTTTACCGAGGATGTAAGGCATGTGTACGTGTAGGAAGAGAGGAAAGTGATTGGTTCTCAGTGAATGTAGGTTTGCGGCAGGGGTGTCTGATGTCTCCATGGTTGTTTAATTTGTTTATGGATGAGGTTGTTAGGGAGGTAAATGCAAGAGTTTTGGAAAGAGGGGCAAGGATGAAGATCTGTTGGGGATGAGAGAGCTTGGGAAGTGAGTCAGTTGTTGTTCGCTGATGCTACAGCGCTGGTGGCTGATTCATGTGAGAAACTGCAGAAGCTGGTGACTGAGTTTGGTAAAGTGTGTGGAAGAAGAAAGTTGAGAGTAAATGTGAATAAGAGCAAGGTTATTAGGTACAGTAGGGGTGAGGGTCAAGTCAATTGGGAGGTGAGTTTGAATGGAGAAAAACTGGAGGAAGTGAAGTGTTTTAGATATCTGGGAGTGGATCTGTCAGCGGATGGAACCATGGAAGCGGAAGTGGATCATAGGGTGGGGGAGGGGGCGAAAATTCTGGGAGCCTTGAAGAATGTGTGGAAGTCGAGAACACTATCTCGGAAAGCAAAAATGGGTATGTTTGAAGGAATAGTGGTTCCAACAATGTTGTATGGTTGCGAGGCGTGGGCTATGGATAGAGTTGTGCGCAGGAGGATGGATGTGCTGGAAATGAGATGTTTGAGGACAATGTGTGGTGTGAGGTGGTTTGATCGAGTAAGTAACGTAAGGGTAAGAGAGATGTGTGGAAATAAAAAGAGCGTGGTTGAGAGAGCAGAAGAGGGTGTTTTGAAATGGTTTGGGCACATGGAGAGAATGAGTGAGGAGAGATTGACCAAGAGGATATATGTGTCGGAGGTGGAGGGAACGAGGAGAAGAGGGAGACCAAATTGGAGGTGGAAAGATGGAGTGAAAAAGATTTTGTGTGATCGGGGCCTGAACATGCAGGAGGGTGAAAGGAGGGCAAGGAATAGAGTGAATTGGAGCGATGTGGTATACCGGGGTTGACGTGCTGTCAGTGGATTGAATCAAGGCATGTGAAGCGTCTGGGGTAAACCATGGAAAGCTGTGTAGGTATGTATATTTGCGTGTGTGGACGTATGTATATACATGTGTATGGGGGGGGGTTGGGCCATTTCTTTCGTCTGTTTCCTTGCGCTACCTCGCAAACGCGGGAGACAGCGACAAAGTATAATAAATAAAAATAAAATATTTTTTTTTTTTTTTTATACTTTGTTGCTGTCTCCCGCGTTTGCGAGGTAGCGCAAGGAAATAAAATATATATATATATATATATATATATATATATATATATATATATATATATATATATATATATATATATATATATATATATTATCCCTGGGGATAGGGGAGAAAGAATACTTCCCACGTATTCCCTGCGTGTCGTAGAAGGCGACTAAAAGGGAAGGGAGCGGGGGGCTGGAAATCCTCCCCTCTCGTTTTTTTTTTTTAATTTTCCAAAAGAAGGAACAGAGAAGGGGGCCAGGTGAGGATATTCCCTCAAAGGCCCAGTCCTCTGTTCTTAACGCTACCTCGCTATCGCGGGAAATGGCGAATAGTAAGAAAAAAAAAATATATATATATATATATATATATATATATATATATATATATATATATATATATATATATATATACACACATATATATATGGGGAAGGCATATGATGAGGTTGATAGAGATGCTTTGTGGAAGGTCTTAAGAATGTAAGGTGTGAGAGGAAAGCTGCTAAAAGAAAGGAAAATTTTTTATCAAGAGTGTAAGGCTTATGAATGAGTAGGGAGAGAGGAGAGTAAATTGTTCCTAGAGGAGGTTTTTCTGCAGCTGGAGTGTATGATGTCACCATGGTGTTTAGTTTGTGTATGGATTGGTTGATAAGGGAGGTAAATATGAGAGTCTTGGAGAAAGGGGTGAGTATGCAGTCTGTTGGGGATGAGAGGGCCTGGGAAATGAGTCATTTGTTGTTTACTAATGATACAGCACTGCTAGCAGATTTGAGTAAGACACTCCATAAGCTGGTGACTAAGTTTGGAATGAATGTGAATAAACACAATGGTTTGAGGGACAGGTTAGCTGGAGTTTGAGTTTGAATGGAGAAAGATTAGAGGAAGTGAAATGTTATAGATATCTGGGAGTTGCCTTGACAGCAGATGAAACTATGAAAGCAGAAATGAGTTACAGGGTGAGGGAGGGGGTGAAGGCTCTGGGCGCAATGAAGAATGTGTGGAAAGAGAGAATGATATCTCAGAGAGCAAAAATGGATGTTTGAAAGAATAGTAGTTCTAACAATATTATATGGTTGCAAGGAATGGGCTATAGATGGTGTTGTATGTCAGAGGGTGTATGTGTTAGAAATGAAATGTTTGAGGACAATATGTGATGTAAGGTGGTTTGATCGAGTAATTAATGAAAAAGTAAGAGGGACTGGTGGTAAAAATGGTGTGGTTAAGAGAGCAGAAGATGGTTTGCTGATATGGTTTGGACAAATGGCGAGAATAAGTGAGAAAAAGTTGACAAAGAGGGAGCAAGGAGAAACAGGAGACCAAATTGGAGGTGGAAGGGTGGAGTGAAAAGATTTAGTGATCAGGGGCTGAACATGCAGGAGGGTGAAAACTGTGCATGGGATAGAGTGAATTGGAAAGATGTGGTATACTGGGGTCAGTGTGCTGTCAGTGGACTGAACCAGGGCATATGAAGTGTCTTAGGTAAACCATGGAAAGGTCTGTGGGATCTGGTTGTGGATAGGGAGCTTTGATTTTGATGCATTACACATGACAGCTAGAGAATGGATGTGAGCATATGGTGGCCTGTCTTTGTCTGGTCCTGGCAATCCCTTACTAATGCAGGAAGTGGCAATCAAGTATGAAAAAAAAAAATAAGGAAATCAGATTTTGGAAATATCTGTAGTTTGTGTCTCCATTGTCTTTTAGTTAGTGTCATACTTTCTGTTGCTTATCTTAAGCATGCACCAGTTTATTTTATATTAAGTTGTTAATGTTGTTGTTTGTTTCTTTTGATGTAGGGGTATTATTTGAGATTAATCATTTGGGTTTATTTTACTCCCTCTTTAGCTTCAGCATACCAAATTTTGAGTTAATTTGTGTGGGTATTAAGGAGAAGGTCTTCATTGTATGTAATTTTTGTCCTCTGGCTGTTTAATATAGAAAGGTCTTGGAAGAATATATACGAAGTGTATCAGACCAGCTACAACATGGTTGTTACACAGGCACGATGGGCTACAGCCTCATTAGCCTAACTAAGCAAAGGGCAGCACAACTACTTGATATGAGACCTTCAAAACCATTATGCCTCCAACATAAAACAACGTTACTTTTATATAGCTGTATAGTGAAAATTAAAGATTCTTGAGATATATTGGAATACTCTTGATTTTAGAAAAATTTAGTTCATCTCAGAGGAAGTGTTCGTAATTGTAGTCAGATTAACTTATGTACACTTGATTTGTAAAAATACTTATGAAAATTAAATACTGGTAGCTAAGGGTAAAGATATAAAATTTATCAGTAGATTGAAGTTGACTTCATTGTTTGATTGAAAAATATATTCCTTTCAGAATGAAAATGTGTAAGCCAGTGCTAGAGTGCAGTAAAGCACGCAAACAACAGAAGAAAGACCAGGGCAAGATGGTAAATAGGGGACCAGGCCCTAGCAATGACCTTTGTGCCAAGTATGAAAATTACTTTGAGTTTAAGAGCTTGGCATGGCACACCAAACCTCATGCTGTGAGTTTGTTGTGGTTAACTGTATTTTGTAGTTTGAAAGTTGTTTTTCATCTGCTTGACATAACTGGGGATATATAGCCACTACAACATGAAGATGATAACAACGCTCGTTACATAAGTCATACTGCTAAAACATAGTGTGTTTGTGCCCATCCTCCATGTGATAAAGTTTTCCAGTTTGGGTATGCCAGGTATCTTGCTTAAATGGGCTTTAAGTAAAATCAGTTGACCCATGGATTATGAAGAAGACGTAGCCTGTAAGGAAGAAGGAGTATATGCTTTTCTGAACACTCAATAGAAACAAAAGCTTCACTGGAGTTGGCAGTAATCTTCCTAAGGAAAATAAAGAATTATCTTGTAAGTCTAGTCAGTGCTATTAAAGTGCTATGACTGGCATTTAGAGTGGAGAGATGGAGTAAAATGACATTCAGAAGCATATGGTCAGATGAACTAATTAAGAGTGAAACTGTTTAGTTATTACATGTTTTATATCATCGGAGCCAGAAAAGTTTTCAAATTGAATAAGCTCTGAAGATCTGATTCACATAGAACGTAATGTATTTCATTGTCATTTTCAGAATGTAAGTACATCTTTGAATTTGGACTTTTTAGTTTCTTTTTGATTGTGAGTTCAGATTCCACCTTTAGATATATTAAGGAAAGTCACATAAGTTTGCCCTTTGAGATCATGAGTTTCTTGGCCTTGTTTGAGGGCTAATTTGATTGCCTTTCATTTGTAAAGATTCTATTCTTCATTTGTTGTATATATAACATTTTTGCATTCCATGTACAGTGACAGTATTGCATCGAATGAGGTTTGGCAGTGCTGCTACTATGGTATAGGCTCAAAATTGGGAGAAGTTTGGAATTTCCAAGCCTCAACAGGATACTCAATTTTTCCAGAGTATCCAAGTCCACTCCTTCTTGTGGTGACCTTGTTATTACACCCCTGGGGATGGAACAGGAATGGGAGGTGTTGCCCAACTCCATGATGGTAATAGTAGTAGTAGTTTCTTTTTGAATACAAACAAACACTTGAAGTGTTTTGGGTTTTTTAGTTTTTCAGATGATTTGGAAGTCCCAATGCCTTTGGGAAACACTGCATTGGAGTTACACTCTGCCAATGGCCTGTCAAGGGTGAGACAATAAAGGCTAAGAAGCAGCACTGGAGTCTACCAGTTATGCTGGGGAGTAAAAGGGATGAGCAGTTGATGGTGATGGCGCTGAATATGAATGGGAAGACTGGTGAAAGTAAAAGAAAGGAGATTATGGATAAATTTGAAAGTTGTAGTTTACATGTTGGGGAAACCCATTTCCTTGGGCAGGTTGTATGGAGTGAAAATGGGAATGATAAATGCAAGTTATGGAAGGGCATGGAAGAGGGAAAGAAGGATGTGCATTTGTGCTATCTGAGAGTATGAGAGGATGTTACAGAGCATGGTTGGATTGGATCAAGAATAGTGTTTGCGAAAGGAAAGATTGGCATTGTGAAGTATGCATGGGTATGTGTATATTCACCTGTCAATATGAAGACTGTGAGATAATGAAAGGGAGCGTTTATAGAGAAATTTTAATGACCGTATGAATGGTTTTGAGATGAAGAGAAAGTGTTGTAATGGGTGATATGAACGTGAAGGTGGGATATGACGAAATTGGCACAATACTTGGTAAATGCAGAGTGCTTGAAGTAAATGAGAATGGAAGCTATCATGTGGATGTGAGTGCCAAGAGGGGTTTATCTCTTGGAAACACCTTTTTTTCAGCACATAATTATTCATAGGTATACATGGATGAGAAATGAAGGAAAAGAAGAGTTAAAGGGTTTCTCTGACAATGTGGCATAGAATGAATGGTTGAGGAAGGCTGTTCTTGATGCTTGAGTTGTGAGAGGATTCTTTGGAGACTCTGACCTTTTTGTAGTTGTATTGGGATTGAGGATTAGGGAGAAGAGGGAGAATGGTTTAAGGAAGAATGGTGAGGTGAAAGTATTGACAAGTAAGAAGATGAATCAGAAAAAATGCAAGGAGGGGTGTGAAATGAGAGTGACTGAAAGTTTAGATAGAAGTGCAATAGATGTAGGGATGCAGTCATGTGTGAATGAGGTTTTTAGAATGTTTACAGAAAAACTTGAAGGTTGTAGAATTAGTAATTGTATACAACGTTATGAGATTTAGGAATAAGAATGGAAATGCATGGTGGGTGGATGAGACTAGAATTGCTCTGAAAATTCATATGGTAGAATATTTGAAGGAATGTACCTGTGGAAGTTCAGCAAAGGAGGAAGGAAGAATATAAGATGTTTACACAGAATGTTAAGAAGCTGATAGAAGAAAGTACAGAAAGAGTAAATGAAGATTTTGGAAAAAAGTTGAGTGAAAAGTTTAGGGAAAATAAGAAATTTTACTGGAATGAAGTGAAAAAGGAAAGGGATGGATGTAAGGGTGGAAATGTTAATGTGAGATGTAAGGAAGGGAGTTGCTGAATCAAAAGCAGGAAGTGAAAGGAAGATGGAAAGAGTATTTTAAAAAACTGATAAATATTTGGGAAGGTGAAGATGCAGTTGTTACATACATGGATATGGAAAATGCAAGGTGCCTATAGCAAGAAGGGAGATGGAAAGGGCAGTAATGAGGTTGAGGGTATGAAAGGCCCTAAGAGTGAATGGGATTGCAGATGAAATCCTGAAGTATGGAGGAGAAAGTTTGTTGGATTGGATACATTTGATATGTGATTTAGCATGGAAACAGAAAGTTGTGCCTGAGGATTGGGTGAAAGCTGTTATTGTTGTTCCAGTTAAAGATGCTGAAGATTTATGTAGCAATTATGGGGTAAAAAGTCTGTTAAGTATACCGGCAAAAGTGTGTACTAGAGTTTTAATTGACAGTGATGGAAGTGACTGATTGCATTATGAATGAGGAGCAGTGGGATTTTAGGAAAGGTAGGGGATGTGTGAATCAGATTTTTGTTTTGAAAATGACTATGGGGAAAGTATCTATGGTAAGGTAAGAAGATGTCTGCAGCTTTTATGAATCTGGATAAGCATATAACAGAGTCAAGTGGAATGCTTTATGTGTTGAGGATATATGGGGCAGCGGAACAACTGTAGGATGGTATGAAAACCTTATTTAGAGTAGGAATTGCATGTATAAGAGTGGATGGAGAGTTGAGTGTGAGTTCTGGTATACTTGTGAGTGTGAAGCAGGGCTGTGTGATGTCACACTTGGCCATTGAACATATGTATTTAGGAGTGATAAGATAGTTGAAAGCAAGACTTAAGAAAGGGGGGTTGCAGAGACAGATTGAGACATTGAGAAATGGTGGCTAGTGATAAGCCTGTTTGTGGATTATACAATGTTATTTCCTGAGAGAGAGGAGATGTTGCAGAAGGTTGTAAGTGTCTTTTATGATGCGTGTATGCAAAGGTGATTGAAGGTGAATGTGAGTAAAAGTAAAGTAATGGTGTTTGAAAGGAAACAGAGCGAAATTGTAGATTTTGCAAAACCCTATAGAATGAAAGAAGGTGTACTAAACTGTGAAATAGATATGGGGGAGAAAGACTGGAAGAAGTGAGAGAATTTAACCATTTAGGAGCTGCCTAGGGTACATCTCATGATATGGAAGAAGAGATTAGGGAGAGAGGAGTACAGGGTAGAGGAGTGATTAGGTCCTGTAATATAATAATGAAGGGTTGAGGCATAAGTATAGAAGTGAAAAAAGGATTATGGGATAGCATAATCATCCCAACTCCAACCTATGCAGCTGAAATATGGATATGGAATGAGTCACAGAGGTCAAGAACCCAGGCTGTGGAAATAAGATGTTTGAATGGAGCATGTGGTATGACGATGAATGAAGAAAGAAATGACGGGTGTGAGAGAGATATGTATGGCAGGGAGTGCAAAGGGATGTGTTGTGGAGTGGCTGTGTGAGTGAATCATAATACTCTGAGGTGATTTGGACATGTGGAAAGAATGCAAGGAGAATGTATGATAGTACAGTTGAAGGGATAGGTATGAGAGGAAGACCACCCATGACATGGGAAATAGAGTGGAAGGATACTGGAGGGAGAGAAATGATGGAATAATGAATGGAATGGTGTGTGTGTGTGGGGGGGGGGGGTGCATGTTTGGACAGGAGGTAAGTGGTGACTTGCTTTGGCCACCACCCTATTGAGAGTTCACAGAGGGAATGGGCATCAGAGATGTAGATAGCTACATAGAATATTTTACTATAACACATAACATTAGAAGGGTACACTGAATTCTTGGTTATCTGGATCATTTGGGACCAGACCCTATCTAGTCAAATGAGTTTTGTGGTTAAACAAATATTTAGATTTTTACTATGTTATATAATGGGAAACAACTAGTGCAGATTGTTACACAAATTTATGAGCTTATTTTGATTTGATAATAAACTGTATGAATAAGTGAGAAAGCATTGTTTATGGACTCTTGGGGTGTAACGGTTAGCATTCCAGACCATGACACATTTACAGGCTACCCAGGGTAGAGCACAAAGGTTCAAATCCCGGTTATGGATGTTTGTCCACAGTCAACCCAGCCATTCATCCACCCCAAGGGTTGGTCATTAAAATGGGTACTTGGTTCAGGCTAGGATATATATATTATTCATTCATTATTCATTATACATAATCACCAAGGTAGTGCCAGGAAACAGACAAAGAATGGCCCGTCCACTCATATACACATATATATACATAAATGGAGAAGGCATATGATAGAGTTGATAGAGATGCTCTGTGGAAGGTATTAAGAATATATGGTGTGGGAGGAAAGTTGTTAGAAGCAGTGAAAAGTTTTTATCGAGGATGTAAGGCATGTGTACGTGTAGGAAGAGAGGAAAGTGATTGGTTCTCAGTGAATGTAGGTTTGCAGCAGGGGTGTGTGATGTCTCCATGGTTGTTTAATTTGTTTATGGATGGGGTTGTTAGGGAGGTAAATGCAAGAGTTTTGGAAAGAGGGGCAAGTATGAAGTCTGTTGGGGATGAGAGAGCTTGGGAAGTGAGTCAGTTGTTGTTCGCTGATGATACAGCGCTGGTGGCTGATTCATGTGAGAAACTGCAGAAGCTGGTGACTGAGTTTGGTAAAGTGTGTGGAAGAAGAAAGTTAAGAGTAAATGTGAATAAGAGCAAGGTTATTAGGTACAGTAGGGTTGAGGGTCAAGTCAATTGGGAGGTGAGTTTGAATGGAGAAAAACTGGAGGAAGTGAAGTGTTTTAGATATCTGGGAGTGGATCTGGCAGCGGATGGAACCATGGAAGCGGAAGTGGATCATAGGGTGGGGGAGGGGGTGAAAATTCTGGGGGCCTTGAAGAATGTGTGGAAGTCGAGAACATTATCTCGGAAAGCAAAAATGGGTATGTTTGAAGGAATAGTGGTTCCAACAATGTTGTATGGTTGCGAGGCTTGGGCTATGGATAGAGTTGTGCGCAGGAGGATGGATGTGCTGGAAATGAGATGTTTGAGGACAATGTGTGGTGTGAGGTGGTTTGATCGAGTGAGTAACGTAAGGGTAAGAGAGATGTGTGGAAATAAAAAGAGCGTGGTTGAGAGAGCAGAAGAGGGTGTTTTGAAGTGGTTTGGGCACATGGAGAGGATGAGTGAGGAAAGATTGACCAAGAGGATATATGTGTCGGAGGTGGAGGGAGCAAGGAGAAGAGGGAGACCAAATTGGAGGTGGAAAGATGGAGTGAAAAAGATTTTGTGTGATCGGGGCCTGAACATGCAGGAGGGTGAAAGGAGGGCAAGGAATAGAGTGAATTGGAGCGATGTGGTATACCGGGGTTGACGTGCTGTCAGTGGATTGAATCAAGGCATGTGAAGCGTCTGGGGTAAACCATGGAAAGCTGTGTAGGTATGTATATTTGCGTGTGTGGACGTATGTATATACATGTGTATGGGGGGGGGTTGGGCCATTTCTTTCGTCTGTTTCCTTGCGCTACCTCGCAAACGCGGGAGACAGCGACAAAGTATAAAAAAAAAAAAGAAATACATAAATGCACACATACACACACATATACATACATAAACGTATCAACATATACGTACACATATGCAGACATTACTTACACATTCATGTCACTATCCTGCCTCACTGGAAAACAGCATTGCTATCCCTTGCTTCAGTGAGGTAGCACCAGGAATACAGACAAAAAGGCCACATTCATTCACACTCAGTCTCTATCTGTCATGTGTAATGCACCAAAACCACAGCTCCCTATCCACATCCAGGCCCCAGAGACCTTTCCATGATTTACCCCAGATGCTTCACATGCCATGGTTCAGTCCATTAACAGCACGTCGACTCTGGTATACCACATCATTCCAGTTCACTCGATTCCTTGCATGCCTCTAACCCTCGTGTATGTTCAGGCCCCAATTGCTCAAAATCTTTTTCACTCCATCCTTCCACCTCCAATTTGGTCTCCCTCTTCTCCTTGTTCCCTCCACCGCTGACACATAAATCCTCTTTGTCAATCTTTCCTCACTCATTCTCTCCATATGTCCAAACCTTTCAGCATACCCTCTTCTGCTCTCTCAACCATACTCTTTTTAATTCCACACATCTCTCTTACCCTTACATTACTTACTCGACCAAACCACCTCACACCACATATTGTCTTCAAACATCTCATTTCCAACACATCCTTCCTCCTCAGTACAACCCTATCTATGGCTAATGCCTTGCAACCATATAACATTGTTGGAACTACTATTCCTTCAAACGTACCAATTTTTGCTCTCTGCAAGAACATTATTTCCTTCCACACATTCTTCATTGCTCCCAGAACCTTCACCTCTCCCACCCTGTGACTCACTTCCGCTTCCATGGTTCCATCCACTGCTAAGTCCACTCCCAGATATCTAAAACACTTCACTTCCTCCAGTCAAACTTACCTCCCAGTTTACTTGTCCCTCAATACTGCTGTACCTAATAACATTGCTCTTATTCACATTTACTCTCAACTTTCTCCTTTCACCCACTTTTCAACCTCTGCAGTTTCTCACTCAAATCAGCCACTAGAGCTGTATCATTGGTGAACAATAAGTGACTCACTTCCCAAACCCTCTCATCCGCAACAGACTGCATACTCGCCCCTCTCTCCAAAAATCTTGCATTTTCCTCCCTAACCACCCCATCCATAAACAAATCAAACAACCATGGGGACATCACACACCCCTGCTGCAAACCAACATTCACTAGGAACCAATCACTCTCCTATCTTTCTACTCGTGCACATGCCTTACATCTTTGGTAAGAACTTTTCACTGCTTCTGGCAACTTACCTCTCACACCATATACTCTTAAAACCTTCTACAAAGCATCTGTATCAACCCTATCATATGCCTTCTCCAGATCCATAAATACTACAAACAAATCAATTTGTTTTTCTAAGTATTTCTCGCATACATTCTTCAAAGCAAACACCTGGGGCCGTATGCAGAAAAATTCTTAGATTTCTGCTTATTTTTATGCTTAGCTGAGCAAGTGACTTAAGTGCCACACAGAAAAGGACTAAGCACGATGCTTAGTATACCTTAAGCATAAGATTTAAGAAGTATGAAATGCAGTTTGGGTCAAAATATTTGTCGTCTGCTAAGCAAATACTTAAGCATAGGGCAGCTTTCAGAAACATGCTTAGCAAAATTCTTAAAGTTAAGTGAAAATCTTTGGGGCTGAGTATACTTAAGCATTCTAAGAAGTTTTCTGCATATGGCCCCTGATCCACACATCCTTTACCACTCCTGAAGTCACACTGCTTTTCCCCAATCTGATGCACTGTACATACCTTCACCCTCTCAATCAATACCCTCCCATATAATTTCCCAGGAATACTTAAAAAACTTATACCTCTGTAGTTTGAACACTCACTGTTATCCCCTTTGCCTTTTCACAATGGCATTATACATGCATTCTGCCAATCCTCAGGCACTTCACCATGGTCCATACATACGTTGAATTTTCTTACCAACCACTCAACCATACAGTAACCCCATTTTTTAATAAATTCCACTGCAATACTGTGCAAACCTGCTGCCTTACTGGATTTCATCTTCTGCAAAGCTTTCACTACCTCTTCTCCCTTCTCCAAATCATTCTCCCTTACCCGCTCTTCATGCAGCACCCCGACCAAAACACCCTTTATCTGCCACTCTATCAAAAACACATTCAACAGACCTTCAAAATACTCACTCTATCACTTTCTGTTATTATTTCCCTACTTGCCTTCTTCGTTGATGTTCCCATTTGTTTTCTTCTCTTATGCATGTTATTTACCTCCTTCCAAAACATCTTTTTATTCGCCCTAAAATTTAATGGTGCTCTCACCCCAACTCTAATTTGCCCTCTTTTTCAACTCTTTCACCTTTCTCTTGACCTCTTGCCTCTTTCTTTTATCCATCTCCCAGTTATTTGCACTACTTCCCTGCAAATATCTTCTAGACACCTCTCTTTTCTCTTTCATTAACAGTCTAATCTGTCCACCTCCCACCTTTCTCATATCACATTCATCTTTTGTGCAAGCCATCACTGCTTCCCAAATACATCTCATTCCTCACCCACTCCCCTCATATCATTTGCTCTCATGTTTTGCCGTTCTACACTCATTCTGTCCTGATCATTCCTCACACAAGTCTTCTTTCCACTTACTCTCACTACTCTTTTCTCCCCAACATTCTCTCTTCTTTTCTGAAAGCCTCTACAAATCGTCACCTTTGCCTCCACAAGACATAACTCCAGCTGCCTCTCTCAACACATTGACATCCAAAAGTCTTTCTTTTACATGATCATCAATTAACATGTAGTCTAATAATGCCCTTTGACCATCTCTCCTACTCACATATGTATACTTATGTCTATCTCTCTTCTTAAATCAGGTATATTCCCAATCACCAGTCTTTTTTCAGCATACAAATCCACAAACTCTTCATTTTCATTTACAACACTGAACACCACATGTGCACTCTCAGTTGCCACATTACTTACCCTTGCATTTACATCACCTATCACTGTAACCCGATCCCGTGCATCAAAGCTGCTAATACACTCAGTCAACTACTCCCAAACCACTTGCCTCATGATTTTTCTTCTCACGACCAGATACATAGGCACCAATGATCACTCATCTCTCTTCATCCACTTTCAGACAGTTTCTCACACGAATCAACCTCTAGAGATATATCATCGACGAACAACAACTGACTCACTTCCCAGGCCCTCTCATCCCCAACAGAATGCATATGTGCTCCTCTCTCCAAAACTCTTGCATTTACCTCCCTAACCACCCCATCCTCAAACAAATTAAACAACCATAGAGACATCGCACACACCTGCCACAAACCGACATTCACTGGAAACCAATCACTCTCCTGTCTTCCTACTTGTACGCATGACTTACATCCTTAGTAAAAACTTTTCATTGCTTCTAGCAACTTACCTCCCACCCCATGTACTCTTAAAACCTTCCACAAAGGATTTCTATCAACACTATAATATTCCTTCAATCATTACCCTCCCATATAATTTCCCAGGAATACTCAACAAACTTTTACCTCTGTATTTTAAACACTCACCTTTATCCCCATTGCCTTTGTACAGTGGCATTATGTAGGCATTCCGTCAATCCTCAGGCACTTCACCATAGTCCATACTTACAATGAATATCCTTACCAACCAGTCAACAGCACAATCACCTACTTTTTGATAAATTCCTCTGCAGTACCATCCAAACGTGCCACTTTGCTGGATTTCATCTTCTGCAAAGCTTTCACTACCTCTTCTCTGTTTACCAAACCATTCTCTCCGATCCTCTCACTGCGTGCACCACCCTAACCAAAACACCCTATATCTGCATTTCTATCATCAAATGAATTTAGCACACCTTCAAAATACTCATCCATTTCCTTCTCACTTCATTACTACCTGTTGTTACCTCCCCACTTGCCCCCTTCACGGATGTTCCCATTTGTTCTCTTGTCTTATGCACTTTATTTATCTCCTTCCAAGACATCTTTTTTTTTTCTTCTTTTTTTTTTGCTTTGTCGCTGTCTCCCGCGTTTGCGAGGTAGCACAAGGAAACAGACGAAAGAAATGGCCCAACCCACCCCCATACACATGTATATACATACGTCCACACACGCAAATATACATACCTACACAGCTTTCCATGGTTTACCCCAAATGCTTCACATGCCCTGATTCAACCCACTGACAGCACGTCAACCCCGGTATACCACATCGATCCAATTTACTCTATTCCTTGCCCTCCTTTCATTCTCCTGCATGTTCAGACCCCGATCACACAAAATCTTTTTCACTCCATTTTTCCACATCCAATTTGGTCTCCCACTTCTCCTCGTTCCCTCCACCTCCGACACATATATCCTCTTGGTCAATCTTTCCTCACTCATTCTCTCCATGTGCCCAAACCATTGCAAAACACCCTCTTCTGCTCTCTCAACCACGCTCTTTTTATTTCCACACATCTCTCTTACCCTTACGTTACTCACTCGATCAAACCACCTCACACCACACATTGTCCTCAAACATTTCATTTCCAGCACATCCATCCTCCTGCGCACAACTCTATCCATAGCCCACGCCTCGCAACCATACAACATTGTTGGAACCACTATTCCTTCAAAGATACCCATTTTTGCTTTCCGAGATAATGTTCTCGACTTCCACACATTCTTCAAGGCTCCCAGAATTTTCGCCCCCTCCCCCACCCTATGATTCACTTCCGCTTCCATGGTTCCATCCGCTGCCAGATCCACTCC
This sequence comes from Panulirus ornatus, assembly GCF_036320965.1. NCBI lineage: Eukaryota > Metazoa > Arthropoda > Malacostraca > Decapoda > Palinuridae > Panulirus > Panulirus ornatus. The sequence continues at coordinate 31,655,653 of NC_092229.1, forward strand.
CAGATATCTAAAACACTTTACTTCCTCCAGTTTTTCTCCATTCAAACTTACCTCCCAATTGACTTGACCCTCAACCCTACTGCACCTAATTACCTTGCTCTTATTCACATTTACTCTTAACTTTCTTCTTTCACACACTTTACCAAACTCAGTCACCAGCTTCTGCAGTTTCTCACATGAATCAGCCACCAGCGCTGTATCATCAGCGAACAACAACAACTGACTCACTTCCCAAGCTCTCTCATCCGCAACAGACTTCATACTTGCCCCTCTTTCCAAAACTCTTGCATTCACCTCCCTAACAACCCCATCCATAAACAAATTAAACAACCATGGAGACATCACACACCCCTGCTGCAAACCTACATTCACTGAGAACCAGTCACTCTCCTCTCTTCCTACACGTACACATGCCTTACATCCTCGTTAAAAACTTTTCACTGCTTCTAACAACTTGCCTCCCACACCTTATATTCTTAATACCTTCCACAGAGCATATCTATCAACTCTATCATATGCCTTCTCCAGATCCATAAATGCTACATACAAATCCATTTGCTTTTCTAAGTATTTCTCACATACATTCTTCAAAGCAAACACCTGATCCACACATCCTCTACCACTTCTGAAACCACACTGCTCTACCCCAATCTGATGCTCTGTACATGCCTTCACCCTCTCAATCAATACCCTCCCATATAATTTACCAGGAATACTCAACAAACTTATACCTCTGTAATTTGAGCACTCACTCTTATCCGCTTTGCCTTTGTACAATGGCACTATGCACGCATTCTGCCAATCCCCAGGCACCTCACCATGAGTCATACATACATAAAATAACCTTACCAACCAGTCAATAATACAGTCACCCCCTTTTTTAACAAATTCCACTGCAATACCATCCAAACCTGCTGCCTTGCCGGCTTTCATCTTCCGCAAAGCTTTTACTACCTCTTCTCTGTTTACCAAATCATTTTCCCTAACCCTCTCACTTTGCACACCACCTCAACCAAAGCACCCTATATCTGCCACTCTATCATCAAACACATTCAACAAACCTTCAAAATACTCACTCCATCTCCTTCTCACATCACCACTACTTGTTATCACCTCCCCATTTGCGCCCTTCACTGAAATTCCCATTTGCTCCCTTGTCTTACGCACTTTATTTACCTTCTTCCAGAACATCTTTTTATTCTCCCTAAAATTTAATGATACTCTCTCACCCCAACTCTCATTTGCCCTCTTTTTCACCTCTTGCACCTTTCTCTTGACCTCCTGTCTCTTTCTTTTATACATCTCCCACTCAATTGCATTTTTTCCCTGCAAAAATTGTCCAAATGCCTCTCTCTTCTCTTTCACTAATAATCTTACTTCTTCATCCCACCACTCACTACCCTTTCTAATCAACCCACCTCCCACTCTTCTCATGCCACAAGCATCTTTTGCGCAATCCATCACTGATTCCCTAAATACATCCCATTCCTCCCCCACTCCCCTTACTTCCATTGTTCTCGCCTTTTTCCATTCTGTACTCAGTCTCTCCTGGTACTTCCTCGCACAAGTCTCCTTGCCAAGCTCACTTACTCTCACCTCCCTCTTCACCCCAACATTCACTCTTCTTTTCTGAAAACCCATACAAATCTTCACCTTAGCCTCCACAAGATAATGATCAGACATCCCTCTAGTTGCACCTCTCAGCACATTAACATCCAAAAGTCTCTCTTTCGTGCGCCTGTCAATTAACACGTAATCCAATAACGCTCTCTGGCCATCTCTCCTACTTACATACGTATACTTATGTATATCTCACTTTTTAAACCAGGTATTCCCAATCACCAGTCCTTTTTCAGCACATAAATCTACAAGCTCTTCACCATTTCCATTTACAACACTGAACACCCCATGTATACCAATTATTCCCTCAACTGCCACATTACTCACCTTTGCATTCAAATCACCCATCACTATAACCTGGTCTCGTGCATCAAAACCACTAACACACTCATTCAGCTGCTCCCAAAACACTTGCCTCTCATGATCTTTCTTCTCATGCCCAGGTGCATATGCACCAATAATCACCCATCTCTCTCCATGAACTTTCAGTTTTACCCATATTAATCGAGAATTTACTTTCTTACATTCTATCACATACTCCCACAACTCCTGTTTCATGAGTACTGCTACTCCTTCCCTTGCTCTTGTCCTCTCACTAACCCCTGACTTTACTCCCAAGACATTCCCAAACCACTCTTCCCTTTTACCCTTGAGCTTCGTTTCACTCAGAGCCAAAACATCCAGGTTCCTTTCCTCAAACATACTTCCTATCTCTCCTTTTTTCACATCTTGGTTACATCCACACACATTTAGACACCCCAGTCTGAGCCTTCGAGGAGGATGAGCACTCCCTGCGTGACTCCTTCTTCTGTTTCCCATTTTAGAAAGTTAAAAAAATACAAGGAGGAGAGGATTTCTGGCCCCCCGCTCCCGTCCCCTCTAGTCGCCTTCTACGACATGCGAGGAATGCGTGGGAAGTATTCTTTCACCCCTATCCCCAGGGATAATATATATCTATATACATGTATATATACATACACATACATACGCACATATACACACACACACATATACATATATATACATATGAAAAATGTAAGAAATAATTTAGAAAACTGAAACTTCTAGCTTGAAATGAAATGAAAAAATGAATGTCACATAATGGTTCAACCTCTGGCTATGGAAAAGGGAAATGTATAATTTATTTACACAAACGTCAGTAGTAGTTCTCATCAATTTAACCACTGTATCAATAAGCTTCAATGTCTAAGCTACATTTTTTCCAATTTTACTATTTTCTTGTCAAAGCACCATGTATGAAAACTATCACTCCAGTAACACAACTATAAACATTTACTTCCCCTTTAAAAAAGTTTTGGGAAGTCTGTCTCGATACACTGCAGGACACTCTACCACCTGGCGAGGTTTGTGTTGCAATGGTTCTTGATTCACAAACGTAGTAGCATCACTGGTGGGCGGAAGAACATTCTTGTAGCCACAGCAAGGATCACAGTCCGTGCACTCCATTAAGATGGTTCTTCTCATGACGCGACGCTTAAGCTGTGACCATGGTTGAGAGCAGCCATTCATAGATTTCCAGCTGATGTGTTTCGGCTTTGGAGGGTTCAAATGGTAGCAAACGTTCTGACGTACCACCAGTCTCTGTTACTGATTGTAGCGCTGCTTATTATTCTTCCTAAATTTCAATGATACTTTCTCACCCCAACTCTCATTTGCCCTCTTTTTCAACTGTTGCATGTTTCTCTTCACCTCCTGCTGCTTTCTGTTATACATCTCCCAGTCATTTGCACTACTTCCCTGCAATTGCTGTCCCAGTGACTATCTTTTCTCTTTCACTAACTACCTTAATTCTTCATCCCACTCTCACTATCCTTTTTAATCATCCTATCTCCCACCTTTTTCATGCCACAAGCATCATTTGTACAAGCCATCATTTCTTCCCTGAATACATCCCATTCCTCACCCACTCCCCTCACATCATTTGGTCTCACCTTTTGCCATTCTACACTAAATCTCTCCTGATACTTCCTTGCACAAATCTCCTTTCTAAGCTCACTTACTCTCACCACTCTCCTCTCCCCAACATTCTCTCTTGTGTTTTGAAAGCCTTTACAAATCTTCACCTTTGCCTCCACAAGAAAGTGATCAGACTCTAGCTGCCCTTCTCAGCACATTAACATCCAAAAGTCTCTTTTACATGCCTGTCAGTTAACATGTAATCCAATAATGCCCTTTGACCATCTCTCCTACTCACATATATATACTTATGTATATCTCTCTTTTTAAACCAGGTAATCCCAATCATGAGTCTCTTTTCAGTACACAAATCCACAAACTCTTCATTTCCATTTACAACACTGAACACCCCGTGTACACCAATTATGCCCTTAACTGCCACATTACTCACCTTCACATTTAGATTACCCAATTCTGTATCCTGGTCTCATGCATCAAAACTGCTAACACACTCACTTAACTGCTCTCAAAACACTTCTCATGACAAGGTTGCATAGTCACCAATAATCACCCATCTCTCCCCATCCACTTTCAGTTTTACACACATCAACCTAGATTTTACTTTCTTACACTCTATCACATACTCTCACAACTCCTAGTTCAGGAGTATTGCTACTCCTTTCTTAGCTCTTGTCATCTCACCAACCCCTGACTTTACTCCTAAGAATTTCCCAAACCACTTTTCCCCTTACCCTTGAGCTTCGCTTCACTTAGAGCCAAAGCATCCAGGTTTCTTTCCTTAAACATACTACCTATCCCTTCTTTCTTCTCATCTGGTTACATCCACACACATTCAAGGCAGATGAGCAATCCTTGCTTGACTCCTTTTGTTTCCCTTTTTAGAAATTTTGATTTAAATTATTGTTATTGTTTCTTATTATTATTATTATTCATTCAAACTATTCGCAATTTCCTGCATTAGCAAGGTAGCGTTAAGAACAGAGGACTGGGCCTCTGAGGGAAATCCTCACCTAGCCCCCTTCTCTGTTCCTTCTTTTGGAAAATTTAAAAAACAAAACAAGAGGGGAGGATTTCCAGCCCCTCGCTCCCTCCCCTTTTAGTTGCCTTCTACGACACGCAGGGAACACGTGGGAAACATTCTTCCTCCGCTATCCCCAGGGATTATTATTATTAATATTTCTTTCTTTAGCTTTCATACTATTCGCCATTTCCCGCATTAGCGAGGTAGCGTTGAGAACAGAGGACTGGGCCCTTGAGGGAATATCCTCACCTGGGCCCCTTCTCTGTTCCCTCTTTTGGGGGGGGGAAAAAAAAAAAAAAAGTGAGAGGGGAGGATTTCCAGCCCCCCGCTCCCTCCCCTTTTAGTCGCCTTCTACGACACGCAGGGAATACGTGGGAAGTATTCTTTTCTTTTTTTTTTTTTTTTGCCGCTGTCTCCCACGTTTGCGAGGTAGCGCAAGGAAACAGACGAAAGAAATGGCCCAACCCACCCCCATACACATACGTCCACACACGCAAATATACATACCTACACAGCTTTCCATGGTTTACCCCAGACGCTTCACATGCCTTGATTCAATCCACTGACAGCACGTCAACCCCGGTATACCACATCGCTCCAATTCACTCTATTCCTTGCCCTCCTTTCACCCTCCTGCATGTTCAGGCCCCGATCACACAAAATCTTTTTCACTCCATCTTTCCACCTCCAATTTGGTCTCCATCTTCTCCTCGTTCCCTCCACCTCCGACACATATATCCTCTTGGTCAATCTTTCCTCACTCATTCTCTCCATGTGCCCAAACCGTTTCAAAACACCCTCTTCTGCTCTCTCAACCACGCTCTTTTTATTTCCACACATATCTCTTACCCTATTATTACTTACTCGATCAAACCACCTCACACCACACATTGTCCTCAAACATCTCATTTCCAGTACATCCATCCTCCTGCGCAGAACTCTATCCATAGTCCACGCCTCGCAACCATACAACATTGTTGGAACCACTATTCCTTCAAACATACCCATTTTTGCTTTCCGAGATAATGTTCTCGACTTCCACACATTCTTCAAGGCTCCCAGAATTTTCGCCCCCTCCCCCACCCTATGATCCACTTCCGCTTCCATGGTTCCATCCGCTGCCAGATCCACTGTCAGATATCTAAAACACTTCACTTCCTCCAGTTTTTCTCCATTCAAACTCACCTCCCAATTGACTTGACCCTCAACCCTACTGTACCTAATAACCTTGCTCTTATTCACATTTACTCTCAACTTTCTTCTTTCACACACTTTACCAAACTCAGTCACCAGCTTCTGCAGTTTCTCACATGAATCAGCCACCAGCGCTGTATCATCAGCGAACAACAACTGACTCACTTCCCAAGCTCTCTCATCCCCAACAGACTTCATACTTGACCCTCTTTCCAAAACTCTTGCATTCACCTCCCTAACAACCCCATCTATAAGCAAATTAAACAACCATGGAGACATCACACACCCCTTATTATCATTATCATTATTATTATTATTATTATTATTATTATTATTATTATTATTATTATTATTTATACAAGGTATAAGTCTGTTGAGTATTCCTGGTAAATTATATGGGAGGGTACTGATTGAAAGGGTGAAGGTATGTACAGAACATCAGATTGGGGAAGAGCAGTGTGGTTTCAGAAGTGGTAGAGAATGTGTGGATCAGGTGTATGCTTTGAAGAATGTATGTGAGAAATACTTAGAAAAACAAATGGATTTGTATGTAGCATTTATGGAACTGGAGAAGGCATATGATAGAGTTGATAGAGATGCTCTGTGGAAGGTATTAAGAGTATATGGTGTGGGGGGCAAATTGTTAGAAGCAGTGAAAAGTTTTTATCGAGGATGTAAGGCATGTGTACGTGTAGGAAAAGAGGAAAATGATTGGTTCTCAGTGAATGTAGGTTTGCGGCAGGGGTGTATGATGTCTCCATGGTTGTTTAATTTGTTTATGGATGGGGTTGTTAGGTAGGTGAATGCAAGAGTTTTGGAAAGAGGGGCAAGTATGCAGTCTGTTGTGGATGAGAGAGCTTGGGAAGTGAGTCAGTTGTTGTTTGCGGATGATACAGCGCTGGTGGCTGATTCACGTGAGAAACTGCAGTAGCTGGTGACTGAGTTTGGTAAAGTGTGTGAAAGAAGAAAGTTGAGAGTGAATGTGAATAAGAGCAAGGTTATTAGGTACAGTAGGGTTGAGGGTCAAGTCAATTGGGAGGTAAGTTCGAATGGAGAAAAACTGGAAGTGAAGTGTTTTAGATATCTGGGAGTAGATTTGGCAGCGGATGGAACCATGGAAGCGGAAGTGAATCATAGGGTGGGGAAGGGGGCGAAAGTTCCGGGAGCGTTAAAGAATGTGTGGAAGTCGAGAACATTATCTCGGAAAGCAAAAATGGGTATGTTTGAAGGAGTAGTGGTTCCAACAATGTTGTATGGTTGTGAGGCATGGGCTATGGGTAGAGTTGTGTGTAGGAGGGTGGATGTGCTGGAAATGAGATGTTTGAGGACAATATGTGTTGTGAGGTGGTTTGATCGAGTAAGTAATAATAGGGTAAGAGAGATGCATGGTAATAAAAAGAGTGTGGTTGAGAGAGCAGAAGAGGGTGTATTGAAATGGTTTGGTCACATGGAGAGAATGAGTGAGGAAAGATTGACCAAGAGGATATATGTGTCAGAGGTGGAGGGAACAAGGAGAAGTGGGAGACCAAATTAGAGGTATTATAAGACTATGAATTATGTACATGTGTATATATGTATATGTCTGTGTTTGTATATATGTGTACATTGAGATGTATAGATATGTATATTTGCGTGTGTGGATGTGTATGTATATACATGTGTATGTGGGTGGGTTGGGCCATTCTTTCGTCTGTTTCCTTGCGCTACCTCGCTAACACGGGAGACAGCGACAAAGCAATTATTATTATTGTTATTGTTGTTGTTATTAGTATTATTGTTTTATTTATTCATTTATTTATTATACTTTGTCGCTGTCTCCCACGTTAACAAGGTAGCACAAGGAAACTGAAGAAAGAATGGCCCAACCCACTCACATATACATATATATACATACACGTCCACACGCACATATACATACCTATACATTTCAACATATACATATACAGACATATACATATATACACATGTACATAATTCATACTTGCTGCCTTTATTCATTCCCGTTGCCACCCCGCCACAAATGAAATGACAACCTCCTCTCCCCGCACGTGCACATGGTAGCGCTAGGAAAAGACAATAAAGGCCACCTTTGTTCACACTCAATCTCTAGCTGTCATGTATAATGCACTGAAACCATAGCTCCCTTTCCACATCCAGGCCCCACAAGACTTTCCATTGTTTACCCCAGACACTTCACATGCCCTGGTTCAATGCATTGACAGCACTTTGACCCTAGTATACCACATCGTTCCAATTCACTCTATTTCTTGCATGCCTTTCACCCTCCTGCATGTTCAGGCCCTGATTGCTCAAAATGTTTTTCAGTCCATCCTTCCACCTCCAATTTGGTCTCCCCCTTCTTGTTCCCTCCACCTCTGACACACATATCCTCTTTTTCAATCTTTCCTCACTCATTCTCTCCATGTGACCAAGCCATTTCAATACACCCTCTTCTGCTCTCTCAACCACACTCTTTTTATTACCACACATCTCTCTTTCCTTTTCATTATTTACTCGATCAGACCACCTCACACTGTGTTGTTGACTGGTTGGTAAGGATATTGATTGTATGTATGGATCATAGTGAAGTGCCTGAGGATTGGCGGAATGCATGCGTAGTGCCATTGTACAAAGGCAAAGAGGATAAAGTTGAGTGTTCAAATTATAGAGGTATAAGTTTGTTGAGTATTCCTGGGAAATTATACTGGAGGGTATTGATTGAGAAGGTAAAGGCATATATAGAGCATCAGATTGGGGAAGGTCAGTGTGGTTTCAGAAGTGGTAGAGGATGTGTGGATCAGATGTTTGCTTTGAAGAATGTATGTGAGAAATACTTAGAAAAACAGGTGGATTTGTATGTGGCATTTATGGATCTGGAGAAGGCATATGATACAGTTGATAGAGATGCATTGTAGAAGGTTTTAAGAATATTTGGTGTCGGAGGTAAGTTGCTAGAGGCAGTGAAAAGTTTTTACCAAGGATGTAAGGCATGTGTACGAGTATGAAGAGAGGAAAGTGATTGGTTCCTGGGGAATATTGGTTTGTGGCAGGGGTGCGTGATGTCTCCATGGTTGTTTAATTTGTTTATGGATGGGTTGGTTACTGGGATGAATGCGAGAGTTTTGGAGAGAGGGGCAAGTATGCAGTCTGTTTTGGATGAGAGGGCTTGGGAAGTGAGTCAGTTGTCGTTCGCTGATGATACAGCATTGGTGCCTGATTCGGGTGAGAAACTGCAGAAGTTGGTGACTGCGTTTGGTAAAGTGTGTGAAAGAAGAAAGTTGAGAGTAAATGTGAATAAGAGCAAGGTTATTAGGTTCAGTAGGGTTGAGGGACAAGTTTATTGGGAGGCTAGTTTGAATGGAGAAAAACTGGAGGAAGTGAAGTGTTTTAGATATCTGGGAGTGGACTTAGCAGTGGATGGAACCATTGAAGCTGAAGTGACTCAACGGGTGGGGGATGGACCGAAGGTTCTGGGATCATTGAAGAATGTGTGGAAGGTGAGAACGTTATCTCGGAAAGTAAAAATGGGTATGCTTGAAGGAATAGTGGTTCCAACAATGTTATATGGTTGTGAGGCATGGGCTATAGATAGGGTTGTGCGGAGGAAGGTGGATGTGTTGGAAATGAAATGTTTGAGGAGAAACCACAGCTCCCTTTCCACATCCAGGCCCCACAAAACTTTCCATGGTATACCCCACATGCTTCACATGCCCCGGATCAATCCATTGACAGCACGTCGACCCCGGTATACCACTTCGTTCCAGTTCACTCTATTCCTTGGCTGCCTCTCACCCTCCTGCATGTTCAGGCCCCAGTTGCTCAAAATCTTTTTCACTCCATCCTTCCACCTCCAATTTGGTCTCCCACTTCTCATTCCCTCCACTTCTGACACATATATTCCTCACTAATTCTCTCCATGTGACCAAACCATTTCAATACACCCTCTTCTGCTCTCTCAACCACACTCTTTTTATTACCACACATCACTCTTACCCATTCATTACTTACTCGATCAAACCACCTCACACCACATATTGTCTTTAAATGTCTCATTTCCAACACATCCATTGTACTCCGCATAACCTTACTTATAGCCCACGCCTCGCAACCATATAACATTGAAATGTATGTGTGTGTATATGTGCATGTGTGAACATTTATGTATATACATGTGTATGTATGTGGGTTTGGCCATTTCTCATCTGTTTCCTTGTGCTACCTTGCTGACTCGGAAGATGGCAGTTGATTATAATAGTAAACAATATATGTATGTGAGTGGATGGGCCATTGTTCGTCTGTTTATTGGTGATACCTCATTGACTTGCAAAACAGCATTCATCTATACATCATTCCTATTCACTCTATTCCTTGCATGCCTCTCACCTTCCTGTATGTTCAGGCCCCTATCGCTCACAATCTTTTTCACTCTATCCTTCCACCTCCAATTTGGTCTCCTGTTTCTCCTTGTTCTCTCATCCTTTGACACATATATCCTTTTTGTCAATCTTTCCTCTCTCATTCTCTCTATATGTCCAAACCATATCAACACACCCTCCTCTGCTTTCTCAACTACATTCTTTTTATTACCACACATCTCGCTTATCATTTCATTACTTACTCGATCAAACCACCGCACACCACATATTGTCCTCAAACATCTCATTTCCAACACATTTATTGTACTCCGCATAACCTCACCTATAGCCTATGCTTCACTTCAGTAACATCTCAGGGGTGAGGTACAAAAGGCTTAGAAGCAGCACTAGCGTCTACAAGCATTTGAGTGTGGTGGTGCTGAATGTGAATGGGATGACTGGTGAGAGTAAAAGAGGGAGATTGTGGAGAGGTTTAAAGTTTTAGTGTGGATGTGCTAGGGATATGGGAAACCCATATTCTTGGGCAATGATGAATATAAGTTATGGGAGGGCATGGATGGAGATGTACTAAGGATGGAAATGAGTCAAAATTATCGGAGAAGAGGAAAAGAAGCATATGCAATTCTGCTGACACCAGAGCATGGATAGAATGGATCAAGAATAGTGTGGGTGAAAGGAAAGATTTAGGACTGTGAAATATGCATGGGTATATGTGTATGTGCCTGTGAATATGAATAAAGACTGTATGAGGTAAGAATGAAATGAAGCTTTTCTGGAGAAATTTGAATGTATAAACAGTTTTAAGAGTGAGAGAAACATGGTTGTTTTGGGTTATATTAATGCAAAAGTGTGATGTGATGAAATTGGTGAGATAGTTGGTTAATAGGGAGTGCCTGGAGTGAATGAGAATGGAAGCTATTTTGTGAATATTTGTGCTGAGAGGGGTTTATTCTTTGCAAACACTTTCTCCAGCACAAGATGACCCACAGAAGAGAAGAGCAAAAGGCTTTGATTAAGTATGCATCAGTGGATGAAAGATTGAGTGCTAGATGCTAGAGACATGAGAGTATTCTTTGGAGAGACTGACCATTTCGCGGTTCTTGTGGGGATTAGGATCAGAGAAAAGTGGAGGTATGGTTTAAGGAAGAATGGAGAGGTAAAAGTGTTGTCAAGCAAGAAGATGAATCAGAAAAATAGCCTGGAATAGTATGAAAGGAAGGTAACTGAAAGCTTAGATGGGAGTGCAGTGATTGTAGGAATGCAATCATGTGTGAATGAGGTGTTTAAAATGTTTAGAGAAATTCTATTATAGTTTGTAGAATCAGTATTTGGATGCAAGGTAGTGAGATATGGGAATGAAAAGGGCAATGTATGGTGGACAGAAGAGATCTGAAATGCTGTGCAAGAGAAGAAAAAGGCATATTGTTTAATAGAAAAGTTCAGCAAAGGAGGAGGGAATGATACAAGATTTGTAAGTGGAATGTTAAGAAGTTGATAGAGGAAAGCAAAGAAAGAGTAGATGAAGAAGCTGATAGAGGAAAGCAAAGAAAGAGTAGATGAAGAATTTAGAAGGAAGTTAAGTGGAAGGTTTCTGGATGATAAGAAACTATACTGAAGGGAGGTGAAAAAGGAAAGAGTTGAATGTAAGAGTGGAAAATGTTAATGTGAGAAGTAAGGAAGGGAAGTTGCTGAATCAAAAGGAGGAAGTGAAAGGAAGATGGAAAGAGTAATTTAAAGAGCTGATGAATGTGGGAGAAGGGGAAGCAGCAGTAGTTACATGCATGGATTTGGAGGATGGAAGGAAGAGGATACAAGTGCAAGGGCCTATAGCAAAATGGGAGGTAAGAAGGGTAATATTGAGGTTGAAGGTAGGAGAGGCCCTTGCAGTGGATGGGATTACAGCTGAAATTATGAAGTATGGAGAAGAAAAGTGTGATAGAGTGGGTGCATCTTATATGTAATTTAGCATGGAAATAGAAGGTTGTGCTTGATGATTAGATGAAAGCTATTATCGTTCCTTTATTCAAAGGAATAATTGCTAATGATGTATGTGGCAATTATTGGGAAAGTCTGTTAAGTACACTAGGAAAAGTGTATGCAAGAATATTGATTGACAGAGTGATGGAAATGACTGAATGCAGAATTAGTGAAGAGTGAGGGGATTTAAGGAAAGGGAGGGGATGTGTGGAAAAGTTTTAGCAAAAGCTAAGAAGTTGTATGCAGCTTTTATGGATCTGAAAAAAGCATATGACAAAGTCAAGTGGAATACTTTGTGGGATGTGTTAAGGATATATGATGTAGGGGGACTACTGTTGGATGGTATGAAAGCCTTCGATAGAGGAGTAAATGTGTGTGAGAGTGGATGGAGAGCTGAATGAAAGTTTTGATGTGATGTCACAGTGGCTTTTTGATATGTACAAGGATGGAGTCATAAGAGATTGAAAACAAAAGTAAGAAAAAGGGGTGAAGGGATGGAGTGTGGCAGTGAGTTATGATGGCTAGTGGCAAGCCTGTTTGCGGATGATACTTTGTTGTTTGCTGAGGTTGAAGAGGAGTTGCAGAAGGTTGTAAGTGTGTTTTCTGATATGTGTGAGCATAGATGATTGAAGGTAAATGGAAGTAAAAGTAAAGTAATGTTGTCTGAAAGGAAACAGAGTGAAAGTATAGATTTTGTAAAACCATATACAATGAAAGAAGAAAGTGTACTAAATTGTACTGTAGATATGGGGGAAAAAGACTGGAAGAAGTGAGAGAATTTAAGTATCTAGGAGCTGTCGTGGGTAAGTGTGGTGACATGGAAGGAGAGATAAGGGAGAAAGCAGTACAGGGTAGGAGAGTCTTTGGTTCCCTTAATAGAATAACGAAGGGTAGAGTTGTAAGTATGGAAGTGGAGAGGATTAAGGGACAGTTTAGTCCTCCCAACCCTGACCTCTGCAGCTTAAACATGGACATGGAACGAGTGAGAGGTCAAGAATCCAGCCTTTGGAAATAAGCCATTTGAGAAGAGCATGTAGTGTGACTAGATGGAATGAAGAAAGAAATGAAGGGGTGTCTGAGAGATGTGGTATGGCAGGGAATGCAAAGGGAGTGAGTTGTGGAGTGGTAGAATGAATGAAACATAATACTTTGAGATGGTTTATCCATGTTGAAAGAATGTGGGACTGGGAATATACAAGGAGAATGTATGATAGTACAGTTAAGGGGATTATGATATTACAATTAAAGGGGTTGGTGTGAGTGGAAGACCATCTGTGACATGGGCAGATAGGGTGTAGCAATACTGGAGGGAGAGAAATAATGGAAGAATGTGTGTAATGGTGTATGCAAGGGAGGTGTATAAGGGTGGGGATGAGTGGACACTCTTTTGCCGTGGCCACCCTTTGATGGGAATTCCTGGAGGGAATGGGCATCATTGATATAGATAGATAGACAGATAGGAATGTAATTCCTTCAGACATTCTTATTTTTGCCCTCCAGATAATGTTCTCTCTTTCCATACATTCTTCTGCACTCCTAGAACCTTTGCTACCTCTCCCACCTTGTTCCGTTCGTTGCCATGTCCACTCCTAGATATCTAAAACACTTTTCTTCCTCCAATTTTTCTCCATTCAGACTTACATCCCAACAGACTTGTCCCTCAACCCTGCTGAACCTAATAACCTTGCTTTTATTCACATTCTCTCCCAACTTTCTTTCACACACTCTTCCAAATGCAGTCACTAACTTCTGCAGTTTCTCACACAAATCAGTCACTAGTGCTTTATCATCAGCAAACACCAACTGACTTACTTCCCAGGCCCGCTCATCTTCCACAGACTGGATAATCACTCCTCTCTCCAAGACTTGCATTGACCTCCTTCACCACTACAGTCATAAACAAATTAAAGAATCATAGGTGACATCACACATCCCTGCCTCAGATGAACCTTCACTGGGAACCATTCATTCTCCCCACTTCCTACTCATGCACACGCCACACACCCTTGGTAAAACTTCTCACTACTTCTTGCTGCTTACCTTTCACACCATATATTCTTAAGACCTTCCACAAAGCATCTCTATCAATCCTATCATATGCCTTCTCCAGATCTGTAAATGCCACACGCAAATCCATCTCCTTTTCTAACTATTTCTTGTGCACATTCTTCAAAGCAAACACCTGATCCACACATCCTTCACCACTTCTGAAACCACATTGCTCCTGTCCAATCTGATGCTTTGTACATACCTTCACCCTCTAAGTCAGTACACTTGCATACAACTTATCAGGTATATGCAACCAGTTTATACCTCTGTAGTTTGAAAACTACTGGGGATAGGGGAGAAAGAATACTTCCCACGTATTCCCTGCGTGTCGTAGAAGGCGACTAAAAGGGGAGGGAGCGGGGGGCTGGAAATCCTCCCTTCTCATTTTTTTTTTTTTTTTTTTTTTTTTTTTAATTTTCCAAAAGAAGGAACAGAGAATTGGGCCAGGTGAGGGTATTCCTCAAGGCCCAGTCCTCTGTTCTTAACGCTACCTCGCTAATGCGGGAAATGGCGAATAGTTTGAAAGAAAAAAAAGAAAGTTTGAAAACTCACCTTTATCCCCCTTTTTATACAGTGCACATTCTGTCAGTCCTTAGGCACCTCATCATGATCCATCCATACATAAAGTGAATATCTTTACCAACCAATCAACAACACAGTCACCCCCTTTCTCAATACATTCAACAGCAGTACTGACCACTTCGGCAGCCTTACTGCATATCATCTTCTGCAAGGCTTTCACCCTTTCTTTTCTCTTCATAAAACCACTCTCTATGACTCTCTCACTTTGCATACCACCCCAACCAAAACACCTCACATCTGTTACAATATCATCATACTTTTAACAGTCCTTCAAAATACTCACTCCATCTCTTCCTTCTTTATTCACTACCTGTTCTCACTTTCCCTTTTGCCCCCTTCACTGATGTTCCCATTTGTTCTCTTGTCTTTCGCACATTATATACCTCCTTCCAAAACATCGTTTTATTCTCCCTAAAGTTTAACGATGCTTTCTGACTCCAACTCTTATTTGCCCTATTTTTCAACTCCTACAGGACACATTCTTGACCTCCTGCCGATTCTTTTATACATTTGCCAATCATTAGCACCCCTTCCCTGTAAGTACTGCCCAAATACCTCTCTTTTCTATTTCATAGCAACTTTACTAATTCATCCCACTACTCACTACCCTTTTACTAGTTCATCCTACTACTCACTACCCTTTCTAATCTACCCACCTTCCACCTTTTGAATGCCACATGTATCTCTTGCATTGCTGTCACTGCTTCCCTAGATTCCTCCCATTATTCATGCACTCCCCTCTCTTTTACTTGCACCTTTTGCCATTGTACACTCAATCTCTGTAGATATTAGTTCACAGAAGTGTCCTTTCCAAGCTCACTTACCCTCCACTCCCTTTTCCCCAATATTGTTCCTCTTTTTCGAAAACCTCTCAAATCTTCACCCTTGCCGCAAGATAGTGATCAGACATCTCACCAGCTGCCCCTCTCAGCACATTTACATCCAAAGTCTCTCTTTTGAATGCTGATCAATTAATATGTAATCTAATAATGCCCATTGACCATCTCTCCTACTCATGTATGTATACTTGTGTGTGGCCCTCTTTCTGAACCAAGTTTTCCTTTTTTTTTCTTTTTTTTTCCCCAGCACACAGCTCCACCTTTAACATTCATAATACTGAATACCCTGTGCACCCCAGTTATACCCTTAACTGCCACATTACTTACCTTCATGTTTAGATCACCCATCACTGATACCCATACTTGTGAATCAAAACTGCTGACACACTTACTCACCTGCTTCCAAAACACTTACCTCTCATGATATTTTTTCTACTCAGCTGCTTCCAAAACACTTACCTCTCATGATATTTTTTCTCAAGGCCAGGTGCAGAAGCACCAATAATCATCCATATCTCCCGATACACTTCCAGTTTTACCCACATCAGTCTTGAATTTACTCTCTTACACTCTATCACATACTCTCACAACTCCTGATGAGTAGTGCTATTCCTTCCTTAGGTCTTGTCCTCTCACCAACCCTTGACTTTACCCCAAGGACACTTCCAAACTATTCTTCCCCTTTACGCTTGAGCTTTGTTTCATTCATAGCTAGAAAATGTAGGTTTCTTTCCTTAAACATACTACCTATCTCTCCTTTCTTCTCATCTTGGTTATATCCACCCACAATCAGGCAACCCAGTCTGAGCCTTTGAGGTGGATGAGCACTTCCTCCCTGGCTACCCTATAGAGTGCATTATTTGTTTTTTAACTGGAGGATCAGGACCTGGCCATATTCGAACTACTAATGCTAGCTGGTGACATTATCCCAGAACAGTATATTTCACTGTGCATTGCTTATCATCAAAATCCACTACCTCTGTAACTCCAACTGCACTCATTGATATCACTTCTGTTGCACCTCACTGTTATCCAGTGTAACCTAATCAGAGCATTGGTAATGCAGCAGCCACTCAGACAGCAGTGCCCAAAACCTCATCACAACCCCGTAACCCCCCCTAGAAACACCTAGTGAAGAATATCAGAGTGCACACTTGCATTCTTTACAAACAAAGCATTCTACTCTTTACAGTAACAAACTAAACATACGGCAGCTCAACACAAATTGCATCAAAAATAAACCACAGAAATACTCAACCATCTCATTTAACATAACTACCACTTAGCTTTTATCCAGGAAATGAGAATCAAACCCAGATCTATCCTCCCAGTTTTTACACCTACAAAACTGTTAGAAATGACAGACAGTAAGGACAAGGAGGACTCATAACACTCGTTCATCTGACCATACTTTTATCCAACACCAGTGACACCACAAGACAGTTCACAAATTATGACAAAGCCTTAGAAATATAATCCATTAAAATTAAACTTTACAGAACTGATTAAAGCATAAAGATCTACATACCTCACACCTCCAAAGGCTCCCTAGATATACTCCCCAACTGCAGAACCTCACCAGCTTGCCCAACATCTGTCTCTGTGTGAATGTAGGGTTCTTCACTCAACACTCATGACCCCCTGAGGTGAAATACTCATAAATCACCTTCAGCTCCTCATTATCTCACCCAATCTGACCAGCAAACCACATTCTGCTCAACAGCACTTATGTATCACTCCATTTATCTCACCCAGTCAGCATCACCACCAAAAATCTTACACACAAAGTACAGGAAAGCAAACTGGCCAGCCTTCACTCCCTACATGGAAACAAAGCTCCAAAACTTAAGATAGATGATTTCTCATCACCAGATCATGCATTGTCACAATTGATACATTTTCTACCAAGCCAGCAAAAAACACATACCACAAGGGCATTGAAACGTACAACCCAAATTACACACCTCATAAAGCAAAGAAACCAACTCAGACAACCTCTCTCCATCACAGCAGAGAACAGATCCAAACACTAAACAAAACTATCACCAGCCTAATTACCTAAAAACAAACTGAAAGGTGGCACTCTCTCCTCAACTCAGTCAATCACTAAACCCACAGTGACCAACTCTTGTGCACATTAATGAAAATCCACTCATGAGGCACTCCTGATCCATTCCAGTGCACTCCCTTTTCCTAAAGGACACCAACATACTCTTGAGACTACACAAATATCAGCCACAGACCTACCTCACCCCTAAACAGGAAAGACATAAGAAGTAACACTTATTGAACATTTGCCCATCCTTTTTTCACTCCCAGTGATATGACCAATACAAGTAAAACCCTAAAGAACTCTCCTGCAGCAGAACCTGACAACATATCAAACTTTCACATGAAACAATATGGCCCACTTGCAAGCAGTTACAGATGTCTTTAAGCTCTCCTGACTACACAACAATATCCCTAACATCTGGAAACTCGCCAACATAGCACCAATCTTAAAACCCTTCAAAGTACCCAACTCATCCTCTTTGTAATGTTTATTATCACTTCTTTCCTCACTGTCCATACTCTGAAAAAAGGACCTGCAGCATGATTGAATAAGGCATCCCTCTCTCACCCACACAGGATGACTTTAGACCCAAACACTCTACCACTACACTACACATTATACTTATCTTGAATGGATTCAACCAGCCACAATCCCCCTTCCTGCATAGTACCTATGGCAGTAGACATCAATAAAGCATTTTACATTGTCCTCCAAGATATCCTCACACACAAAATAATTGACACTAACCTCTGCAACAATGAGAAAATCTTATTGGCCAGTTACATAGCTGGCCAGCATGCCTTAGTCATTCACAATGGCTTCACCTCTAGAACACCAAAAAGCAAATTTCCCTAAGGATTAGTTCTTCAATATCTTCTAACTTAACTTTCCATTATCTCAATCATACCTCAACATGAAGGCTCTCTTGAGCACAGACAAGCAGACAACCTCACAATCACATCACAACACCTTAACATTGCAGTAGCATTGTCAATCATACAGCAGTACATTACACATTTAAAACAATGGCTCACCAAAAGACTTTTTGCATCTCTACTGAAGTCTTCAGTCACTCTTTTAACCTTAGACAGACATGAACCCAACTCAGTCCTTCTGATCATCTTGAATGGACAGTCTTTCCCATAGAACCATACAGTATCTGTTCTAGGTATCACATAGGACACACATATGGCATTCACTCCCAAATCTAATAACATCAACACTTGTATTAAATGCCCTTAGAACCCTCACTGGCATCAGATTTGATAAAAAAAGATATTTTATGTAAACAATTTATCCTTTTCACATTAGACTATGCCTCACTTTCTTGGTCTTCCACTCTCCATTCTCTAAGAATCATATATAACAAAGCTGCAAACCATAAGGCACTCAGAGAACAATCATTTACTGCCTAGGAACCACAAACACTTAACAGCTGCACAATGTAACAAAGATCATCCTAGTACCGACCACCAACCCTCGTTTATTTATTCTATTTATTTTGCTTTGTCGTTGTCTCCCGCGTTAGTGAGGTAGCACAAAGAAACAGATGAAAGAATGGCCCAACCCACCCACATACACATGTATATACATACACGTCCACACACGCACATATACATATCTATATGTCTCAACGTATACATATATATAAACACACAGACATATATGTATATACACATGTACATAATTCATAGTCTGCCTTTATTCATTCCCATCGCCACCTCGCCACACATGAAATAACAACCCCCTCCCCCCTCATGTGTGTGAGGTAGCGCTAGGAAAACACAACAAGGCCACATTCGTTCACACTCAGTCTCTAGCTGTCATGTAATAATGCACGAAAACCACAGCTCCCTTTCCACATCCAGGCCCCACAGAACTTTCCATGGTTTACCCCAGACGCTTCGCATGCCCTGGTTCAATCCATTGACAGCACGTCGACCCAGGTATACGACATCGTTCCAATTCACTCTATTCCTTGCATGCCTTTCACCCTCCTGCATGTTCTGTCCCTGATCACTCAAAATCTTTTTCACTCCATCTTTCCACCTCCAATTTGGTCTCCCACTTCTCGTTCCCTCCACCTCTGGCACATATATCCTTTTGGTCAATCTGTCCTCACCTCATTCTCTCCATGTGACCAAACCATTTCAAAACACCCTCTTCTGCTCTCTCAACCACACTTTTTATTACCACAAATCTCTCTTACCCTATTATCACTCACTCGATCAAACCACCTTACACCACATATCCTCAGACATCTCATTTCCAGCACATCCACCCTCCTCTGCACAACTCTATCCATATCTTACGCCTCATAACCATATAACACTGTTGGAACCACTATTCCTTGAAACATACCCATTTTTGCTTTCCGAGATAATGTTCTCGACTTCCACACATTGTTCAACGCTCCCAGAACTTTCGCCCTGTCCCCCACCCTATGATTCACTTCTGTTTCCATGGTTCCATCTGCTGCCAAATCCACTCCCAGATATCTAAAACACTTCATTTCCTCCAGTTTTTCTCCATTCTAACTTACCTCCCAATTGACTTGACCCTCAACCCTACTGTACCTGATAACCTTGCTCTTATGCACATTGACTCTCAGCTTTCTTTTTTCACACACTTTATCAAACTTAGTCACCAGCTTCTGCAGTTTCTCACATGAATTATCCACCAGCGCTGTATCATCAGGGAACAACAACTGACTCACTTCCCAAGCTCTCTCATCCACAACAGACTGCATACTTGCCCCCCTTTCCAAAGCTCTTGCATTCACCTCCCTAACAACCCCATCCATAAACAAATTAAACAACCATGGAGACATCACACACCCCTGCCGCAAACCTACATTCACTGAGAACCAATCACTTTCATCTCTTCCTACATGTACACATGCCTTACATCCTTGATAAAAACTTTTCACTGCTTCTAACAACTTGCCTCTCACACCACATATTCTTAATACCTCCCACAGAGCATCTCTATCAAACTTATCATATGCCTTCTCCAGATCCATAAATGCTACATACAAATCCATTTGCTTTTCTAAGTATTTCTCATACATTCTTCAAAGCAAACACCTGATCCACACATCCTCTACCACTTCTGAAACCACACTGCTCTTCCCCAATCTGATGCTCTGTACATGCCTTCACCCTCTCAATCAATACCCTCCCATATCATTTACCAGGAATACTCAACAAACTTATACCTCTGTAATTTGAGTACTCACTTTTATCCCCTTTGCCTTTGTACAATGGCACTATGCAAGCATTCCGCCAATCCTCAGGCACCTCACCATGAGTCATACATACATTAAATAACCCTACCAACCAGTCAACGATATAGTTACCCCCTTTTTTAATAAATTCCACTGCAATACCATCCAGACCTGCTGCCTTGCCGGCTTTCATCTTCCGCAAAGCTTTTACTACCTCTTCTCTGTTTACCAAATCATTTTCCCTAACCCTCTCACTTTGCACACCACCTCGACCAAAACACCCTATATCTGCCACTCTTATCATCAAACACATTCAACAAACCTTCAAAATACTCACTCCATCTCCTTCTCACATCACCACTACTTGTTATCACTTCCCCATTAGCCCCCTTCACTGAAGTTCCCATTTGTTCCCTTGTCTTACGCACTTTATTTACCTCCTTCCAAAACATCTTTTTATTCTCCCTAAAATTTAATGATACTCTCTCATCCCAACTCTGATTTGCCCTCTTTTTCACCTCTTGCACCTTTCTCTTGACCTCCTGTTTCTTTCTTTTATACATCTCCCACTCATTTGCATTATTTCCCTGAAAAAATCGTCCAAATACCTCTCTCTTCTCTTTCACTAATAATCTTACTTCTTCATCCCACCACTCACTACCCTTTCTAATCTGCCCACCTCCCACGCTTCTCACGCCACAAGCATCTTTTGCGCAAGCCATCACTGCTTCCCTAAATACATCCCATTCCTCCCCCACTCCCCTTACGTCCTTAGTTCTCACCTTTTTCCATTCTGTACTCAGTCTCTCCTAGTACTTCCTCACACAAGTCTCCTTCCCAAGCTCACTTACTCTCACCACTCTTTTCACCCCAACATTCACTCTTCTTTTCTGAAAACCCATACAAATCTTCACCTTTGCCTCCACAAGATAATGATCAGACATCCCTCCAGTTCCACCTCTCAGCACTTTAACATCTAAAAGTCTCTCTTTCGTGCGTCTATCAATTAACACGTAATCTAATAACGCTCTCTGGCCATCTCTCCTACTTACATATGTATACTTATGTATATCTCGCTTTTTTATTTTATTTATTTTTATTTTGCTTTGTCACTGTCTCCCGCGTTTGCGAGGTAGCGCAAGGAAACAGATGAAAGAAATGGCCCAACCCACCCCCATACACATGTATATACATACACATCCACACACGCAAAAATACATACCTATACGTCTCAATGTACACATATATACACACACAGACACATACCTATATACCCATGCACACAATTCACACTGTCTGCCTTTATTCATTTCCATCGCCACCTCGCCACACATGGAATACCATCCCCCTCCCCCCTCATGTGTGCGAGGTAGCGCTAGGAAAATACAACAAAGGCCCCATTCGTTCACACTCAGTCTCTAGCTGTCATGCAATTATGCCCGAAACCACAGCTCCCTTTCCACATCCAGGCCCCACACTACTTTCCATGGTTTACCCCAGACGCTTCACATGCCCTGATTCAATCCACTGACAGCACGTCAACCCCAGTATACCACATCGATCCAATTCACTCTATTCCTTGCCCGCCTTTCACCCTCCTGCATGTTCAGGCCCCGATCACACAAAATCTTTTTCACTCCATCTTTCCACCTTCAATTTGGTCTCCCACTTCTCCTCGTTCCCTCCACCTCCGACACATATATCCTCTTGGTCAATCTTTCCTCACTCATTCTCTCCATGTGCCCAAACCATTTCGAAACACCCTCTTCTGCTCTCTCAACCACGCTCTTTTTATTTCCACACATCTCTCTTACCCTTGCATTACTTACTCGATCAAACCACCTCACACCACATATTGTCCTCAAACATCTCATTTCCAGCACATCCACCCTCCTGTGCACAACTCTATCCATAGCCCACGCCTCGCAACCATACAACATTGTTGGAACCACTATTCCTTCAAACATACCCATTTTTGCTTTCGGAGATAATGTTCTTGACTCCCACACATTCTTGAAGGCTCCCAGGATTTTCACTCCCTCCCCCACCCTAGGATTCACTTCAGCTTCCATGGTTCCATCCGCTGCCAGATCCACTCCCAGATATCTAAAACACTGTACTTCCTCCAGTTTTTCTCCATTCAAACTTACCTCCCAATTGACTTGACCCTCAACCCTACTGTACCTAATAACCTTGCTCTTATTCACATTTACTCTTAACTTTCTTCTTTCACACACTTTACCAAACTCAGTCACCAGCTTCTGCAGTTTCTCACATGAATCAGCCACCAGCACTGTATCATCAGCGAACAACAACTGACTCACTTCCCAAGGTCTCTCATTCACAACAGACTTCATACTTGCCCCTCTTTCCAAAACTCTTGCATTCACCTCCCTAACAATCCCATTCATAAACAAATTAAACAACCATGGAGACATCACACATCCCTGCCGCAAACCTACATTCACTGAGAACCAATCACTTTCCTCTCTTCCTACACGTACACATGCCTTACATCCTCGATAAAAACTTTTCACTGCTTCTAACAACTTGCTTCCCACACCATACATTCTTAACACCTTCCACAGAGCATCTCTATCAACTCTATCATATGCCTTCTCCAGATCCATAAATGCTCTTCTAAGTATTTCTCACATACATTCTTCAAAGCAACACCTGATCCACATATCCTCTACCACTTCTGAAACCACACTGCTCTTCCCCAATCTGATGCTCTGTACATGCCTTCACCCTCTCAGTCAGTACCTCCCCATATAATTTACCAGGAATACTCAACAAACTTATAACTCTGTAATTTGAGCACTCACTCTTATCCTCTTTGCCTTTGTACAATGGCACTATGCACGCATTCCGCCAATCCTCAGGCACCTCACCATGAGTCATACATACATTAAATAACCTTACCAACCAGTCAACAATACAGTCACCCCCTTTTTTAATAAATTCCACTGCAGTACCATCCAAACCTGCTGCCTTGCCGGCTTTCATCTTCCGCGAAGCTTTTACTACCTTTTCTCTGTTTACCAAATCATTTTCCCTAACCCTCTCACTTTGCACACCACCTTGACCAAGACACCCTATATCTGCAACTCTATCATCAAACACATTCAACAAACCTTGAAAATACTCACTCCATCTCCTTCTCACATCACCACTACTTGTTATCACCTCCCCATTAGCACCCTTCAATGAAGTTCCCTTGCCTTATGCACTCTATTTACCTCCTTCCAGAACATCTTTTTATTCTCCCTTAAATTTAATAATACTCTCTCACCCCAACTCTCATTTGCCCTCTTTTTCACCTCTTGCACCTTTCTCTTGACCTCCTGTCTCTTTCTTTTATACATCTCCCACTCAATTGCATTTTTTCCTTGCAAAAATCGTCCAAATGCCTCTCTCTTCTCTTTCACTAATAATCTTACCTTTTCATCCCACCACTCACTACCCTTTCTAATCTGCCCACCTCCCACGCTTCTCACGCCACAAGCATCTTTTGCGCAAGCCATCACTTCTTCCCTAAATACATCCCATTCCTCCCCCACTCTCCTTATGTCCTTAGTTCTCACATTTTTCCATTCTGTGCTCAGTCTCTCCTAGTGCTTCCTCACACAGGTCTCCTTCCTAAGCTCGCTTACTCTCACCACTCTTTTCACCCCAACATTCACTCTTCTTTTCTGAAAACCCATACAAATTTTCACCTTTGCCTCCACAAGATAATGATCAGACACCCCTCCAGTTGCACCTCTCAGCACTTTAACATCCAAAAGTCTCTCTTTCACACACCTATCAATGAACACGTAATCCAATAACGCTCTCTGGCCATCTCTCCTACTTACATTTGTATACTTATGTATATCTCGCTTTTTTATTTTATTTATTTATTTTGCTTTGTCGCTGTCTCCCGCGTTTGCAAGGTAGCGCAAGGAAACAGACGAAAGAAATGGCCCAACCCACCCCCATACACATGTATATACATACACATCCACACACGCAAAAATACATACCTATACATCTCATTGTACACATATATATACACACACAGACACATACATATATACCCATGCACACAATTCACACTCTCTGCCTTAATTCATTCCCATCGCCACCTCGCCACACACGGAATACCATCCCCTCCCCCCTCATGTGTGCGAGGTAGCGCTAGGAAAAGACAACAAAGGCCCCATTCGTTCACACTCAGTCTCTAGCTGTCATGCAATAATGCCCGAAACCACAGCTCCCTTTCCACATCCAGGCCCCACACTACTTTCCATGGTTTACCCCAGACGCTTCACATGCCCTGCTTCAATCCACTGACAGCACGTCAACCCCGGTATACCACATCGATCCAATTCACTCTATTCCTTGCCCGCCTTTCACCCTCCTGCATGTTCAGGCCCCAATCACACAAAATCTTTTTCACTCCATCTTTCCACCTCCAATTTGGTCTCCCACTTCTCCTTGTTCCCTCCACCTCCGACACATATATCCTCTTGGTCAATCTTTCCTCACTCATTCTCTCCATGTGACCAAACCATTTCAAAACACCCTCTTCTGCTCTCTCAACCACGCTCTTTTTATTTCCACACATCTCTCTTACCCTTACATTACTTACTCGATCAAACCACCTCACACCACATATTGTCCTCAAACATCTCATTTCCAGCACATCCACCCTCCTGTGCACAACTCTATCCATAGCCCACGCCTCGCAACCATACAACATTGTTGGAACCACTATTCCTTCAAACATACCCATTTTTGCTTTCCGAGATAATGTTCTTGACTCCCACACATTCTTGAAGGCTCCCAGGATTTTCGCCCTCTCCCCCACCCTATGATTCACTTCCGCTTCCATGGTACCATCCGCTGCCAGATCCAATCCCAGATATCTAAAACACTTTACTTCCTCCAGTTTTTCTCCATTCAAACTTACCTCCCAATTGACTTGACCCTCAACCCTACTCTACCTAATAACCTTGCTCTTATTCACATTTACTCTTAACTTTCTTCTTTCACACACTTTACCAAACTCAGTCACCAGCTTCTGCAGTTTCTCACATGAATCAGCCACCAGCGCTGTATCATCAGCAAACAACAACTGACTCACTTCCCAAGCTCTCTCATTCACAACAGACTTCATACTTGCCCCTCTTTCCAAAACTCTTGCATTCACCTCCCTAACAATCCCATCCATAAACAAATTAAACATGGAGACATCACACATCCCTGCCGCAAACCTACATTCACTGAGAACCAATCACTTTCCTCTCTTCCTACACGTACACATGCCATACATCCTCGATAAAAACTTTTCACTGCTTCTGACAACTTGCCTCCCACACCATATATTCTTAATACCTTCCACAGAGCATCTCTATCAACTCTATCATATGCCTTCTCCAGATCCATAAATGTTACATACAAATCCATTTGCTTTTCTAAGTATTTCTCACATACATTCTTCAAAGCAAACACCTGATCCACACATCCTCTACCACTTCTGAAACCACACTGCTCTTCCCCAATCTGATGCTCTGTACATGCCTTCACCCTCTCAATCAATACCCTCCCATATAATTTACCAGAAATACTCAACAAACTTATACCTCTGTAATTTGAGCACTCACTCTTATCCTCTTTGCCTTTGTACAATGGCAGTATGCATGCATTCCGCCAATCCTCAGGCACCTCACCATGAGTCATACATACATTAAATAACCTTACGAACCAGTCAACAATACAGTCACCCCCTTTTTTAATAAATTCCACTGCAGTACCATCCAAACCTGCTGCCTTGCCTGCTTTCATCTTCCGCAAAGCTTTTACTACCTCTTCTCTGTTTACCTAATCATCTTCCCTAACCCTCTCACTTTGTACACCACCTCGACCAAAACACCCTATATCTGCCACTCTATCATCAAACACATTCAACAAACCTTGAAAATACTCACTCCATCTCCTTCTCACATCACCACTACTTGTTATCACCTCCCCATTAGCGCCCTTCAGTGAAGTTCCCATTTGCTCCCTTGTCTTATGCACTTTATTTACCTCCTTCCAGAACATCTTTTTATTCTCCCTAAAATTTAATGATACTCTCTCACCCCAGCTCTCATTTGCCCTCTTTTTCACCTCTTGCACCTTTCTCTTGACCTCCTGTCTCTTTCTTTTATACATCTCCCACTCAGTTGCATTTTTTCCCTGCAAAAATCGTCCAAATACGTCTCTCTTCTCTTTCACTAATAATCTTACTTCTTCACCCCACCACTCACTACCCTTTCTAATCAACCCATCTCCCACTCTTCTCATGCCACAAGCATCTTTTGCGCACTCCATCACTGATTCCCTAAATACATCCCACATCTCTATTTTTAAACCAGGTATTCCCAATCACCAGTCCTTTTTCTGCACATAAATCTACAAGCTCTTCACCATTTCCATTTACAACACTGAGCACCCCATGTACACCAATTATTCCCTCAACTGCCACATTACTCACTTTTGCATTCAAAGCACCTGTCACTTTAACCCAGTCTCGAGCATCAAAACTACTAACACACTCACTCAGCTGCTCCCCAAACACTTGCCTCTCATGATCTTTCTTCTCATGCCCAGGTGCATATGCACCAATAACCACCCATCTCTCTCCATCAACTATCACTTTTACCCATATCAATCTAGAGTTTACTTTCTTACACTCTATCACATACTCTCACCACTCCTGTTTCAGAAGTAGTGCTACTCCCTCCCTTGCTCTTGTCCTCTCACTAACCCCTGACTTTACTCCCAAGACATTCCCAAACCACTCTTCCCCTTTACCCTTGAGCTTGGTTTCACTCAGACCCAAAACATCCAGGTTCCTCTCCTCAAACATACTACCTATCTCTCCTTTTTTCACATCTTGGTTACATCCACACACATTTAGACACCCCAATCTGAGCCTTTGAGGAGAATGAGCACTCCCCACGTGACTCCTTCTGTTTCCCCTTTTAGAAAGTTAAAATACAAGGGGGGAGGGTTTCCAGCCCCCCGCTCCCGTCCCCTTTAGTCGCCTTGTATGACACGTGAAGAATGCTTTGGAAGTATTCTTTCTCCCCTATCCCCAGGGATTCACTTCCAAATCCAATAACATCAACACTTTTATTAAATGCCCTTAGAATCCCCACTGGCATCAGATTTGGAAAGAAAGACATTTTATGTAAACAATTTATCCTCTTCACATTAGACTATGCCTCACTTTCTTGGTCTTCCACTCTTCCACTCTCTAAGAATCATATATAACAAAGCTGCAAACCATATAGCACTCCGGGAACAATCACTTACTACCGAGGAACCACAGACACTTAACAGCTTCACAGTGTAACAAAGATCACCCTAGTACAGACCACCAACCCTTATATAGAAATGAAAGGCCTGTCCCTGCCATACAGTGCATTAGCTTCTACTCATTGATCTTACGATCCAAATATTTTGTAACTGACAAAACAAGTTATGAAATAGTGAAATTCCATGACTAGCACTAAACAGCCTGTTTCCCACCTCATTCTTAAATACATACACCCATCTGAAACCACACTTCCCAGAGAACATGAGTCACATTTTTACATCTGTGCTCTGAACATAACCCATCCCTACATTATTACAAACATATTGTACATTCCCCCCAGGATATATACAGTGTGAAAGAAGTACAACAAAAGAGAAATAAAACAAAATGGCAGCAATAGAATAACAGTAACATGGAGGATTAACACTGTAGTGTGGGCTAGACAGTCAAGAAGTCTGCCATCCATTTGGGCTTTGTAGGAACTCTCCTTGGGTATTGAGTACCCGGTAGGATGGCTGGATGTCGAGAACCTGGTGTGAGGCTAAGGATCACGAGGGCTGTTTAGCAGAGACAGCCTGTTTCACCCGTAGATGCCTCCTATTATGCTGGGACAAGCAGTCACTCCCATCCAGCTGGACAGTGTGCTGATTGTAGGGGAGGGCCTATGTTGGTTGACTGATTTTGCAGCCACATCTGAGTCCCTGGCTGCAAGGGAGGGAGGCACCTGGGCATTTCGATCTGTTCCAGACCTATCGCTTGCACAGGGCTCATTTCAATTGTATGTTCCACCTTAAGGTTCTGCATGGCCATGGATACACAATCACTCAGGTGTCTCCCTATGGCCAGCTGAGCTAGAGACTTGTTGATGCCACACATTGGTATGTTCAAATATTACAACAGTGCTGCTGACATCTTGTCAACATCGAGACTGCCCCCAGCACCTGTGTTCATGGGCAACAGCCTCTTGGCAGTCTTCACGGCTGCTTCTGCTCAGCCATTAGATTGTGGGTGGTGGGCAGAAGAGATGCGAGTCTCTACCCCCCTCCTTCTGAGTGGTCCCATCTATCTGTTTATCTACCTGTGTATCTATCTGTCTATATCTCTGATGCCCATTCCCTTTAGGATTTCCTCGAGGGGGATAGCCATGACAAAAGAGTCTCCATGACTGGTGAACTCCAGTGCTACTTCTCAGCCTTTAATGCCTCATTCTTAACAGGCCAGTGGCAGAGTGCAACTGAAGCGCAGTGTTTTCAGAGGCTTCTACGTAATGTCCCCAAGAGCTGCAATTAACTACCATGTCTACCTTATGTTCCAACCTAATACTTTTACCTGCTGCTTGCAGCTAATGTTTGTACCTTTTACTTATACCTGATATTTTTAACTAATGCTCCTGTTTAATGTTCCTACCCACTACTTTTATATGTTGCTTCCACCATTTTGCCAAAACACAGGACCAGCACATTGCTTTCACCATAGAAAAATTGGGAGTTAGGAAGAATGTGTGAGAGTTAGGTGTTGTCAAGTGTTATGTGTGGCAAGGAGAATTGTGTGTTTCGTGAACAGAATGCCAGTAGTTCACTTGTAGGTGAGGCAGAAAGAAAAGACAGCTAATTGGGTCAAAGGAGTGCAATTTAACAACCACTGAAGTGCAGGTTCATTCAGCAGCCAGCTTTTGGTAAACCACCAAATACCCAGGCGGATAGTATAGGCAATATACCTCCCTGGTAAGTGGCTGCTTACTTGCTACTATTTCATTACTATCATGTACCTCTCTGGGTAGAACAGGTGAGATCTTATCTCTAGGAAGCTTTATTTTCATGACTCCATCATATCAGGTGCACTTTCCCCTATATGTTCCTGGAATTTGAATTCTTCTCCACAAACTCTTAATCTCTCATCATGAATACATTACTTGCAGTCTGACATTATCACATCCTAACACTCCTACCATCCATGCAGTTGTGGCTGGGCTGCTCCATCCTCTTGCCTCATGAGGTGTCTCAAGTTTTTGTTGTCTGACTGTAATGTAATTTTCTCCTGTTCTTCCTTTTTTGTATCACATATGATGAATATCCCACTGAATTTCACCTTGCCCTTAAGTTTCTTAACTTTTCTAAGTCCTTCATGGCTTGATGACTCCAAATCAAATGTAACCTTAATTGGTTGCCCCCTTACGTTTTAATTATAGCCATCTATTACTCTCCCTTCTTTTATTGAGGAAAGTGCAACCAGCAGTCTTTTAAAGTGCATCTCTTTCTTGTTACCCCTGTCTTCCGTGTCTGGTGTATGATCTTCCCAGCCAAAAATGATCAGTGATTTATGTTTATCAACCTCCTCCTTTACTGATCTTTTTGATTTTGGTGCCACCCACTTCACAGCTAGTTCCTTCAGTGTAGAAGTGTCAAACTGAGTTTGTCTCACTTTCTCAATAAACTCTTTTGGCTAGCAAGCACTGATCCTGTATGCTATGAACTTTTCTAAACCATCCATCAACTACTCCATAAACTTTCTTGATTGTGTCATCTCAAACAGTGCATATTATTCTTTCAACCACTTCACTTAATTTCTTGTGTATGTGTTTGTATCTCCCTTGGTCTACGTTCCTCTCCATCACTCATAATGCTCTACATCTGTTGATCAGCTCCCAAAATTGCTCCTTGCATATTAACCTACCCACTGCTGTCATAGATTTCGTGTGTATTATAGTCCTTTTTTCTACTGAACAGATGCTCATATTCCTCTTTCTGCTCTCCCTGCTCTCTGTTGTTATTAGATTCTTTATGTGCATTGGTCCCTTCCTCTAGCAGAACAGTTGACACTATTACACCTTCTGCACTTTTGAGCCTACCATTGCCAATATTTTTTTCTTTTCTTTATGTTGAAGGCTCCAGTCAAGGACAAAAGTCCATGTCATGGCCAGGCCTTATTTGAAATATTTAGAGAATTATGAAAAAAAAAGACCAGGGAAAGTATTTAAGAATTTTTGAGAAAGTGAGAAACCTGTCTTTTGAAATGTGTATGGTCATAGTTATTGGGAAAAATATGAGAGGGTAGAGAGTTCCAGAGCTTTGATATATAGGGATAGAAGCAAGTATCAAAATGGCCCACCCTTGAGTTGCTGATTGCCACACAATAATCATATGACAAAGCATCTTGCCAAGTATTTTGTAGTCTAGCTAGTGGTGTGGGCTTACAAGCAGCCAGCTCTTGGAAGCAAAAACCAAAGTAGTACCTGTAGAAGAGAGAAAGTGAATCAAATTGCGGCATAGGGCAAGGGGGTCAAGTTCGGAAGTTGGCCTGGGACAGTTTATGTGAGATCGCTATTGACTCTGCTCTGTCAAGTAAGGGTGCAGAGCTAGAACCACTCCAGATGTGAGAGCAGTATTCCATACAAGGACAAGTCAATCCCTTGTATAAACAGAGCAACTGTTCAGAAGAGAAATTTTGACATCTGAACAGGATACCCAGTTTCCTAGAGGCAGACTTAGCTATTCTTATAATGAGGGGTTTCCATGAAAGATTGGATGTTACAGTAATGTCAGGTATGTTCATTGAGTCAAGAGGTGGAAATACAGAACTGTCTAAGGAGAGATGAGAGTTGGGAGGAGTTTTCGATAGAGAGATGGGCAGAAACTGTGTCTTGGAGGCAATAAACTTAACAAGATTTTGTGCTCCCGACTGAGATATCCTGTCCAAGTCTTGAGTTATTGAGGAAACTTGGGAAGATGAGATGCAGATTGAGTGAGGGAAGAGGGAGCAGAATTGAAGGATGTGGATGAATGCAATGTTGAGTTGTCAGCATATGAGTGCCTTGGATTATTTGTTAAGGAGAGGAAGTTGTTGATAAAAGAAGAAAAAGAGTTGGGGACAGGAAAGAACCTTGAGGGGCACTGCATCTGATGGAGAAAAGGGGAGAGGCTGATCCATCAACAACCACAGAGATAGATTGGCCAAAGCAAAGTGAGGGAGGGAAGCCAAAAAAGGGGAGATTAGAGATGAGACCCTGATGCCACACCCTGTCAAAAGCCTGAAATATGTCAAGGGCCACTACACTTGATTCCCCAAAATCTTTCAGGAATGATGATTAGACATGTGTGATAGAAAAGAATATCACCAGTGGATCTTGCCTTACAGAAGCCATACTGGTGATCAGAGAGAAGATTGTGATCTTCAAGGTTTCTGAGGATATGGGAGTTGAGGATGGACTCAAATACTTTGGAAATGGAAGATGTCAAAGCAATAGGACGATAGTTAGAGGGGTCAGAATGGTCACTTTTCTTAGGGATGGGATGTATCAGTGCATGCTTCCAAGAAGGAAAAGTTTTGTTTATTAAACAGAAACGGAAGACGAGCAAGCACAGATGCAAGTTCTGAGGCACACTCTTTCAGTCCGCGGAAATGGATGACATTGGGACCATAAGCCTTGCTTGTGTCCAGAGATAGAAGCGCTTTTCGGACAGTCCAAAGGGATTACAGGAATGGGCATAAGATTAGTAAGAGGAGCATCAGGGGGTGAAGGAATGTTAGGGTCACCCAAGGTGGAGTTAGAGGAGAAACAGGAACCAAAGAAAGTGTCTTTGTCAATGGGATAGACAGCTATCATACCATCCGTGGAAAAAAAAAGTGAAGGGAAGGTAGAGTGACAAGTTGTTAGAGATACCCTTAGCTAAAGACCAGAAAAACCTATCAGTGGATGATGAGGAGAGGTTACCACACTTCCTTTGAATAAAGGAATGTTTTATCTCATGGGTAACATGCTTGCAGCGATTACAGGCAGTGATAAAACTTGAATGGGAGCCAGAGGAAGGAGTTTTTTCAAGCCAGATATGCCTGATCCCTTGCCTGAATGGCTTCAGAACAGGAATTGTTGAACCATGGATTGGATGAAGAGGTTGTCTTAGAGGAAAAGGGATAAATGCTTCCATTCCTGAAGGAATAACCTCTGCTATGTTTTTGGCAGAGAAAGAAGTATCACTACATAAGAGACGGTAATTTACCCAAGGAAAGTCAGAAAAGAAGTTGCGTAGGTTATTCTAGTCAACTTTGTTAAGGTGCCAGTATTGATACTTAAAAGGGGCTGCTGGAGGGGGAGGTGCCATTAGAATAGATACATTTTTGAGAAATTGATCAGATGAACCGATTGGGGGCGAGATTGTGTGTTTACAGCAAGATGGATTTGAGGTGAAAAACAAATCCAGAACATTAGGAGAGTGGACACAGTGGTCAGGAATATAGGTAGGGTGGGAGATGATTTGCTCCAAATTATTGATAATGAAGAATGTGAGGACTTCAATCCCTCCACCATCCGTATGGGAGGAATTCAATATTTCCTATGGTGAACGTTGAAATTCTGAGCTAGAGGATCTCGACTTGTGGGTGAGAGGATGTCACAGTCTCATGGCAGGTTTAGATACTTGAAGAAGGATATGAAATTTGTAGAAGTAGGAGAGCAATAAGTGAAATAGAGGAAAAGTATTTTAGTAGGGAGACAGACCATGAGGCATGCAGCAGGTGTGTTGATGTTGGAATAAGTGCAAACACCACCGTTGAACTGGAATTGTGGGTGGTTATATTTAGATATGAAAAAGGCTCTAGTGAGAACATCACGAGACATCTGTCTCAGACAGAAGTAAGATATTAGGAGAGGTTCTGTAGTAGATAGATGGTGTTCATCTGAGGATAGGTTACTCAAGAGTCCACAGATGTTTGTATAGGGAATAGAAAAAGAGGAGGGTCTAACAGAGATGGAAGGGTCGTGTGAGGGGCTGGTACTACTACTGTCAGAGCCCTCCCTCTCATTTTCTGTAGAGTCAGGCAGAAACCTTGAGATTCCTAGAACCCCATGATGCCGAGGACTAGGGGCCATGGATTTGATGGACTCTGTCATGGTGGTACTTATAAGTGTTAGAGTGGGCAGGAATTGGCAAAAGTGCTTATGTAAAAAAAAAGAAGGTAATGATAGTAAGCAAGGTTTGAGTAGGTGTATGGTGTTGTAAGAAGAAAATGTGGAACTAGCTCAGTTGTCCCATTTTGATGAGACAGAAAGAAAGACCAACAATCCTGACATGGAGAGTATGAGATGGTTCAGGGCACCACAGTAGTACCGCTTAATTTGCTATTCATTGGCTTCACCTTCTTTACTCTGATTTTGTATCTCCCAAATCCCCTCCACTAAACTGAAATTTTGACTCCCCTCATGCTCCTTGAAATGGTTCCTCAGGTTTTTGTTTTGGTTCTTACCCTCTGATCTTGCTCCATAGTAACTTCCTGTGACATCCCAGATATTTCTTATCAGGTGTTTTTATTTCCTATATTCTCCTAACAGATCTGGTTAGTACTGACAGATCTTTGTATATTCTTGTAATTTAGTCCATACCAGACTTTGTGGCTCAGTAAGTGTGAGAAATCTTAAATTATCCCCCAGAGTAAAATTAATGATAGTGATGAACCTTTTTAACACAAAAAATAGCCTCAAACATGAGGAAAATTTAGATCTTTAGCAGACACTGAGTGTTGCTGTATTGGTTACCCTGAAACTTTACTCCCTTCAAACAAGTCAGTAAGTGTTATCCACACACTCTTTTACATAATGGGTCTACTTAACCAGTTCACTGTGGCTGGTTCACATGTAGTCTTTATGAAAAATTAAGGCTTACTGCAGCTGTACGTTTCTGCACTCAAAATTCCCACGTGGGAACTTGGTGTGCAAATATTGATGATAGAAGGCCTCACTTTATCATTTAGGATGATACATTAAGATCAAGGCATATTTTCAAACTATGAGTTAGTGTGCTTGATCATGGCAGAGAGGGAAGTACAATAACAGTAGGTAGCTGCCATGCCATCACTTGATCCCACTAAATATGCTGATATTCTTGCTGGATATGACTTGGATGAAATGATAGTATTAATAAAGAGAGGAATGAACATTTAGGGAAGATAAGAGGTATAGCTTCCCCTTTTAGAAAGTTAAATACAAGGAGGGGAGGGTTTCCAGCCCCCCACTCCTGTCCCCTTTAGTCGCCTTCTACGACACACGAGGAATGCGTGGGAAGTATTCTTTCTCCATTCTTATCCCCAGGGATAAAATGGCTGATTCGTGTGAGAAACTGCAGAAGCTGGTGACTGAGTTTGTTAAAGTGTGTGAAAGAAGAAAGCTGAGAGTAAATGTGAATAAGAGCAAGGTTATTAGGTACGGTAGGGTTGAGGGGCAAGTAATTGGGGGTTGAGGGACAAGTAAATTGGGAGGTAAGTTTGAATGGAGAAAAACTGGAGGAAGTGAAGTGTTTTAGATATCTGGAAGTGGATTTGGCAGCGGATGGAACCATGGAAGTGGAACTGAATCATAGGGTGGGGAAGGGGGTGAAAGTTCTGGGAGCGTTGAACAATGTGTGGAAGTCGAGAACATTATCTCGGAAAGCAAAAATGGGTATGTTTGAAGGAATAGTGGTTGCAACAATATTATATGGTTGCGAGGTGTGGGCTATAGATAGAGTTGTGCGGAGGAGGGTGGATGTGCTGGAAATGAGATCTTTGAGGATAATATGTGGTGTGAGGTGGTTTGATCGAGTAAGTAATAATAGGGTAAGAGAGATGTGTGGTAATAAAAAAGAGTGTGGTTGAGAGAGCAGA
The DNA here is from genome assembly GCF_036320965.1 of Panulirus ornatus. NCBI lineage: Eukaryota > Metazoa > Arthropoda > Malacostraca > Decapoda > Palinuridae > Panulirus > Panulirus ornatus. The sequence continues at coordinate 31,691,508 of NC_092229.1, forward strand.
AGATGGTGTTTTGAAATGGTTTGGTCACATGGAGAGAATGAGTGAGGAAAGATTGACCAAGAGGATATATGTGTCGGAGGTGGAGGAAACGAGGAGAAATGGGAGACCAAATTGTAGGTGGAAAGATGGAGTGAAAAAGATTTTGAGTGATCGGGGCCTGAACATGCAGGAGGGTGAAAGGCATGCAAGGAATAGAGTGAATTGGAATGATGTGGTATATCGGGGTCGATGTGCTGTCAATGGATTGAACCAGGGCATGTGAAGCGTCTGGGGTAAACCATGGAAAGTTGTGTAGGGCCTGGATGTGGAAAGGGAGCTGTGGTTTCGGTGCATTATTACATGACAGGTAGAGACTGAGTGTGAACGAATGGGGCCTTTGTTGTCTTTTCCTAGTGCTACCTTGCACACATGCGGGGGGAGGGGGTTGTTATTTCATGTGTGGCGGGATGGCGATGGGAATGAATAAAGGCAGACAGTATGAATTATGTACATGTGTATATATGTATATGTCTGTGTGTGTATATATATGTATACGTTGAGATGTATAGGTATGTATATTTGCGTGTGTGGACGTGTGTATATATATATATATATATATATATGTATATATATATATATATATATATATATATATATATATATATATATATATATATATATATTCTTTTCTTTCAAACTATTCGCCATTTCCCGCATTAGCGAGGTAGCGTTAAGAACAGATGACTGGGCCTTTGAGGGACTACCCTCACCTGGCCCAATTCTCTGTTCCTTCTTTTGGAAAATTAAAAAAAGATGAGAGGGGAGGATTTCCAGCCCCCCGCTCCCTCCCCTTTTAGTCGCCTTCTACGACACGCAGGGAATACGTGGAGACAGCGACAAAGTATAAAAAAAAATATATATATATATATATATATATATATATATATATATATATATATATATTGGAGGTGGAAAGATGGAGTGAAAAAGATTTTGTGTGATCGGGGCCTGAACATGCAGGAGGGTGAAAGGAGGGCAAAGAATAGAGTGAATTAGAGCGATGTGGTATACCGGGGTTGACGTGCTGTCAGTGGATTGAATCAAGGCATGTGTATGGGGGTGGGTTGGGCCATTTCTTTCGTCTGTTTCCTTGCGCTACCTCGCAAACGCGGGAGACAGCGACAAAGCAAAAAAAAAAATATATATATATATATATATATATATATATATATATATATATATATATATATATATATACATACATATGAATGTGTGTGGGTTGGGCCATTTTTTCATCTGTTTCCTTGCGCTACCTTGCTAATGCAGGAGACAGCGACAAAGTAAAATAAATGAATAAATAAAATAAGAGGTATAGTGATGGGGGAGGGGGTTGGGTTGTGAGGGTGGACTTAATCCACAAACACCACCACCATAATGTCTCATGATGGTGGGGATGGAGTGTGGCTGTGTATGGGGTTGATAGGGTATGCCATTCAAGCCAAAAGACTCTTTGTCTGATTCCCCTAATTCAGGAATAGCTAATGCTTGTTTAAGGAACTTGATTTTTTCTAGAATTTATTGACATAATGGAAAAGATTGTAGAGGAAACAAATAGACATTATCACTACATCAGGCAAACATTTATTCCATTTTCACCTTGTTGTAGACAGGGTAATGGGACTGACACAGCCAAGGATGAGGTATCTTTTTTCTCTGTGATTTCTTTATGTCACATGTAAAAAGATGCAGTGAATGACCATGGGACTACAGATGCTATGTACGAGATAAAGATTTGGAAAGCTAATACACCATGACCACTTGCTTCAACTTGTGCGAGTTATTCACTTTGTGAACAATGAACACCTTGTTCAAGGTGATGATAAAGTTGTAGAAAATCTGGCCAATTTTTTAAAGATATTCAAATTGAATTCCAGAAGTTCTTGCCTTTTCAAGATTTATGAATAGATGAGAGTTTAGTGCTGTGGAGAGGTCGTTTGGTATATGTTCTGCTAAAAGCAGCAATGTGTTCAAATTCTTCGATTAAATTACAAGTATCATCAACATTACTTTCACATGAATATATTTATATTTTGTGAAAACAATTGTATTGTCCAAATACAGCTATTACTACACCATCACAAGAAAATTATCAGTGGAAGCAAAATTTTCTGCTGCTACATGTGTCTGGCAATGCAGAGAGAGCTGCATAACCTTGAAAGTAAGCATATGTCGTTAGTGAAAGGACTGCCAAATCCAGCTGAGTCCTACAATGTCAACATCAGTAGAGAGTATTCTTTTTTTTTTTCTGTCCCACAGGGGGTTGGCCATGAAATTAACAAGCTGCAGTGAATGACTAAAGAAAAAAGAAATTGATTCACTGAATGAGGCATCACTCCTGCATCCAGTTTGAACCAGAGAAGCTCCCATTCTCACATCCTGTTAATCTCCTAAAATTTGATGCATATATCACTCAGGGGCCCATTCACATTCTACTTGTACTTAACAGGGATCACAGCCTGGAGCTTTGTGTGTATGCTGCCATAGGTGTAATGACATGATACGTATGAAAAAGGTGTTAAGAGATTGGCTGACACAAGTGTAAAACTCTCCCCCACATAAATGACTAATAGTAGTCACACCAGCTGGCTGTTTATGTTTAAGAGGTGCTGGCAGTAATTGATGTACAAATGAAGACACTTTGTTACAGGTCAGGCATGGCCAGGTGTATGTACAGACACACACTTAGCGGCTGGCTGTTAAGAAAAAGTCCCATTGAAAATGGCTCATTGTATGCTTAACTGAGTCTGACTGAGGAATTGCTTCATGATCAGTCATTTCACATATTGATACCACACAGCAGATGCTTAGTTTCCCAGATTACTGAATATAGTAGGCAGGCATTATTGGTGGACTTGACCTGTAGTTCTGAAATAACAAACACCAGTCATTGCCTTTTTAGTCCCACATTTTGTTGGAATAGAATTCAGCAGAATATATTCAAAGTATATCGTCTCTGGAGTCTTCTGATCAAGCACATCCCTACATATGTAGTTATAGGGATGTGCTCTGGTACTGGACCAGACTTAACATGTCTCCAAAGGTCAGTCCCAGACATTTGACTGTCAGTGGCTCTCCCAATAAGGTGTTTGAAACTTCATTCAATGGCAGTTGGGTCACTTTGATGCTAAAGATATATGATATCACAATGGCATTTTTTTATGGACAGCAAAGGGAGATATTTCTCTACCAGTTGATAGTTCAGTTGTCTTTTGCAGTATTGATTTAAGAAGTGTCATACATTCAATTAAGATGTAATCACTTTGGTGAAACTGAGCTAATTATTATAATAAGATTTGATTAACATTCATACCCTAATGGATATTCAGTAAGTACTATTGCTTGACTATCAGTTCAGATATTATTAACCACTAACATGCAGTGAACATTGATAAAAGTAGTCTGTAGCTGGGAATATCATTTTAAAAGCAAAATTTCTTCCATCATCTGTAATTTGCTACACACACTGTCTCATACCTATACAAGAGATTCTGCCGCTTCTTTTTTTTTTTAGGCTGCCACTAGAGCAGGATCGTCTGCAAACAGGCACTGAATTGCCTACCTTACCTTACTCGCACCCCTTTAACAGACTGCAGGTACACACACACACAGTCTCTCTCTCTCTCTCTCTCTCTCTCTCTCTCTCTCTCTCTCTCTCTCTCTCTCTCTCTCTCTCTCTCTCTCTCTCTCTCTCTCTCTCTCTCTTTCTCTCTCTCTTTCTCTCTCTCTTTCTCTCTCTCTTTCTCTCTCTCTTTCTCTCTCTCTCTCTCTCTCTCTCTCTCTCTCTCTCTCTCTCTCTCTCTCTCTCTCTCTCTCTCTCTCTAATCCCTTACCATCTGATCTATAGTTACATTAAAGAAGAGTAGTAACATCACACACCATTGATGCAGACCCACCTTCACTCGGAACTATTCACCCTGTTTTCTTTATACCCACATACACACCTTATTCTCTTCATGAAATCTCACTACTTCTCGTAGCTCTCCTTCCATACCATATCACTTTTAGTAAAACATCTTTATGAAATCTGTCACAAGCTGTATCCAGATCCATATATACCACATACAGTCTTCTCTAACTGTTAGTATTTCCAACACAAATTCTTCAAAGCAAACATCTGGTCCATATATCCTTTACCACTCCTGAAGCCACATTGTTCCTGCGTATTCTTATGCTCTGTGCATCCCACCACCCTCTTGATCCTCATATCCCAACACATTTTACCATGTGTACTCAGCATGTGCTTTTTTTCCATGTTCCTTTGTGCAGTGGCATTATACAGGCATGATGCCAGTCCTTAGACACCTTACCTCAAGCAATATGTTTGATGAAGATCCTGTCTAACTAGTGAACAACATTGTCAACCCATTTCTTGAGAAATTCAACTGCTATCCCATTCATTCTGACTAGTTTGCCACATAAGGCTTTCACTGCCTTTTCTTACCAAATCTTTTGCCATGAATCTCTCTGCATGCATTTTAAACGCCCCATATCTGCCACCTTTTTGTTTAACTAATTCAACATTCCATCAAGCTACTCACTCCATGTCCTCTTCATTTCTTCTTTGCCTGTTACCACTCTCCCATAGTTTCAGCTTGAGAAAGGAAATGAGTTCAGTACAAAAAAGAGAATGAGTATTAAGAGTACCTACCTACCAACTATGAGTCTTTACATTTACTTGTACAGTATGTTGACTAACAATACTTATCTTAACTGCTTCACCTCATCCCCTTACTTGTGTTGCTTGATGTGTGATGCTATTCTGGCATAATTGTCTTTTCTAGGATCATCAGATGTTGCCAAGTCTAAACTTCTTTTGAATGTTTCTGTAGTCACTCCACTTAAATTTCCTAGATCATATAGTATCTCATTGAAAAATTGTTCCAACATCCTTTCGGGGCATTCATTTATCTTTTTGTTATGCATTTTTGTTATATTTCCAGGAATTACTCTCGACTTAATGCATCTGTATTGTCCTTGCCTGGTTGCTTTCAGGTTCAGGACATTGGTCTTCATTCCTTGGATATGTTGTTAGGCATGTCTTATCGTGTATTTATCTTTTCAACATTCAAGGCTACAGAACTCCATTCCTTTTAACATACCTGTAAAATGTTTCTGTATTCCCTCAATCTTCCTTAATTCAGTCTATTTCACTTGTGATCATGCAACACAGCAGTATTCAGTTTTACTTCTTATATACACAATAAACATTTTCATTATTGTCTTTTTCCTGTTGCAAATGTTTTCAGTATCATTCCACTTATCATTTGGCTGAAAAGCCCTTTCTTTTTAATATGTTCCTTGAATGTAAATTTTTCATTTTGAGTTGAAGTATGTAAAGGGAATTCATCTTCATAAGAATGAATTGGGTTGGAAGTAGAATAGAGAAATTCATTTATCAAACTGTGAGGAACACTGCTATTGAAAGGATAGGAGGGGATTTGTTCCTCAGTGAATGTTACAATGGAATAGCCAGACTCGAAAGAGTGAGGTTGGGAACTGAGAAAAGTAGGGAAATCAAAGGAAGAAAATTTAGGAAAGAAAGACCCTGTCAGATCCTTTGGAGATTTTTAGGGTGACTACAAAAGTTTTACGAAAATCCCTGAGATGGAGGACCAGAAGTGAGTCACATAAGAGAGATCACCAGTAGAAGGAAATAGGACTCAAAGTGTTTGAGAAAGTGAAAGTTAAGGAGGATTTCAAAGAATATATATGAAGCAGAAGAGAGAGCAAGGGGCAGTGCAGTAGTCAGAGAGGTTAGAGCTGTCTCCTTTATTGATGATGGGCTGCATCAAGGCATGATTTAAAGAGGAAGAAAAAGTCTTGGCTCTTATAAAGACATCCCCTAGTCCCATTTATATTCATGTTTTGCCACTCCATCCATTATTTCCTGCTATCTCTTCATACAAGCCTCTTTATCAAGCTCAGTCATTCATTACCCATGCCATGTCCTGTTTTCTCAAAACCACTACAAACTCTCACTTTCCTTCACCAGGTTTTGATCAGACGTCCCTCCAGCTGCCCATCTTGGCACTTTTGCACCAAGAAGTCTTCTTTACATACCTATTAGTTAGTACTTAATCCATCAGTTCACCTTGACCCCTATCCCCATTCACCTACTCATACTTAAGTATATCCCTCTCTTTAAACCAGGTACTTCCAGTCACCAGTCCTTTTTCAGTACATAATTTTCCAAGCTGCTCATCAATTTTATTCACAGTAGTTTTCATATAAGCAACCTCTTGAAATGTGCTCAGAATTTGAAGAACTAGTCTGGCACATTCCTCCTGTTAATTGTGTGTGTGTGTGTGTTTTTGGGGTGATGCAAAAATTATATGTATATGAATGATGGTAGGGGAGGAAGGTAGGGAAGAAAGGAAGAATTCTACCTCTGTATTTCCTGCATGTAGAAGGTAACTAAAGGGTGTGGAAATGGGGGCTGGAATTACTTTCCTTCTTGTATTTCAATTTCTAGAAAAGGAAGCAGAATAGATAGCCAGGCAGAAAGTACTCATCCTCCTCAAATGCTCAGACTGGGGTGTCTGAACATGTGTGGATGCAACCAAGATTAGAAGAGAGGAGAGATAGGTAGTATGTTTGAGGAAAGAAACCCGGGTGTTCTGGCTCAATGTGAAACAAAGTTCAAGGGTAAAGGTCAAGAGTGGTTTGGAAATGTCCTAAGAGTAAAGTCAGGGTTTTTTGAGAAGACAAAAGCTAGGGAGGGAGTAGTGTTAGTCATGAAACAGGATTTGTGGGAATGTTTGATAGTGTAAGGAAATAGATTTTAGACATGTGGATAAAACTGAAAATGGATAGCAAGAGATGGGTGACTATTGGTGCCTATGCACCTAACCATAAGAAGAAAGACATGAGAAACAAATGTTTTGGGAGCAGATGAGTGAGTATGTCAGCAGTTTTGATGTATGAGACCGGGTTTTAGTGATGTGTGATATAATGGGAAGGTAAGTAATGTGGCAGTTGAGGGTATAATTGGGCAGCATGGGGTATTCAGTGTTATGAATGGAAATGGTGAAGAGTTTGCAGAGTTGTGTGCTGAAAAAGACTAGCGATTGGGAATATGTGGTTTAAAAAGAGGGATATGCACAATTGTAGATTGATGTGGGTAAAACTTTCTTCTTATGGCTAGGTGCTTATGCACTTAGCCATTAGGAGAAAGATCATGAGAGGCAAGTGTTTTGGGAGCAGCTGAGTGTGACAGCAGTTTTGATGTATGAGACTAGGTATTAGTATGTGAGTAGGAGAGATGATCAACGGGCATTATTAGATTACACATTAATTGATAGGCATGTAAAAGAGAGACTTTTGGATGTAAATGATCTGAGAGAGGCAGCCAGTGGTATATCTGATCACTGTCTTGTGGAGATGAGGGTGAAGATTTGTAGAGGTTTTCGAGAAAGAGGAAACAATATTGGGTAGAAGAGAGTGCTAAGAGTAATGACCTTGGAAAGGAGGCTTGTGTTAAGAAATACATGTACAGATTGAGTAGAGAATAGCAAAAGGTGAGAGTAATGAAGCAAGTTGAGTGGGTGAAGAATGGGATAAATGAAGTGGGTGGAGTGGGTGAGGGATGGGAGACATCTAGAGAAGCAGTGCTGGCATGTTGCATGGAAAAGGTGGGAGATGGGCAGATTACAAATGATAGTGAGTGGTATTTACAGGGAAGGAGTGCAAATGATTGGGAGATGTATGAGGGAAAGTGGGGAGAGGTGAAGAGGAAGATGCTGGGGTTGAAAAAGAGGGCAAAAGAGGTTTGGTGAGCAAGTATCAGTAAACTTTAGGGAGAATAAGATGTTTTGGAAGGAAGCAAATAATATGCAAAAGACAAGAGAACAAATGAAAACATCTTTGAAGGGGGCAAAAGGGTAAGTGGTGACAGTTAGTGATGAAGTGAGGAGATGGGGTGAGTATTTTGAAGGACTGTTGAATGTGTTTGATGAAGAGAGTGGCAAATGTAGTGTGCTTTGGCTAGGGTGATACACGAATTGACAGTCATGGAGAGTGGTTTGATGAAGAGAGATGAGCGAGTGAAAGCCTTACATGAGATGAAATGTGGCAAGGTGGCTGAAATGGAGGGTATTATGATGAATTTATTAAGAAAGGGGTGACTTCAATAAGAAAGGGGGTAACTGTGTTGCTGATTAGTTTGTAAAGAGTTTCAGAGTATTCATGGATAGTAGTGCGGTGCCGAAGGATTAACGGAATGCATACATAATGCCATTGTATAAAGGTGATGGGGACATAGGGAAGTGTTCAAACTACAGCTATGTAAGTTTGTTGAGATTATTGATTGAGAGTGTGAAGGCATATACAGAAGATCAAATTGGAGGAGCTGTGTGATTTCAGAAGTGGTAGAGGCTGTGTAAATCAGATGTGAGAAATACTTAGAGAATCTGATTGAGAGAAGCTGATTGATTTATATGTGATATTTATGGATATGGAGAAGGCATTTGATGGGGTTGATAAAACTGCTTTGTGGAAGGTCTTAAGAATATATGGTATGGGAAGAAAGCTACTGGAAAGAATGAAGAGTTTTTGTCAGGTGTAATGCTCGTGTATGTGTAGGAAGAGAGAGAAAAGTGAACGGTTCCGAGTGAAGGATGATCTGCGGCAGGGGTTTGTGATGTCACCTTGTTTGTTCGATTTGTTTATGGTTGGGGTGATGAGAGAAGTAAATACGAGTACTGCTGTCTGCGTTGGATGAAATGACCTGAGTCAGTTGTTGTTTGCTGATGATACAACACTGGTGGTAGAAGTTGGTGACTGAGAGTGGAAGAGTGTATGAACAAAGAATGTGAATAAAAGCAAGATTAAGCAGGGTTGAGGAACAGGATAGTTGGAGTATGAGTTTAAATAGAGAAAAATTGGAGGAAGTGAAGTGTTCTATATATCTGGGAGTAGACATGGCAGTGAATGGAACCATGGAGACAGAGGTAAATCATAAGGTGGGGAAGGGGACGAAGGTTCTGGGAGCACTGAAGGATGTCTGGAAGAGAGAGCATTGGATGGTAGGGAAAAAATTAGTGTGTTTGAAGGAATAGTAGTCCCAACAATGTTAAATGGATGCAAGGCATGGGCTATAGAGAAGGCTGTGGTAAGGAGGATGGATGTGTTGGAAATGAAATGTCTGAGGACAGTGTTTAGTGTAGGGTGATTTGATCGAGCAAGTAATGATATGGTATGAGAGATATATTTATTTATTATTTTGCTTTGTCGCTGTCTCCCGCGTTTGTGAGGTAGCGCAAGGAAACAGACGAAAGAAATGGCCCAACCCACACCCATACACAATGTATATACATACACGTCCACACACGCAAATATACATACCTATACATCTCAATGTACACATATATATACACACACAGACACATACATATAGACCCATGCACACAATTCACACTGTCTGCCTTTATTCATTCCCATCGCCACCTCGCCACACATGGAATACCATCCCCCTCCCCCCTCGTGTGTGAGGTAGCACTAGGAAAAGACAACAAAGGCCCCATTCGTTCACACTCAGTCTCTAGCTGTCATGCAATAATGCCCGAAACCACAGCTCCCTTTCCACATCCAGGCCCCACACAACTTTCCATGGTTTACCCCAGAAGCTTCACATGCCCTGATTCAATCCACTGACAGCACGTCAACCCCGGTATACCACATTGATCCAATTCACTCTATTCCTTGCCAGCCTTTCACCCTCCTGCATGTTCAGGCCCCGATCACACAAAATCTTTTTCACTCCATCTTTCCACCTCCAATTTGGTCTCCCACTTCTCCTCGTTCCCTCCACCTCCGACACATATATCCTCTTGGTCAATCTTTACTCACTCATTCTCTCCATGTGCCCAAACCATTTCAAAACACCCTCTTCTGCTTTCTCAACCACATTCTTTTTATTTCCACACATCTCTCTTACCCTTACATAACTTACTCGATCAAACCACCTCACACCACACATTGTCCTCAAACATCTCATTTCCAGCACATCCACCCTCCTGTGCACAACTCTATCCATAGCCCACGCCTCGCAACCATACAACATTGTTGGAACCACTATTCCTTCAAACATACCCATTTTTGCTTTCGGAGATAATGTTCTCGACTTCCACACATTCTTCAAGGCTCCCAGGATTTTCGCCCCCTCCCCCACCCTATGATTCACTTCTGCTTCCATGGTACCATCCGCTGCCAGGTCCACTCCCAAATATCTAAAACACTTCCTCTAGTTTTTCTCCATTCAAACTTACCTCCCAATTGACTTGACCCTCAACCCTACTGTACCTAATAACCTTGCTCTTATTCACATTTACTCTTAACTTTCTTCTTTCACACACTTTACCAAACTCAGTCACCAGCTTCTGTAGTTTCTCACATGAATCAGCCACCAGTGCTGTGTCATCAGCGAACAACAACTGACTCACTTCCCAAGCTCTCTCATCCACAACAGACTTCATACTTGCCCCTCTTTCCAAAACTCTTGCATTCACCTCCCTAACAACCCCATCCATAAACAAATTAAACAACCATGGAGACATCACACACCCCTGCCGCAAACCTACATTCACTGAGAACCAATCACTTTCCTCTCTTCCTACACGTACACATGCCTTACATCCTCGATAAAAACTTTTCACTGCTTCTAACAACTTTCCTCCCACACCATATATTCTTAATACCTTCCACAGAGCATCTCTATCAACTCTATCATATGCCTTCTCCGGATCCATAAATGCTACATACAAATCCATTTGCTTTTCTAAGTATTTCTCACATACATTCTTCAAAGCAAACACCTGATCCACACATCCTGTACCACTTCTGAAACCACACTGCTCTTCCCCAATCTGATGCTCTGTACATGCCTTCACCCTCTCAATCAATACCCTCCCATATAATTTACCAGGAATACTCAACAAACTTATACCTCTGTAATTTGAGCACTTACTCTTATCCCCTTTGCTTTTGTACAATGGCACTATGCACGCATTCCGCCAATCCTCAGGCACCTCACCATGAGTCATACATACATTAAATAACCTTACCAACCAGTCAACAATACAGTCACCCCCTTTTATAATATATTCCACTGCAATACCATCCAAACCTGCTGCCTTGCCGGCTTTCATCTTCCGCAAAGCTTTGAGTACCTCTTCTCTGTTTACCAAATCATTTTCCCTAACCCTCTCACTTTGCACACCACCTCGACCAAAACACCCTATATCTGCCACTCTATCATCAACCACTTTCAACAAACCTTCAAAATACTCACTCCATCTTCTCACATCACCGCTACTTGTTATCACCTCCCCATTTGCGCCCTTCACTGAAGTTCCCATTTGCTCCCTTGTCTTACGCACTTTATTTACCTCCTTCCAAAACATCTTTTTATTCTCCCTAAAATTTAATGATACTCTCTCACCCCAACTCTCATTTGCCCTCTTTTTCACCTCTTGCACCTTTCTCTTGACCTCCTGTCTCTTTCTTCTATACATCTCCCACTCAAAATATATATATATATATATATATATATATATATATATATATATATATATATATATATATATATATATATATATATATATTTATATGTATATATATATATATATATATATCCCTGGGGATAGGGGAGAAAGAATACTTCCCACGTATTCCCTGCGTGTCGTAGAAGGCGACTAAAAGGGAAGGGAGCGGGGGGCTGGAAATCCTCCCCTCTCGTTTTTTTTTTTCCAGAAGAAGGAACAGAGAAGAGGGCCAGGTGAGGATATTCCCTCAAGGGCCCAGTCCTCTGTTCTTAACGCTACCTCGCTATCGCGGGAAATAGCGAATAGTATGAAAAAAAAAAATATATATATATATATATATATATATATATATATATATATATATATATATTTATTATTATTATTATTTTTTTATTATACTTTGTCGCTGTCTCCCGCGTTTGCGAGGTAGCGCAAGGAAACAGACGAAAGAAATGGCCCAACCCCCCCCATACACATGCATATACATACATCCACGCACGCAAATATACATACCTACACAGCTTTCCATGGTTTACCCCAGACGCTTCACATGCCTTGATTCAATCCACTGACAGCACGTCAACCCCGGTATACCACATCGCTCCAATTCTCTCTATTCCTTGCCCTCCTTTCACCCTCCTGCATGTTCAGGCCCCGATCACACAAAATCTTTTTCACTCCATCTTTCCACCTCCAATTTGGTCTCCCTCTTCTCCTCGTTCCCTCCACCTCTGACACATATATCCTCTTGGTCAATCTTTCCTCACTCATTCTCTCCATGTGCCCAAACCACTTCAAAACACCCTCTTCTGCTCTCTCAACCACGCTCTTTTTATTTCCACACATCTCTCTTACCCTTACGTTACTCACTCGATCAAACTACCTCACACCACACATTGTCCTCAAACATCTCATTTCCAGCACATTCATCCTCCTGTGCACAACTCTGTCCATAGCCCACGCCTCGCAACCATACAACATTGTTGGAACCACTATTCCTTCAAACATACCCATTTTTGCTTTCCGAGGTAATGTTCTCGACTTCCACACATTCTTCAAGGCTCCCAGAATTTACGCCCCCTCCCCCACCCTATGATCCACTTCCGCTTCCATGGTTCCATCCGCTGCCAGATCCACTCCCAGATATCTAAAACACTTCACTACCTCCAGTTTTTCTCCATTCAAACTCACCTCCCAATTGACTTGACCCTCAACCCTACTGTACCTAATAACCTTGCTCTTATTCACATTTACTCTTAACTTTCTTCTTCCACACACTTTACCAAACTCAGTCACCAGCTTCTGCAGTTTCTCACATGAATCAGCCACCAGCGCTGTATCATCAGCGAACAACAACTGACTCACTTTCCAAGCTCTCTCATCCCCAACAGACTTCATACTTGCCCCTCTTTCCAAAACTCTTGCATTTACCTCCCTAACAACCCCATCCATAAACAAATTAAACAACCATGGAGACATCACACACCCCTGCTGCAAACCTACATTCACTGAGAACCAATCACTTTCCTCTCTTCCTACACGTACATATGCCTTACATCCTCGATTAAAACTTTTCACTGCTTCTAACAACTTTCCTCCCACACCATATATTCTTAATACCTTCCACAGAGCATCTCTATCAACTCTATCATATGCCTTCTCCAGATCCATAAATGCTACATACAAATCCATTTGCTTTTCTAAGTATTTCTCACATACATTCTTCAAAGCAAACACCTGATCCACACATCCTCTACCACTTCTGAAACCACACTGCTCTTCCCCAATCTGATGCTCTGTACATGCCTTCACCCTCTCAATCAATACCCTCCCATATAATTTACCAGGAATACTCAACAAACTTGTACCTCTGTAATTTGAGCACTCACTCTTATCCCCTTTGCCTTTGTACAATGGCACTATGCACGCATTCCGCCAATCCTCAGGCACCTCACCATGAGTCATACATACATTAAATAACCTTACCAACCAGTCAGCAATACAGTCACCCCCTTTTTTAATAAATTCCACTGTAATACCTTTCTTCTTTCATACTATTCACCATTTCCCGCGTCAGCGAGGTAGCGTTAAGAACAGAGGACTGGGCCTCTGAGGAAACATCCTCATCCAGCCCCCTTCTCTGTTCCTTCCTTTGGAAAAAAAAAAAAAAAAAAAAAGAGAGGGGAGGATTTCCACCCCCCGTATGAGAGATGTGTAGTAGCAAAAAAATTACGGTTGAGAGAGCAGAAGATGGCATGCTGAAATGGTATGGACATAGGGAGAGAATGAATTAGGAAAGGTTGACAGAAAGGATATATGTGTCAGAAGTGGAGGGAAAAAGGAGAGTGGGGAGACCGTTTGCTTTATTCTATATCACCTTTTGCCATTGTACATTCATTCTCTCATTGTATTTCTTCACAGTTCTCTTTTCCAAGCACACTTACTCTCATCACTCTCTTTGCCCCAACACTGCTTCCTCTTTTTCAAAACCTCTGCAAATCTTTACATTTGCCTCCACAAGATACTGAATTAGACAACCCACCAGCTGCCCCCATCTCTTTTACATGCCTTCTAGACTACCTTCTTCGCTTGGAGAAATTTCTGGCTAACGGTGATATATAAAGAAGTTATAAATTTGAGTCTTTCATCAACCAAGAAGATTAGATGTTGTTATTGGCTTTTTTAAAGCAGTGTTTTTGGATTAGAATGCTCAGTCTGTTGTAGATTTTCCCTTGAAAGACTGCCTAGTCAAATTGGACCTGGAGATTTTTTGACTTTTATATTGTTTAATTTATCCCCCTTCATATCTTAGAAGTCTTACTCAAAATCTCCACAGATGTTTGTGCTTTATGTGAAACATTCCCTCATCTTCAAAGTGCTTTCTTGGATTGGAGTTCATTGGGACAAGCCTTAAAATAGCTTTGAATTCTCTACAGAGATATTTCATTCACACTCTAAGCAACAGTATACTCAGAGCTGTGACATTCCTTATCCTCATGTGCACCTGCCCTGAGCCCATTCAAAAGGTTAATTGATGTAGATCCTCTAGAACCATGAATCTTAAGAAATTCTCTTTAATTGAATGTATTTGAAGGGAGCTGCATTGGGAGCTGCTTGATTAGACAGCATGTTCAAGATATTGTCAATCCTGACATTGGAGGTGATTGTAGGTGTTATATCTTTGCTTCTTACTCCTCTTAGAAGTAAAAGCTTTGTGATTCTAACCCCACCTCTTCCATTGGCAGAAATGCCCTTTTGATGCAGCTATTTCAGAGAAATCAAGCTGGGTCTTCAGGAATTATTTTTTCCAAAATGTCTCCTTTTTATTCTAGGGTTGACTAGCACTTTGAGATTTCTGCAAATTCAGCAAGTGAGCATATTTGCTGTTAAAAGAAGGCTACGGTGGCATTAAAATTCTGTCACCCCCGTTATGGAAAATATTTAGGCAACCCCAGTTCATCTTCCACAGAATTACACCATAGACTTGTAAAGCAAGGACTGATAGATTTTGCAGTGGGACTAGATTTGATCAATTAATTTATTTTGGACCCCAAAAGGAATCAGACACAAAAAGAATTAGGTGGGCTTTGTCCTAGCTAAATTATTCAGATCCTGAAATGCAGGTTCAAGTAGCTGCTCTACAGAGCGTTCACCAGACCTTTCAGTAAAACAACTTGACATTAGCCTAGACTTAATAGATTTTGCAGTGGGACTAGATTTGATCAATTAATTTACTTTGGACCCAAAAAAGAATCAAACACAAAAACAATTAGGTGGGCTTTGTCCTAGCTAAATTATTCAGATCCTGAAATGCAGGTTCGAGTGACTGCTCTACAGAGCATTCACCAGACCTTTCAGTAAAACAACTTGACATTAGCCTAGACTTAAAGGATGCTTAGTGACATACTCTGGTTTACCTTAGAGTAAGAAATTTTTTTACATTTACTTTTGCACCCAAGGTCTGACATTTCAAGGTAATGCCCTTTAGCTTCTTCTTAGCCCTACAAATTAAGAGAGTAGGAATGTACTAGACTGGACC
This sequence comes from Panulirus ornatus, assembly GCF_036320965.1. Classification (NCBI taxonomy): domain Eukaryota; kingdom Metazoa; phylum Arthropoda; class Malacostraca; order Decapoda; family Palinuridae; genus Panulirus; species Panulirus ornatus. The sequence goes on from NC_092229.1 coordinate 31,707,126, forward strand.
TTTGAGTTTTGAGCACATTGCAAGAAGTGGGTTCAGTAGTAACCAGTACAAGACCTTCATTTCCAATCAGAGCTCTATATGGATAGATGGATATTTTCAGGCAAATGTCTGTCTTCCCAGGGACAAAGCCCTGGACATCCCATTTACTACATTGGCTGTAAGGCCCCACACCTTGGTGTCTCAGTGGTAATTGATTTAGTTTTTGGGAAGTTCAGTCTTACAGGCCTGTGCAGTAACATGTTGAAGTGCAAGCCAAAAATATTATGTTTTGGATAGACAGATTATTTCTGCAGTAAATTTAAGAATTTTGTCCTCAAAACTTTTCAGACCTTACTTTGGTGGACTAACATAAACATTCTCCAAAAGCCATACCATTGAGAGCCCAAGTTCATCTCTGGTGGCCTGGGTTGATACACTTATCAAGGATAAGACATTCTTTTCCAGAGGATCATGAACAAAAAATTAACTACTGGTTCCATGGTTTTCATTTCTTAGGATATCCTGAATCAGAATTTTATTTCTGACAGAAATTTTGCTGTTGCTGTCTGATGCCTGATGAACAGAGATTCAAGCAAGTTTGCACCCTCGTTTGTTTAGAGTAGAAAAAAAAGGCTATTTCTTGATAATGCTCATAGACCTTTTTCCTCTGAGCATCTTATTTTCAATGAATGTGCAAGGTCTCCACTGACAGTGCATCAAGATCAGGGACAGTACCAGTGTAATTGCGTATTGGTGCAGATGCTTTCAGTGAGAATTTTTCCCAAGGAGTGGCACTCCAGGTGGGTCTCTTTCCAACAAGGTTACTATGTTACTAGTACCATATGTCTCTACCGTTTTCAACATGAGGGCAGTTGCATCAGATTCTTTTGTGCTTGTTTAGAATTGTTGCAACCGGATGGAAAACATTTTTCACAGATGGTTTGTTTTTTCAGGGTTTAGTAATTGTTACATATGATTAGAACATATGATTACATATGATTAGACATTGAAGCTTATTCTTTCATTGAAATGTGAACAAAGGGAGTTTTTTTTCAAAGTGATAGAGATGGAAAGCAAAAAGGTGTTTTTTTCATAAATGTACTGGAAAAGTTGAGGTCCAGATAAATTTTTGGTCTGTCAAGGCTTTATTATGGCGGATGACCAACTACCTACCCTCATGTATCCAAGATATGGTTGTACTTTGTGTAATGAAGAAAATTGAGAAACATCATAAGCCAATATTCCTGTTTCATGATAAGAGAAGTGGACCAGGCAGTATGATACAGTGGTTAAATTGATGAAAACTACTATTGACGTTTGTGTAAATGAATTATACATTTCCCTTTTCCATAGCCAGAGGTTGAACCATTATGTGACATTCATTTTTCATTTCATTTCAAGCTAGAAGTTTCAGTTTTCAAAATTATTTCTTACATTGTTCATATGTATATATATCTATATATGTGTGTGTGTGTGTGTATGTATGTATATATATATATATATATATATATATATATATATATATATATATATATATATATATATATATTATCCCTGGGGATAGGGGATTAAGAATACTTTCCACGTATTCCCTGCGTGTCGTAGAAGGCGACTAAAAGGGAAGGGAGCGGGGGGCTGGAAATCCTCCCCTCTCGTTTTTTTTTTTTTTGTTTTTTTTTAATTTTCCAAAAGAAGGAACAGAGGGGGCCAGGTGAGGATATTCCAAAAAAGGCCCAGTCCTCTGTTCTTAGCGCTACCTCGCTAACGTGGGAAATGGCGAAGTTTGAAGAAAAAAATATATATATATATATGTATATATATATATATCCTTCTTTTGGAAAAATTAAAAAAAAAAAAAAAACGAGAGGGGAGGATTTCCAGCCCCCCGCTCCCTTCCCTTTTAGTCGCCTTCTACGACACGCAGGGAATACGTGGGAAGTATTCTTTCTCCCCTATCCCCAGGGAATATATTAAGCATATATATATATATATAATATATATATATATATATATATATATATATATATATATATATATATATATATATATATATATATATATATATATATATATATATATATATATATATATATATATATATATATAATGGATTTGTATGTAGCATTTATGGATCTGGAGAAGGCATATGATAGAGTTGATAGAGATGCTCTGTGGAAGGTATTGAGAATATATGGTGTGGGAGGAAAGTTGTTAGAAGCAGTGAAAAGTTTTTATCGAGGATGTAAGGCATGTGTACGTGTAGGAAGAGAGGAAAGTGATTGGTTCTCAGTGAATGTAGGTTTGCGGCAGGGGTGTGTGATGTCTCCATGGTTGTTTAATTTGTTTATGGATGGGGTTGTTAGGGAGGTAAATGCAAGAGTCTTGGAAAGAGGGGCAAGTATGAAGTCTGTTGGGGATGAGAGAGCTTGGGAAGTGAGTCAGTTGTTGTTCGCTGATGATACAGCGCTGGTGGCTGATTCATGTGAGAAACTGCAGAAGCTGGTGACTGAGTTTGGTAAAGTGTGTGGAAGAAGAAAGTTAAGAGTAAATGTGAATAAGAGCAAGGTTATTAGGTACAGTAGGGTTGAGGGTCAAGTCAATTGGGAGGTGAGTTTGAATGGAGAAAAACTGGAGGAAGTGAAGTGTTTTAGATATCTGGGAGTGGATCTGGCAGCGGATGGAACCATGGAAGCGGAAGTGGATCATAGGGTGGGGGAGGGGGCGAAAATTCTGGGGGCCTTGAAGAATGTGTGGAAGTCGAGAACATTATCTCGGAAAGCAAAAATGGGTATGTTTGAAGGAATAGTGGTTCTAACAATGTTGTATGGTTGCGAGGCGTGGGCTATGGATAGAGTTGTGCGCAGGAGGATGGATGTGCTGGAAATGAGATGTTTGAGGACAATGTGTGGTGTGAGGTGGTTTGATCGAGTGAGTAACGTAAGGGTAAGAGAGATGTGTGGAAATAAAAAGAGCGTGGTTGAGAGAGCAGAAGAGGGTGTTTTGAAGTGGTTTGGGCACATGGAGAGGATGAGTGAGGAAAGATTGACCAAGAAAATATATGTGTCGGAGGTGGAGGGAGCAAGGAGAAGAGGGAGACCAAATTGGAGGTGGAAAGATGGAGTGAAAAAGATTTTGTGTGATCGGGGCCTGAACATGCAGGAGGGTGAAAGGAGGGCAAGGAATAGAGTGAATTGGAGCGATGTGGTATACCGGGGTTGACGTGCTGTCAGTGGATTGAATCAAGGCATGTGAAGCGTCTGGGGTAAACCATGGAAAGCTGTGTAGGTATGTATATTTGCGTGTGTGGACGTATGTATATACATGTGTATGGGGGGGGGTTGGGCCATTTCTTTCGTCTGTTTCCTTGCGCTACCTCGCAAACGCGGGAGACAGCGACAAAGTATTAAAAAAAAAAAAAAAAAATATATATATATATATATATATATATATATATATATATATATATATATATATATAACAAAGATGAGCAAAGAAAGACTGACTAAGAGGATCTAAATATTAAAAGTAGATGAAACAAATGGGAATAGGGAGACCTAGAAGGAGATGAAAGGAATGACTGAAGGAGGCTTTGGGGTACTGGGGCATAAACATTCAGGAAAATGAAGGGCATGCATAGGATAGAATGAACTGGATTCATGTGAAATATAGGATCAACAAGATGGTAATGGACTGATCCAGAGCATATGAAGCAATCTAAAAGACCTGGTTGTGGATGGTAAGTGCTGGTTTCAGTAAATCATACTTGACAGCTGGAGAGTGGAGATGTGTAAGTGAGGCCAGTATTATCACGTTCCTGATGTTTCCTATACAAAGTTGGAAAAAGCAATTACATATGAAAAAAAAAATCTAAAATGTTGTTATCTACTAAAAAACTCTTTACATTTGTATGTTGTTATTAAGGTACTGAATGGTAGAAGAAGCTGAATCCTCACAACGACTTGCTTTCTGAGTACTGTGTCCAAGAGCATTTCATTTTCCAAAAGAAGGAACAGAGAAGAGGGCCAGGTGAGGATATTCCCTCAAAGGCCCAGTCCTCTGTTCTTAACGCTACCTCGCTATCGCGGGAAATAGCGAATAGTATGAGAAAAAAAAAAAAATATATATATATATATATATATATATATATATATATATATATATAAAAGTGTGTGGAAGAAGAAAGTTAAGAGTAAATGTGAATAAGAGCAAGGTTATTAGGTATAGTAGGGTTGAGGGTCAAGTCAATTGGGAGGTGAGTTTGAATGGAGAAAAACTGGAGGAAGTGAAGTGTTTTAGATATCTGGGAGTGGATCTGGCAGCGGATGGAACCATTGAAGCGGAAGTGGATCATAGGGTGGGGGAGGGGGCGAAAATCCTGGGGGCCTTGAAGAATGTGTGGAAGTCGAGAACATTACCTCGGAAAGCAAAAATGGGTATGTTTGAAGGAATAGTGGTTCCAACAATGTTGTATGGTTGCGAGGCGTGGGCTATGGATAGAGTTGTGCGCAGGAGGATGGATGTGCTGGAAATGAGATATTTGAGGACAATGTGTGGTGTGAGGTGGTTTGATCGAGTGAGTAACGTAAGGGTAAGAGAGATGTGTGGAAATAAAAAGAGCGTGGTTGAGAGAGCAGAAGAGGGTGTTTTGAAGTGGTTTGGGCACATGGAGAGGATGAGTGAGGAAAGATTGACCAAGAGGATATATGTGTCGGAGGTGGAGGGAACAAGGAGAAGAGGGAGACCAAATTGGAGGTGGAAAGATGGAGTGAAAAAGATTTTGTGTGATCGGGGCCTGAACATGCAGGAGGGTGAAAGGAGGGCAAGGAATAGAGTGAATTGGAGCGATGTGGTATACCGGGGTTGACGTGCTGTCAGTGGATTGAATCAAGGCATGAGAAGCGTCTGGGGTAAACCATGGAAAGCTGTGTAGGTATGTATATTTGCGTGTGTGGACGTATGTATATACATGTGTATGGGGGGGGGTTGGGCCATTTCTTTTGTCTGTTTCCTTGCGCTACCTCGCAAACGCGGGAGACAGCGACAAAGGATAATAAAAAAAAAATATATATATATTTTATCCCTACATACAAATCCATTTGCTTTTCTAAGTATTTCTCACATACATTCTTCAAAGCAAACACCTGATCCACACATCCTCTACCACTTCTGAAACCACACTGCTCTTCCCCAATCTGATGCTCTGTACATGCCTTCACCCTCTCAATCAATACCCTCCCATATAATTTACCAGGAATACTCAACAAACTTATACCTCTGTAATTTGAGCACTCACTCTTATCCCCTTTGCCTTTGTACAATGGCATTATGCACGCATTCCGCCAATATATATATATATATATATATATATATATATATACACATTTTCCCTGGGGATAGGGGAGGAAGAATACTTCCCACGTATTCCCTGCGTGTCGTAGAAGGCGACTAAAAGGGGAGGGAGCGGGGGGCTGCAAATCCTCCCCTCTCGTTTTTTTTTAATTTTCCAAAAGAAGGAACAGAGAATTGGGCCAGGTGAGGGTATTCCCTCAAAGGCCCAGTCCTCTGTTCTGAACGCTACCTCGCTAATGCGGGAAATGGCGAATAGTTTGAAAAAAGAAATATATATATATATATATATATATATATATATATATATATATATATATATATATATATATATATATTTTCTTTTTCCTTCAAACTATATATATATATATATATATATATATATATATATATATATATATATATATATGCGCCCTTCACTGAAGTTCCCATTTGCTCCCTTGTCTTACGCACTTTATTTACCTCCTTCCAGAACATCTTTTTATTATCCCTAAAATTTAATGATACTCTCACACCCCAACTCTCATTTGCCCTTTTTTTTACCTCTTGCACCTTTCTCTTGACCTCCTGTCTCTTTCTTTTATACATCTCCCACTCAATTTCATTTTTTCCCTGCAAAAATCGTCCAAATGGGGAGGTGATAACAAGTAGTGGGGATGTGAGAAGGAGATGGAGTGAGTATTTTGAAGGTTTGTTGAATGTGTTTGATGATAGAGTGGCAGATATAGGGTGTTTTGGTCGAGGTGGTGTGCAAAGTGAGAGGGTTAGGGAAAATGATTTGGTAAACAGAGAAGAGGTAGTAAAAGCTTTGCGGAAGATGAAAGCTGGTAAGGCAGCAGGTTTGGATGGTATTGCAGTGGAATTTATTAAAAAAGGGGGTGACTGTATTGTTGACTGGTTGGTAAGGTTATTTAATGTATGTATGACTCATGGTGAGGTGCCTGAGGATTGGCGGAATGCGTGCATAGTGCCATTGTACAAAGGCAAAGGGGATAAGAGTGAGTGCTCAAATTACAGAGGTATAAGTTTGTTGAGTATTCCTGGTAAATTATATGGGAGGATATTGATTGAGAGGGTGAAGGCATGTACAGAGCATCAGATTGGGGAAGAGCAGTGTGGTTTCAGAAGTGGTAGAGGATGTGTGGATCAGGTGTTTGCTTTGAAGAATGTATGTGAGAAATACTTAGAAAAGCAAATGGATTTGTATGTAGCATTTATGGATCTGGAGAAGGCATATGATAGAGTTGATAGAGATGCTCTGTGGAAGGTATTAAGAATATATGGTGTGGGAGGCAAGTTGTTAGAAGCAGTGAAAAGTTTTTATCGAGGATGTAAGGCATGTGTACGTGTAGGAAGAGAGGAAAGTGATTGGTTCTCAGTGAATGTAGGTTTGCGGCAGGGGTGTGTGATGTCTCCATGGTTGTTTAATTTGTTTATGGATGGGGTGGTTAGGGAGGTGAATGCAAGAGTTTTGGAAAGAGGGGCAAGTATGAAGTCTGTTGGGGATGAGAGAGCTTGGGAAGTGAGTCAGTTGTTGTTCGCTGATGATACAGCGCTGGTGGCTGATTCATGTGAGAAACTGCAGAAGCTGGTGACTGAGTTTGGTAAAGTGTGTGAAAGAAGAAAGTTAAGAGTAAATGTGAATAAGAGCAAGGTTATTAGGTACAGTAGGGTTGAGGGTCAAGTCAATTGGGAGGTGAGTTTGAATGGAGAAAAACTGGAGGAAGTGAAGTGTTTTAGATATCTGGGAGTGGATCTGGCAGCGGATGGAACCATGGAAGCGGAAGTGGATCATAGGGTGGGGGAGGGGGCGAAAATTCTGAGAGCCTTGAAGAATGTGTGGAAGTCGAGAACATTATCTCGGAAAGCAAAAATGGGTATGTTTGAAGGAATAGTGGTTCCAACAATGTTGTATGGTTGCGAGGTGTGGGCTATGGATAGAGTTGTGCGCAGGAGGATGGATGTGCTGGAAATGAGATGTTTGAGGGCAATGTGTGGTGTGAGGTGGTTTGATCGAGTAAGTAACGTAAGGGTAAGAGAGATGTGTGGAAATAAAAAGAGCGTGGTTGAGAGAGCAGAAGAGGGTGTTTTGAAATGGTTCAGGCACATGGAGAGGATGAGTGAGGAAAGATTGACCAAGAGAATATATGTGTCGGAGGTGGAGGGAACAAGGAGAAGAGGGAGACCAAATTGGAGGTGGAAAGATGGAGTGAAAAAGATTTTGTGTGATCGGGGCCTGAACATGCAGGAGGGTGAAAGGAGGGCAAGGAATAGAGTGAATTGGAGCGATGTGGTATACCGGGGTTGACGTGCTGTCAGTGGATTGAAGCAGGGCATGTGAAGCGTCTGGGGTAAACCATGGAAAACTGTGTAGGTATGTATATTTGCGTGTGTGGACGTATGTATATACATGTGTATGGGGGGGGTTGGGCCATTTCTTTTGTCTGTTTCCTTGCGCTACCTCACAAACGCGGGAGACAGCGACAAAGTATAATAAAAAAAAAAAAATATATATATATATTATTTATTTTATTTATTTTGCTTTGTCGCTGTCTCCCACGTTTGCAAGGTAGCGCAAGGAAACAGACGAAAGAAATGGCACAACCCACCCCCATACACAATGTACACACATACACGTCCACACACGCAAATATACATACCTATACATCTCAATGCACACATATATATACACACACAGACACATACATATATACCCATCCACACAATTCACACTGGATCTGGAGAAGGCATATGATAGAGTTGATAGAGATGCTCTGTGGAAGGTATTAAGAATATATGGTGTGGGAGGCAAGTTGTTAGAAGCAGTGAAAAGTTTTTATCGAGGATGTCAGGCATGTGTATGTGTAGGAAGAGAGGAAAGTGATTGGTTCTCAGTGAATGTAGGTTTGCGGCACAGGTGTGTGATGTCTCCATGGTTGTTTAATTTGTTTATGGATGGGGTTGTTAGGGAGGTGAATGCAAGAGTTTTGGAAAGAGGGGCAAGTATGAAGTCTGTTGGGGATGAGAGAGCTTGGGAAGTGAGTCAGTTGTTGTTCGCTGATGATACAGCGCTGGTGGCTGAATCATGTGAGAAACTGCAGAAGCTGGTGACTGAGTTTGGTAAAGTGTGTGAAAGAAGAAAGTTAAGAGTAAATGTGAATAAGAGCAAGGTTATTAGGTACAGTAGTGTAGAGGGTCAAGTCAATTGGGAGGTAAGTTTGAATGGAGAAAAACTGGAGGAAGTAAAGTGTTTTAGATATCTGGGAGTGGATCTGGCAGCGGATGGAACCATTGAAGCGGAAGTGAATCATAGGGTGGGGGAGAGGGCGAAAATCCTGGGAGCCTTGAAGAATGTGTGGAAGTCGAGAACATTATCTCGGAAAGCAAAAATGGGTATGTTTGAAGGAATAGTGGTTCCAACAATGTTGTATGGTTGCGAGGCGTGGGCGATGGATAGAGTTGTGCGCAGGGGGATGGATGTGCTGGAAATGAGATGTTTGAGGACAATGTGTGGTGTGAGGTGGTTTGATCGAGTAAGTAACGTAAGAGTAAGAGAGATGTGTGTAAATAAAAAGAGCGTTGTTGAGAGAGCAGAAGAGGGTGTTTTGAAATGGTTTGGGCACATGGAGATAATGAGTGAGGAAAGATTGACCAAGAGAATATATGTGTCGGAGGTGGAGGGAACGAGGAGAAGTGGGAGACCAAATTGGAGGTGGAAAGATGGAGTGAAAAAGATTTTGTGTGATTGGGGCCTGAACATGCAGGAGGGTGAAAGGAGGGCAAGGAATAGAGTGAATTGGATCGATGTGGTATACCGGGGTTGACGTGCTGTCACTGGATTGAATCAGAGCATGTGAAGCGTCTGGGGTAAACCATGGAAAGCTGTGTAGGTGTGTATATTTGCGTGTGTGGGCGTGTGTATATGCATGTGTATGGGGTGGGTTGGGCCATTTCTTTCGTATGTTTCCTTGCTCTACCTCGCAAACGCAGGAGACCGAGAAAGCAGAAAAAAAAAATATTATCCCTGGGGATAGGGGTGAAAGAATTCTTCCCACACATTCCTCACGTGTTGTAGAAGGCGACTAGAAGGGGACGGGAGCGGGGGGCCAGAAATCCTCCCCTCCTTGTAATATCAATTTTCTAAAAAATGGGAAACAGAAGGAGTCACGCGGGGAGTGCTCATCCTCCTCGTAGACTCAGATTGGGGTGTATAAATGTGTGTGGATGTAACCAAGATGTGAAAAAAGGAGAGATAGGTAGTATGTTTGAGGAAAGGAACCTGGATATTTTGGCTCTGAGTGAAACAAAGCTCAAGGGTAAAGGGGAAGAGTGGTTTGGGAATGTCTTGGGAGTAAAGTCGGGGTTAGTGAGTGGACAAGAGCAAGGGAAGGAGTAGCAGTACTCCTGAAACAGGAGTTGTGGGAGTATGTGATCGAATGTAAGAAAGTAAATTCTCGATTAATGTGGGTAAAACTGAAAGTTGATGGAGAGAGATGGGTGATTATTGGTGCATATGCACCTGGGCATGAGAAGAAAGATCATGAGAGGCAAGTGTTTTGGGAGCAGCTGAATGAGTGTGTTAGTGGTTTTGATGCACGAGACCGGGTTATAGTGATGGGTGATTTGAATGCAAAGGTGAGTAATGTGGCAGTTGATGGAATAATTGGTATACATGGGGTGTTCAGTGTTGTAAATGTAAATGGTGAAGAGCTTGTAGATTTATGTGCTGAAAAAGGACTGGTGATTGGGAATACCTGGTTTAAAAAGCGAGATATACATATAAGTTTCTTGAGTATTCCTGGTAAATTATATGGGAGGGTATTGATTGAGAGGGTGAAGGCATGTACAGAGCATCAGATTGGGGAAGAGCAGTGTGGTTTCAGAAGTGGTAGAGGATGTGTGGATCAGGTGTTTGCTTTGAAGAATGTATGTGAGAAATACTTAGAAAAGCAAATGGATTTGTATGTAGCATTTATGGATCTGGAGAAGGCATATGATAGAGTTGATAGAGATGCTCTGTGGAAGGTATTAAGAATATATGGTGTGGGAGGAAAGTTGTTAGAAGCAGTGAAAAGTTTTTATCGAGGATGTAAGGCATGTGTACGTGTAGGAAGAGAGGAAAGTGATTGGTTCTCAGTGAATGTAGGTTTGCGGCAGGGGTGTGTGATGTCTCCATGGTTGTTTAATTTGTTTATGGATGGGGTTGTTAGGGAGGTAAATGCAAGAGTTTTGGAAAGAGGGGCAAGTATGAAGTCTGTTGGGGATGAGAGAGCTTGGGAAGTGAGTCAGTTGTTGTTCGCTGATGATACAGCGCTGGTGGCTGATTCATGTGAGAAACTGCAGAAGCTGGTGGCTGAGTTTGGTAAAGTGTGTGGAAGAAGAAAGTTAAGAGTAAATGTGAATAAGAGCAAGGTTATTAGGTACAGTAGGGTTGAGGGTCAAGTCAATTGGGAGGTGAGTTTGAATGGAGAAAAACTGGAGGAAGTGAAGTGTTTTAGATATCTGGGAGTGGATCTGGCAGCGGATGGAACCATGGAAGCGGAAGTGGATCATAGGGTGGGGGAGGGGGCGAAAATTCTGGGGGCCTTGAAGAATGTGTGGAAGTCGAGAACATTATCTCGGAAAGCAAAAATGGGTATGTTTGAAGGAATAGTGGTTCCAACAATGTTGTATGGTTGCGAGGCGTGGGCTATGGATAGAGTTGTGCGCAGGAGGATGGATGGCCTGGAAATGAGATGTTTGAGGACAATGTGTGGTGTGAGGTGGTTTGATCGAGTAAGTAACGTAAGGGTAAGAGAGATGTGTGGAAATAAATAGAGCATTGTTGAGAGAGCAGAAGAGGGTGTTTTGAAGTGGTTTGGGCACATGGAGAGAATGAGTGAGGAAAGATTGACCAAGAGGATATATGTGTCGGAGGTGGAGGGAACGAGGAGAAGAGGGTGACCAAATTGGAGGTGGAAAGATGGAGTGAAAAAGATTTTGTGTGATCGGGGCCTGAACATGCAGGAGGGTGAAAGGAGGGCAAGGAATAGAGTGAATTGGAGCGATGTGGTATACCGGGGTTGACGTGCTGTCAGTGGATTGAATCAGGGCATGTGAAGCGTCTGGGGTAAACCATGGAAAGCTGTGTGGGTATGTATATTTGCGTGTGTGGACGTATGTATATACATGTGTATTTGGGGGGGTTGGGTCATTTCTTTCGTCTGTTTCCTTGCGCTACCTCGCAAACGCGGGAGACAACGACATAGTATAATAATGTAAAAATAAATACATAGGTATACGTATGTAAGTAGGAGAGATGGCCAGAGAGCGTTATTGGATTACATGTTAATTGATAGGCGCGCGAAAGAGAGACTTTTGGATGTTAATGTGCTGAGAGGTGCAACTGGAGGGATGTCTGATCATTATCTTGTGGAGGCAAAGGTGAAGATTTGTATGGGTTTTCTGAAAAGAAGAGTGAATGTTGGGGTGAAGAGGGTGGTGAGAGTAAGTGAGCTTGGGAGGGAGACTTGTGTGAGGAAGTACCAGGAGAGACTGAGTACAGAATGGAAAAAGGTGAGAGCAATGGAAGTAAGGGAGTGGGGGAGGAATGGGATGTATTTGGGGAATCGGTGATGGATTGCGCAGAAGATGCTTGTGGCATGAGAAGCGTAGGAGGTGGGTTGATTAGAAAGGGTAGTGAGTGGTGGGATGAAGAAGTAAGATTATTAGTGAAAGAGAAGAGAGAGGCATTTGGATGATTTTTGCAGGGAAAAAATGAAATTGAGTGGGAGATGTATAAAAGAAAGAGACAGGAGGTTAAGAGAAAGGTGCAAGAGGTGAAAAAGAGGGCAAGTGAGAGTTGGGGTGAGAGAGTATCATTAAATTTTAGGGAGAATAAAAAGATGTTGTGGAAGGAGGTAAATAAAGTGCGTAAGACAAGGGAGCAAATGGGAACTTCATTAAAGGTCGCAAATGGGGAGGTGATAACAAGTAGTGGTGATGTGAGAAGGAGATGGAGTGAGTATTTTGAAGGTTTGTTGAATGTGTTTGATGATAGAGTGGCAGATATAGGGTGTTTTGGTCGAGGTGGTGTGCAAAGTGAGAGGGTTAGGGAAAATGATTTGGTAAACAGAGAAGAGGTAGTAAAAGCTTTGCGGAAGATGAAAGCTGGCAAGGCAGCAGGTTTGGATGGTATTGCAGTGGAATTTATCAAAAAAGGGGGTGACTGTATTGTTGACTGTTGGTAAGGTTATTTAATGTATGTATGACTCATGGTGAGGTGCCTGAGGATTGGCGGAATGCGTGCATAGTGCCATTGTACAAAGGCAAAGGGGATAAGAGTGAGTTCTCAAATTACAGAGGTATAAGTTTGTTGAGTATTCCTGGTAAATTATATGGGAGGGTATTGATTGAGAGGGTGAAGGCATGTACAGAGCATCAGATTGGGGAAGAGCAGTGTGGTTTCAGAAGTGGTTGAGGATGTGTGGATCAGGTGTTTGCTTTGAAGAATGTATGTGAGAAATACTTAGAAAAGCAAATGGATCTGTATGTAGCATTTATGGATGTGGAGAAGGCATATGATAGAGTTGGTAGAGATGCTCTGTGGAAGGTATTAAGAATATATGGTGTGGGAGGCAAGTTGTTAGAAGCAGTGAAAAGTTTTTATCGAGGATGTAAGGCATGTGGACGTGGAGGAAGAGAGGAAAGTGATTGGTTCTCAGTGAATGTAGGTTTGCGGCAGGGGTGTGTGATGTCTCCATGGTTGTTTAATTTGTTTATGGATGGGGTTGTTAGGGAGGTGAATGCAAGAGTTTTGGAAAGAGGGGCAAGTATGAAGTCTGTTGTGGATGAGAGAGCTTGGGAAGTGAGTCAGTTGTTGTTCGCTGATGATACAGCGCTGGTGGCTGATTCATGTGAGAAACTGCAGAAGCTGGTGACTGAGTTTGGTAAAGTGCGTGAAAGAAGAAAGTTAAGAGTAAATGTGAATAAGAGCAAGGTTATTAGGTACAGTAGGGTTGAGGGTTTAGTCAATTGGGAGGTAAGTTTGAATGGAGAAAAGCTGGAGGAAGTAAAGTGTTTTAGATATCTGGGAGTTTATCTGGCAGCGGATGGAACCATGGAAGCGGAAGTGAATCATAGGGTGGGGGAGGGGGCAAAAATCCTGGGAGCCTTGAAGAATGTGTGGAAGTCGAGAACATTATCTCGGAAAGCAAAAATGGGTATGTTTGAAGGAATAGTGGTTCCAACAATGTTGTATGGTTGCAAGGCGTGGGCTATGGATAGAGTTGTGCGCAGGAGGGTGGATGTGCTGGAAATGAGATGTTTGAGGACATTGTTTGGTGTGAGGTGGTTTGATCGAGTAAGTAATGTAAGGGTAAGAGAGATGTGTGGAAATAAAAAGAGCGTGGTTGAGAAAGCAGAAGAAATGGTTTTGAAATGGTTTGGGCACATGGAGAGAATGAGTGAGGAAAGATTGACCAAGAGGATATATGTGTCGGAGGTGGAGGGAACGAGGAGAAGTGGGAGACCAAATTGGAGGTGGAAAGATGGAGTGAAAAAGATTTTGTGTGATCGGGGCCTGAGCATGCAGGAGGGTGAAAGGCGGGCAAGGAATAGAGTGAATTGGATCGATGTGGTATACTGGGGTTGACGCGCTGCCAGTGGATTGAATCAGGGCATGTGAAGCGTCTGGGGTAAACCATTGAAAGTTGTGTGGGGCCTGGATGTGGAAAGGGAGCTGTGGTTTTGGGCATTATTGCATGACAGCTAGAGACAGTGTGAACGAATGGGGCCTTTGTTGTCTTTTCCTAGCGCTACCTTGCACACATGAGGGGGGAGGGGGATGGTATTCCATTTGTGGCGAGGTGGCGATGGGAATGAATAAAGGCAGACAGTGTGAATTGTGTGCATGGGTATATATGTATGTGTCTGTGTGTGTATATATATGTGTACATTGAGATGTATAGGTATGTATATTTGCGTGTGTGGACGTGTATGTATATACATTGTGTATGGGGTGGGTTGGGCCATTTCTTTCGTCTGTTTCCTTGTGTTACCTCGCAAACGCGGGAGACAGCGAAAAAAAAAAAGATTAGAACATATAACATTATAGGGACACCCCTCTTCAGTTATATTATACTCATTGGTTGATACCTCAGATTTTTTTTTTTACATCACCCCAACCCTAATAGCACTGGGTTCTGGAGCCTGTCAGTATGTTTTTTCTTTTACCTCTTTTCAGTCAGAGGTTTTGAAAAACTTCTCAAGATATACCATTCATCTGGAAAGCCCTTAGTCCTTCCTCAAAAAATCTGATTACTCAGACGTGACAGAAACTTTATAACGGAGTTCCTATGTAGTCCTTTTCTTATGATGTGTAAGAGTGCTATTCATGAAGACCTCATGGATATTATCACAAACTAGGCCCTTGTGCAGTAAACTTCTCTGATGATCTTGAAGATACTTTTGTTTCTTTCCTCCTGCAATTCAAGTGGGACCTTTCAAAAGTCATAGGCATTTTAGTCTGAAAGATTTATTGGCAGTAAACCTCTTAAGTGTATCATTATGAAAACTAATGTTATTATGGTACAAGAACAGTTTGCTTTTTGATAGCTTATGGGCTAAGTATAAAATTAAGTTTATGACTACCCCTATTTATCCTTACTTCTTGAAAGACTTCCTCAAGAGATTAATACTTTTTGTTCTGTGGTATCTCATTAGTGAAATATATGCGGTGATTGCATAAGGACAGTTTTCTTTTTTATGGTAATATATAGGCAAAGATAAACCAAACCCAAGATTCTTGGTTAAGTATGCAAATTTTAAGTCTGTAGATAGTGCTTCAGGCCCCAACTCATGGAAGACTTTCTCAAGAGATAAGCACCTTTTTCCTTTGTAAAGTTTTATATCATTTGGAAGAAGAGTTTTTCAAATAATTTATTTTTCCACCCAGCAATCTGTGAATCTCATTCAACTAGGAACATTTCTACTTAGATTAAGAAATTCATAATCCTAATTCAACCAGGTCTTTACATTATCTCCTAAGATATCTCCTAACCAGACATTGGAGGAAATTAACAGATATCTTTGGCATTCTTCATAGAAACTTAACATTGGAGTCAACCAACAGAAGAGGTTTTTTTGCATTCATCAGACACCTTCATAGAGTATTTTCTTTACCTGGATATGGTGAATCTACCCTGTAAGACCCAAAATTTCTCTTTTAGGATAGTCAGTTTCTGGTTTGCCTTTAAAGTTATATATTTCCATTTTTGGTGGTTATCCAATTACCTGGAAGTTTTAGCTTCAAGTCCTCCACTTTGTTTGGATATGTTTTCATTGCTTATGGGACAAACCAGCAGAGAAGAAAAATTTATGATCTGAAATTTGAAAACACCTTATCTGAGGTGTTGACCTGCAAGCAGTTTTCTGGTTTTCTTACCCCATTCTTGCCTTTCCCTCTCTTTTCATAGGACCTTTCTTTTTACCAGCAGTGACTGCTTTTAGACATTTGTGTGTGATCTGTGATGTCTGAGCTGCCTGGGAAATCAGTTCTTTGGAGTGAGTAGGTATGTTCCATCATCATTGTGGTAGATTGTGATTAATTGGAGGTGGGCCTGGAACAGATGATTTGCCACCATCAGAGGTTCGTGGTTAATAACAGATGTGAAGCTAGCAATGCTCCTCCAGTTTTGGAATGTTAAAAGATCCTAAACCTCCAAATATCCAACAGATATCACATTCCTTATGGGACTCTGCCATGAAGAGAAAAGTTTTTCAAACTGCAAAGCTTACACGTTTTAAGGTATAATTCATTTCTAGTAGTGTGAAAGTATTTGTGATGATTTAGAAAAATAAAAGTTCATACAGAATTAGTTAATGTATGAATGACTTGAAATGGCTGTTTTCTTTTGGTTCCAGATGCTGGCTATGAATCGTGGGGAACACCAGGGTGTACTTTCTGTGAAGATTGTCATCCCAGATAATACGTATGTCCACTTTTTCAATTTCTGCCAACAAAAGTGGTTAGGATTAGCTCCACCCCATTATTACCGAACACAGTTGGTCATGATGAGCACAGAAGACAGTTGGGAAAGACTTGGTGAGTACCAGGAAGGCTATTTAGGCATTATCTAAAAAATTCTTGATTGTGGAAAGGTACAGAGAACCTTCAAAAATTTGTAGCCAGAAAGCATAAGATTCCACAATTGTTTGTCTTTAGGTAAACATTTATGCAGTATAGTTTGAAACATTATTTCAGTTTGTGGGTCAAATGTCTTTTGTTAGTTAAAGAATACTTTCCAAGAGTACATCAGTGTATGATTTTTGATATTTGCATTCTTTCCAGCATATATCTTTCACTATCCATTTTTTTACGTTCATGTGTAAGCAGTATGGAGGAAGCAGTCCACTAAATTCATAAGAAGGTGGAGAGGGGATAGTCCATATGACAGTGTTTCTTTGGGACCAGTTTTATTTCCGGTTTCTTTAATGTTATTTATTTCTGAGGGATTTGTTGTTAGTTCACACAAATAACAAAGCACCAGAGGGGGTTTGAGTTACAAATAGTCACGCTTTTCAGCCATCATTATTGTGAGTTTATGGTTGACTTCAACTGTTTCACAGACTGTTGGCATGATGTCTGCAATACCTTGCTGGTGAAGTCTTGACATTTCTGTGCTTGTGTATTCAGGTGTTTCCCTGGAAAAGGTGAACTTACAGGCCTACAGTATGCAGATGAACTTAAGTTACATATTAAGAAAATGAAAATCTGGATTGTACTGTAGAACACATGCAATTCACTAGACGAGGCAAGGGGAATGATCGTATTTCATATAAAAAGTCATAGTTTTTTCGATGAAAGTAAAGCTATTGATGTCATCTATCTAGATTTGCAAAAAGCATTTGATGAGGTTTTACATCAAAGGTTATTTGCAAGAATTAAATAACGTGGTATTCTTGGTGTTGCACTTTGGTGGATGGAAAATTGATAGGCTGGTTGCAAACAAAGGGGTGTGAGTTGTGTTTGAAGGTTGAGCCTCAGAATGGTTAGATGTAACAGGTAGTGTGCTGCAAAGATCATGCATAATACTGGTACTATTAATGGGCTGCATTATATCAAGATTTGTTTATGATGTAAAGCTTGGAAATAAATCTGTAAATAAACTTGAACATCTGCAGCCTCAACATCTGGGCTCATAGGTGACAAGTGAATTTTGATATCAGTAAGTACAAAGGTTTCTATATCAGTAGTAAAAATGAAAAGGCAAGCTACTGTATGAATTTTGTTGAACTGCAAAAAGGTAAGGAAAAACACTTGGGCGTAAAACTCTGTGATGACCCAAAAGGAAGTAAATTTGAAAAAACAAACAAAATTCTACGATTCATAGGTATGGATTTCAAAATCAAGTTTCATAAAATCACTCTTACTCAAACAGTTCATTGGCATTGGTTCATGCCCATTATGAATATTGTGTTTAATTTTCATGACTCTACCTAAAAAACGAATAAACAGAATGGAGAGAGTGTGGCATTGAGCTACCATGATGATTCCTTAGCTGAAAAGCAAATTCCAAGAGAACCAATCAAATAAATAGAATCAGTTTAGCTTAGAAAAGAGAAAGTTGATATACTACAATTATTCAAAACTATCAGAAGCTTTGTTAGTCTTGATCTAGTAGGCTACATATGACAATTTGTCTGATTTCACTTCTAGTAATGGATGCAAACTCATGGACTCATTTTACCTTAAATGAGAAGTATTTTTCTTTAACAGGATTGTTCATGTATAGATTGATTGGCCAGTTAGGGTGGTTGAAAGCAAGCTTATAGACACTTATAAGAATGGATTTCATGGATATTTTGCTTCAAGTCCATGACTTACATAATTTGCATCTCCTTCTTCACATTGACAGTCCATGGGTCACACTTATTATTATTATTGTTATTGTATATTTTTCATATGTATTCTCCACTTCCCATGTTAACGAGGTAGCGTAAAAAACAAGTTGACTGGTCAAGCCTTTGAGGGAAAATGCTTACTTGGCCCCTTCACAGTTCCTTCAGGAAAAGAAAAACTGGAGAGAAGGCTTTCCAGCCTTCCACTCCCACCCCTTTTAGTCACCTTTTATGACACACAGGGAATACTTGGACGGTACATAGATGTTTATTAATTTTTTTTATTTTACTTGATCGCTATTTCCCACATCAGCAAGGTAGTGCCAGGAAACACACGAAGATTGGCCCATTCACTCATATCTCATACACACACACACACACACACACACACACATATATATATATATATATATATATATATATATATATATATATATATATATATATATATATATATATTGAGTGGGAGATGTATAAAAGAAAGAGACAGGAGGTCAAGAGAAAGGTGCAAGAGGTGAAAAAGGGGGCAAATGAGAGTTGGGGTGAGAGAGTACCATTAAATTTTAGGGAGAATGAAAAGATGTTCTGGAAGGAGGTAAATAAAGTGCGTAAGACAAGGGAGCAAATGGGAACTTCAGTGAAGGGCGCAAATGGGGAGGTGGTAACAAGTAGTGGTGATGTGAGAAGGAGATGGAGTGAGTATTTTGAAGGTTTGTTGAATGTGTTTGATGATAGAGTGGCAGATATAGGGTGTTTTGGTCGAGGTGTTGTGCAAAGTGAGAGGGTTAGGGAAAATGATTTGGTAAACAGAGAAGAGGTAGTAAAAGCTTTGCGGAAGATGAAAGCCAGCAAGGCAGCAGGTTTGGATGGTATTGCAGTGGACTTTATTAAAAAAGGGGGTGACTGTATTGGTGACTGGTTGGTAAGGTTATTTAATGTATGTATGACTCATGGTGAGGTGCCTGAGGATTGGCGGAATGCGTGCATAGTGCCATTGTACAAAGGCAAAGGGGATAAGAGTGAGTGCTCAAATTACAGAGGTATAAGTTTGTTGAGTATTCCTGGTAAATTATCTTTTCTTCTTTCTTTTATACTATTCGCCATTTCCCGCGTTAGCGAGGTAGCATTATATGGGAGGGTATTGATTGAGAGGGTGAAGTCATGTACAGAGCATCAGATTGGGGAAGAGCAGTGTGGTTTCAGAAGTGGTAGAGGATGTGTGGATCAGGTGTTTGCTTTGAAGAATGTATGTGAGAAATACTTAGAAAAGCAAATGGATTTGTATGTAGCATTTATGGATCTGGAGAAGGCATATGATAGAGTTGATAGAGATGCTCTGTGGAAGATATTAAGAATATATAGTGTGGGAGGCAAGTTGTTAGAAGCAGTGAAAAGTTTTTATCGAGGATGTAAGGCATGTGTACGTGTAGGAAGAGAGGAAAGTGATTGGTTCTCAGTGAATGTAGGTTTGCGGCAGGGGTGTGTGATGTCTCCATGGTTGTTAATTTGTTTATGGATGGGGTTGTTAGGGAGGTGAATGCAAGAGTTTTGGAAAGAGGGGCAAGTATGAAGTCTGTTGTGGATGAGAGAGCTTGGGAAGTGAGTCAGTTGTTGTTTGCTGATGATACAGCGCTGGTGGCTGATTCATGTGAGAAACTGCAGAAGCTGGTGACTGAGTTTGGTAAAGTGTGTGAAAGAAGAAAGCTAAGAGTAAATGTGAATAAGAGCAAGGTTATTAGGTACAGTAGGGTTGAGGGACAAGTCAATTGGGAGGTAAGTTTGCATGGAGAAAAACTGGAGGAAGTAAAGTGTTTTAGATATCTGGGAGTGGATCTGGCAGCGGATGGAACCATGGAAGTGGAAATGAATCATAGGGTGGGGGAGGGGGCGAAAATCCTGGGAGCCTTGAAGAATGTGTGGAAGTCGAGAACATTATCTCGGGAAGGAAAAATGGGTATGTTTAAAGGAATAGTGGTTCCAACAATGTTGTATGGTTGCGAGGCGTGGGCTATGGATAGAGTTGTGCGCAGGAGGGTGGATGTGCTGGAAATGAGATGTTTGAGGACAATGTGTGGTGTGAGGTGGTTTGATCGAGTAAGTAATGTAAGGGTAAGAGAGATGTGTGGAAATAAAGAGAGCGTGGTTGAGAGAGCAGAAGAGGGTGTTTTGAAATGGTTTGGGCACATGGAGAGAATGAGTGAGGAAAGATTGACCAAGAGGATATATGTGTCGGAGGTGGAGGGAATGAGGAGAAGTGGGAGGCCAAATTGGAGGTGGAAAGATGGAGTGAAAAAGATTTTGAGTGATCGGGGCCTGAACATGCAGGAGGGTGAAAGGCAGGCAAGGAATAGAGTGAATTGGATCGATGTGGTATACCGGGGTTGACGCGCTGTCACTGGATTGAATCAGGGCATGTGAAGAATCTGGGGTAAACCATGGAAAGTTGTGTGGGGCCTGGATGTGGAAAGGGAGCTGTGGTTTCGGGCATTATTGCATGACAGCTAGAGACTGAGTGTGAATGAATGGGGCCTTAGTTGTCTTTTCCTAGTGCTACCTCGCACACATGAGGGGGGAGGGGGATGGTATTCCATGTGTGGCAAGGTGATATATATGTACATTGAGATGTATAGGTATGTATATTTGCGTGTGTGGATATGTATGTATATACATTGTGTATGGGGGTGGGTTGGGCCATTTCTTTCGTCTGTTTCCTTGCGCTACCTCGCAAACGCGGGAGACAGCGACAAAGCAGAAATAAAAAAAAAGAAAATATATATATATATATATTTATTTATTATACTTTGTCACTGTCTCCCGCGTTTGCGAGGTAGCGCAAGGAAACAGACGAAAGAAATGGCCCAATCCCCCCCATACACATGTATATACATACGTCCACACATGCAAATATACATACCTACACAGCTTTCCATGGTTTACCCCAGACGCTTCACATGCCTTGATTCAATCCACTGACAGCACGTCAACCCCGGTATACCACATCGATCCAATTCACTCTATTCCTTGCCCTCCTTTCACCCTCCTGCATGCTCAGGCCCCGATCACACAAAATCTTTTTCACTCCATCTTTCCACCTCCAATTTGGTCTCCCTCTTCTCCTTGTTCCCTCCACCTCCGACACATATATCCTCTTGGTCAATCTTTCCTCACTCATCCTCTCCATGTGCCCAAACCACTTCAAAACACCCTCTTCTGCTCTCTCAACCACGCTCTTTTTATTTCCACACATCTCTCTTACCCTTACGTTACTCACTCGATCAAACCACCTCACACCACACATTGTCCTCAAACATCTCTTTTCCAGCACATCCATCCTCCTGCGCACAACTCTATCCATAGCCCACGCCTCGCAACCATACAACATTGTTGGAACCACTATTCCTTCAAACATACCCATTTTTGCTTTCCGAGATAATGTTCTCGACTTCCACACATTCTTCAAGGCTCCCAGGATTTTCGCCCCCTCCCCCACCCTATGATCCACTTCCGCTTCCATGGTTCCATCCGCTGCCAGATCCACTCCCAGATATCTAAAACACTTCACTTCCTCCAGTTTTTCTCCATTCAAACTCACCTCCCAATTGACTTGACCCTCAACCCTACTGTACCTAATAACCTTGCTCTTATTCACATTTACTCTCAACTTTCTTCTTCCACACAATTTTCCAAACTCAGTCACCAGCTTCTGCAGTTTCTCACATGAATCAGCCACCAGCGCTGTATCATCAGCGAACAACAACTGACTCACTTCCCAAGCTCTCTCATCCCCAACAGACTTCATACTTGCCCCTCTTTCCAAAACTCTTGCATTTACCTCCCAAACAACCCCATCCATAAACAAATTAAACAACCATGGAGACATCACACACCCCTGCCGCAAACCTACATTCACTGAGAACCAATCACTTTCCTCTCTTCCTACACGTACACATGCCTTACATCCTCGATAAAAACTTTTCACTGCTTCTAACAACTTTCCTCCCACACCATATATTCTTAATACCTTCCACAGAGCATCTCTATCAACTCTATCATATGCCTTCTCCAGATCCATAAATGCTACATACAAATCCATTTGCTTTTCTAAGTATTTCTCACATACATTCTTCAAAGCAAACACCTGATCCACACATCCTCTACCACTTCTGAAACCACACTGCTCTTCCCCAATCTGATGCTCTGTACATGCCTTCACCCTCTCAATCAATACCCTCCCATATAATTTACCAGGAATACTCAACAAACTTATACCTCTGTAATTTGAGCACTCACTCTTATCCCCTTTGCCTTTGTGCAATGGCACTATGCACGCATTCCGCCAATCCTCAGGCACCTCACCATGAGTCATACATACATTAAATAACCTTACCAACCAGTCAACAATACAGTCACCCCCTTTTTTAATAAATTCCACTGCAATACCATCCAAACCTGCTGCCTTGCCGGCTTTCATCTTCCGCAAAGCTTTCACTACCTCTTCTCTGTTTACCAAATCATTTTCCCTAACCCTCTCACTTTGCACACCACCTCGACCAAAACACCCTATATCTGCCACTCTATCATCAAACACATTCAACAAACCTTCAAAATTCTCACTCCATCTCCTTCTCACATCACCACTACTTGTTATCACCTCCCCACTTGCGCCCTTCACCGAAGTTCCCATTTGCTCCCTTGTCTTACGCACTTTATTTACCTCCTTCCAGAACATCTTTTTATTCTCCCTAAAATTTAATGATACTCTCTCACCCCAACTCTCATTTGCCCTTTTTTTCACCTCTTGCACCTTTCTCTTGACCTCCTGTCTCTTTCTTTTATACATCTCCCACTCAATTGCATTTTTTCCCTGCAAAAATCGTCCAAATGCCTCTCTCTTCTCTTTCACTACTACTCTAACTTCTTCATCCCACCACTCACTACCCTTTCTAATCAACCCACCTCCCACTCTTCTCATGCCACAAGCATCTTTTGCGCAATCCATCACTGATTCCTTAAATACATCCCATTCCTCCCCCACTCCCCTTACTTCCATTGTTCTCACCTTTTTCCATTCTGTACTCAGTCTCTCCTGGTACTTCCTCACACAGGTCTCCTTCTCAAGCTCACTTACTCTCACTACCCTCTTCACCCCAACATTCACTCTTCTTTTCTGAAAACCCATACAAATCTTCACCTTAGCCTCCACAAGATAATGATCAGACATCCCTCCAGTTGCACCTCTCAGCACATTAACATCCAAAAGTCTCTCTTTCGCACGCCTGTCAATTAACACGTAATCCAATAACGCTCTCTGGCCATCTCTCCTACTTACATAAGTATACTTATGTATATCTCGCTTTTTAAACCAGGTATTCCCAATCATCAGTCCAATCATATATATATATATATATATATATATATATATATTATCCCTGGGGATAGGGGATTAAGAATACTTCCCACGTATTCCCTGCGTGTCGTAGAAGGCGACTAAAAGGGGAGGGAGCGGGGGGCTGGAAATCCTCCCCTCTCGTTTTTTTTTTTTTTTTTTTTCCAAAAGAAGGAACAGAGAATTGGGCCAGGTGAGGGTATTCCCTCAAAGGCCCAGTCCTCTGTTCTTAACGCTACCTCGCTAATGCGGGAAATGGCGAATAGTTTGAAAGAAATATATATATATATATATATGTCAGATTGGGGAAGAGCAGTGTGGTTTCAGAAGTGGTAGAGGATGTGTGGATCAGGTGTTTGCTTTGAAAAATGTATGTGAGAAATACTTAGAAAAACAAATGGATTTGTATGTAGCATTTATGGATCTGGAGAAGGCATATGATAGAGTTGATAGAGATGCTCTGTGGAAGGTATTAAGAATATTTGGTGTGGGTGGCAAGTTGTTAGAAACAGTGAAAAGTTTTTATGAAGGGTGTAAGGCATGTGTACGTGTAGGAAGAGAGGAAAGTGATTGGTTCTCAGTGAATGTAGGTTTGCGGCAGGGGTGTGTGATGTCTCCATGGTTGTTTAATTTGTTTATGGATGGGGTTGTTAGGGAGGTGAATGCAAGACTTTTGGAAAGAGGGGCAAGTATGAAGTCTGTTGTGGATGAGAGAGCTTGGGAGGTGAGTCAGTTGTTGTTCGCTGATGATACAGCGCTGGTGGCTGATTCATGTGAGAAACTGCAGAAGCTGGTGACTGAGTTTGATAAAGTGTGTGAAAGAAGAAAGTTAAGAGTAAATGTGAATAAGAGCAAGGTTATTAGGTACAGTAGGGTTGAGGGTCAAGTCAATTGGGAGTTAAGTTTGAATGGAGAAAAACTGGAGGAAGTAAAGTGTTTTAGATATCTGGGAGTGGATCTGGCAGCGGATGGAACCATGGAAGCGGAAGTGAATCATAGGGTGGGGGAGGGGGTGAAAATTCTGGGAGCCTTGAAGAATGTGTGGAAGTCGAGAACATTATCTCGGGAAGCAAAAATGGGTATGTTTGAAGGAATAGTGGTTCCAACAATGTTGTATGGTTGTGAGGCATGGGCTATGGATAGAGTTGTGCGCAGGAGGGTGGATGTGCTGGAAATGAGATGTTTGAGGACAATGTGTGGTGTGAGGTAGTTTGATCGAGTAAGTAATGTAAGGGTAAGAGAGATGTGTGGAAATAAAAAGAGCGTGGTTGAGAGAGCAGAAGAGGGTGTTTTGAAATGGTTTGGGCACATGGAGAGAATGAGTGCGGAAAGATTGACCAAGAGGATATATGTGTCGGAGGTGGAGGGAACGAGAAGTGGGAGACCAAATTGGAGGTGGAAAGATGGAGTGAAAAAGATTTTGAGTGATCAGGGCCTGAACATGCAGGAGGGTGAAAGGCGGGCAAGGAATAGTGTAAATTGGATCGATGTGGTATACCAGGGTTGATGTGCTGTCAGTGGATTGAATCAAGGCATGCGAAGCGTCTGGGTTAAACCATGGAAAGCTGTGTGGGGCCTGGATGTGGAAAGGGAGCTGTGGTTTTGGGCATTATTGCATGACAGCTAGAGACGAAGTGTGAACGAATGAGGCCTTTGTTGTCTTTTCCTAGTGCTACCCCGCACACATGAGGGGGGAGGGGGATGGTATTCCATGTGTGGCGAAGTGGCGATGGGAATAAATAAAGGCAGACAGTGTGAATTGTGTGCATGGGTATATATGTATGTGTCTGTGTGTGTATATATATGTGTACATTGAGATGTGTAGGTATGTATATTTGCGTGTGTGGTCGTGTGTGTGTGTATACATGTGTATGGGGATGGGTTGGGCCATTTCTTTTGTCTGTTTCCTTGCGCTACCTCGCAAACGCGGGAGACAGTGTCAAAGGAAAATAAATAAATATATATATATATATATATATATATATATATATATATATATATATATATATATTAACAGGTGCGCAAAAGAGAGACTTTTGGATGTTAATGTGCTGAGAGGTGCAACTGGAGGGATGTCTGATCATTATCTTGTGGAGGCTAAGGTGAAGATTTGTATGGGTTTTCAGAAAAGAAGAGTGAATGTTGGGGTGAAGAGGGTGGTGAGAGTAAGTGAGCTTGGGAAGGAGACTTGTGTGAGGAAGTACCAGGAGAGACTGAGTAGAGAATGGAAAAAGGTGAGAACAATGGAAGTAAGGGGAGTGGGGGAGGAATGGGATGTATTTAAGGAATCAGTGATGGATTGCGCAAAAGATGCTTGTGGCATGAGAAGAGTGGGAGATGGGTTGATTAGAAAGGGTAGTGAGTGGTGGGATGAAGAAGTAAGAGTATTAGTGAAAGAGAAGAGAGAGGCATTGGACGATTTTTGCAGGGAAAAAATGCAATTGAGTGGGAGATGTACAAAAGAAAGAGACAGGAGGTCAAGAGAAAGGTGCAAGAGGTGAAAAAAAGGGCAAATGAGAGTTGGGGTGAGAGAGTATCATTAAATTTTAGGGAGAATAAAAAGATGTTCTGGAAGGAGGTAAATAAAGTGTGTAAGACAAGGGAGCAAATGGGAACTTCAGTGAAGGGCGCAAATGGGGAGGTGATAACAAGTAGTGGTGATGTGAGAAGGAGATGGAGTGAGTATTTTGAAGGTTTGTTGAATGTGTTTGATGATAGAGTGGCAGATATAGGGTGTTTTGGTCGAGGTGGTGTGCAAAGTGAGAGGGTTAGGGAAAATGATTTGGTAAACAGAGAAGAGGTAGTAAAAGCTTTGCGGAAGATGAAAGCCGGCAAGGCAGCAGGTTTGGATGGTATTGCAGTGGAATTTATTAAAAAAGGGGGTGACTGTATTGTTGACTGGTTGGTAAGGTTATTTAATGTATGTATGACTCATGGTGAGGTGCCTGAGGATTGGCGGAATGCGTGCATAGTGCCATTGTACAAAGGCAAAGGGGATAAGAGTGAGTGCTCTAATTACAGAGGTATAAGTTTGTTGAGTATTCCTGGTAAATTATATGGGAGGGTATTGATTGAGAGGGTGAAGGCATGTACAGAGCATCAGATTGGGGAAGAGCAGTGTGGTTTCAGAAGTGGTAGAGGATGTGTGGATCAGGTGTTTGCTTTGAAGAATGTATGTGAGAAATACTTAGAAAAGCAAATGGATTTGTATGTAGCATTTATGGATCTGGAGAAGGCATATGATAGAGTTGATAGAGATGCTCTGTGGAAGGTATTAAGAATATATGGTGTGGGAGGCAAGTTGTTAGAAGCAGTGAAAAGTTTTTATCGAGGATGTAAGGCTTGTGTACGTGTAGGAAGAGAGGAAAGTGATTGGTTCTCAGTGAATGTAGGTTTGTGGCAGGGGTGTGTGATGTCTCCATGGTTGTTTGATTTGTTTATGGATGGGGTTGTTAGGGAGGTGAATGCAAGAGTTTTGGAAAGAGGGGCAAGTATGAAGTCTGTTGGGGACGAGAGAGCTTGGGAAGTGAGTCAGTTGTTGTTCGCTGATGATACAGCGCTGGTGGCTGATTCATGTGAGAAACTGCAGAAGCTGGTGACTGAGTTTGGTAAAGTGTGTGAAAGAAGAAAGTTAAGAGTAAATGTGAATAAGAGCAAGGTCATTAGGTACAGTAGGGTTGAGCGTCAAGTCAATTGGGAGGTGAGTTTGAATGGAGAAAAACTGGAGGAAGTAAAGTGTTTTAGATATCTGGGAGTGGATCTGGCAGCGGATGGAACCATGGAAGCGGAAGTGGATCATAGGATGGGGGAGGGGGCGAAAATTCTGGGAGCCTTGAAGAATGTGTGGAAGTCGAGAACATTATCTCGGAAAGCAAAAATGGGTATGTTTGAAGGAATAGTGGTTCCAACAATGTTGTATGGTTGCGAAGCGTGGGCTATGGATAGAGTGGTGCGCAGGAGGATGGATGTGCTGGAAATGAGATGTTTGAGGACAATGTGTGGTGTGAGGTGGTTTGATCGAGTAAGTAACGTAAGGGTAAGAGAGATGTGTGGAAATAAAAAGAGCGTGGTTGAGAGAGCAGAAGAGGGTGTTTTGAAATGGTTTGGGCACATGGAGAGAATGAGTGAGGAAAGATTGACCAAGAGGATATATGTGTCGGAGGTGGAGGGAACGAGGAGAAGAGGGAGACCAAATTGGAGGTGGAAGGATGGAGTGAAAAAGATTTTATGTGATCGGGGCCTGAACATGCAGGAGGGTGAAAGGAGGGCAAGGAATAGAGTGAATTGGAGCGATGTGGTATACCGGGGTTGACGTGCTGTCAGTGGATTGAATCAGGGCATGTGAAGCGTCTGGGGTAAACCATGGAAAGCTGTGTAGGTATGTATATTTGCGTGTGTGGAGGTATGTATATACATGTGTATGGGGGTGGGTTGGGCCATTTCTTTCGTCTGTTTCCTTGCGCTACCTCGCAAACGCGGGAGACAGCGACAAAGCAAAAAAAAAGAAAATTATATATATATATATACATATATATATATATTTTTCTGCAGTATTTTGATCTCCCTGTTACCCTGTGTGTGTGGGTATGTCTATGTGTGTGATGATTAGAATATGATAGTGTCTCTTTCTTCTTCAAATGGCCTCTGTTTCTCTTGAACTGGAGTGGCACTCCAACATTATTAAGATACAAGGTTCTATATATATATATATATATATATATATAAGGGAGCGGGGGGCTGGAAATCCTCCCCTCTCGTTTTTTTTTTATTTTTTTATTTTTTATTTTTTTATTTTTTATTTTTATTTTTTTATTTTTTATTTTTTATTTTATTTTTTTAATTTTCCAAAAGAAGGAACAGAGAAGAGGGCCAGGTGAGGATATTCCCTCAAAGGCCCAGTCCTCTGTTCTTAACGCTACCTCGCTATTGCGGGAAATAGCGAATAGTATGAAAAAAAAAAAAAAAAAATATATATATATATATATATATATATACCAAACTCAGTCACCAGCTTCTGCAGTTTCTCACTTGAATCAGCCACCAGCGCTGTAGCATCAGCAAACAACAACTGACTCACTTCCCAAGCTCTCTCATCCCCAACAGACTTCATACTTGCCCCTCTTTCCAAAACTCTTGCATTCACCTCCCTAACAACCCCATCCATAAACAAATTAAACAACCATGGAGACATCACACACCCCTGCCACAAACCTACATTCACTGAGAACCAATCACTTTCCTCTCTTCCTACACGTGCACATGCCTTACATCCTCGATAAAAACTTTTCACTGCTTCTAACAACTTGCCTCCCACACCATATATTCTTAATACCTTCCACAGAGCATCTCTATCAACTCTATCATATGCCTTCTCCAGATCCATAAATGCTACATACAAATCCATTTGCTTTTCTAAGTATTTCTCACATACATTCTTCAAAGCAAACACCTGATCCACACATCCTCTACCACTTCTGAAACCACACTGCTCTTCCCCAATCTGATGCTCTGTACATACCTTCACCCTCTCAATCAATACCCTCCCATATAATTTGCCAGGAATACTCAACAAACTTATACCTCTGTAATTTGAGCACTCACTCTTATCCCCTTTGCCTTTGTACAATGGCACTATGCACGCATTCTGCCAATCCTCAGGCACCTCACCATGAGTCATACATACATTAAATAACCTTACCAACCAGTCAACAATACAGTCACCCCCTTTTTTAATAAATTCCACTGCAATACCATCCAAACCTGCTGCCTTGCTGGCTTTCATCTTCCGCAAAGCTTTTACTACCTCTTCTCTGTTTACCAACTCATTTTCCCTAACCCTCGCACTTTGCACACCACCTCGACCAAAACACCCTATATCTGCCACTCTATCATCAAACACATTGAACAAACCCCCATACACATGCCTTGATTCAATCCACTGACAGCACGTCAACCCCGGTATACCACATCGATCCAATTCACTCTATTCCTTGCCCTCCTTTCACCCTCCTGCATGTTCAGGCCCCGATCACACAAAATCTTTTTCACTCCATCTTTCCACCTCCAATTTGGTCTCCCACTTCTCCTCGTTCCCTCCACCTCCGACACATAAATCCTCTTGGTCAATCTTTCCTCACTCATTCTCTCCATGTGCCCAAACCATTTCAAAACACCCTCTTCTGCTCTTTCAACCACGCTCTTTTTATTTCCACACATCTCTCTTACCCTTACGTTACTTACTCGATCAAACCACCTCACACCACACATTGTCCTCAAACATCTCATTTCCAGCACATCCACCCTCCTGCGCACAACTCTGTCCATAGTCCACGCCTCGCAACCATACAACATTGTTGGAACCACTGTTCCTTCAAACATACCCATTTTTGCTTTCCGAGATAATGTTCTCGACTTCCACACATTCTTCAAGGCTCCCAGGATTTTTGCCCCCTCCCCCACCCTATGATCCACTTCCGCTTCCATGGTTCCATCCGCTGCCAAATCCACTCCCAGATATCTAAAACACTTTACTTCCTCCAGTTTTTCTCCATTCAAACTTACCTCCCAATTGACTTGACCCTCAACCCTCCTGTACCTAATAACCTTGCTCTTATTTACATTTACTCTTAACTTTCTTCTTTCACACACTTTACCAAACTCAGTAACCAGCTTCTGCAGTTTCTCACATGAATCAGCCACCAGCGCTGTACCATCAGTGAACAACAACTGACTCACTTCCCAAGCTCTCTCATCCACAACAGACTTCATACTTGCCCCTCTTTCCAAAACTCTTGCATTCACCTCCCTAACAACCCCATCCATAAACAAATTAAACAACCATGGAGACATCACACACCCCTGCCGCAAACCTACATTCACTGAGAACCAATCACTTTCCTCTCTTCCTACACGTACAAATGCCTTGCATCCTCGATAAAAACTTCACTGCTTCTAACAACTTGCCTCCCACACCATATATTCTTAATACCTTCCACAGAGCATCTCTATCAACTCTATCATATGCCTTCTCCAGATCCATAAATGCTACATACAAATCCATTTGCTTTTCTAAGTATTTCTCACATACGTTCTTCAAAGCAAACACCTGATCCACACATCCTGTACCACTTCTGAAACCACACTGCTCTTCCCCAATCTGATGCTCTGTACATGCCTTCACCCTCTCAATCAATACCCTCCCATATAATTTACCAGGAATACTCAACAAACTTAGACCTCTGAAATTTGAGCACTCACTCTTATCTCCTTTGCCTTTGTACAATGGCACTATGCACGCATTCCGCCAATCCTCAGGCACCTCACCATGAGTCATACATACATAAAATAACCTTACCAACCAGTCAATAATACAGTCACCCCCTTTTTTAATAAATTCCACTGCAATACCATCCAAACCTGCTTCCTTGCCGGCTTTCATCTTCCACAAAGCTTTTACTACCTCTTCTCTGTTTACCAACTCATTTTACCTAACCCTCGCACTTTGCACACCACCTCGACCAAAACACCCTATATCTGCCACTCTATCATCAAACACATTCAACAAACCCCCATACACATGCCTTGATTCAATCCACTGACAGCACGTCAACCCCGGTATACCACATCGATCCAATTCACTCTATTCCTTGCCCTCCTTTCACCCTCCTGCATGTTCAGGCCCCGATCACACAAAATCTTTTTCACTCCATCTTTCCACCTCCAATTTGGTCTCCCACTTCTCCTCGTTCCCTCCACCTCCGACACATAAATCCTCTTGGTCAATCTTTCCTCACTCATTCTCTCCATGTGCCCAAACCATTTCAAAACACCCTCTTCTGCTCTTTCAACCACGCTCTTTTTATTTCCACACATCTCTCTTACCCTTACGTTACTTACTCGATCAAACCACCTCACACCACACATTGTCCTCAAACATCTCATTTCCAGCACATCCACCCTCCTGCGCACAACTCTATCCATAGCCCACGCCTCGCAACCATACAACATTGTTGGAACCACTGTTCCTTCAAACATACCCATTTTTGCTTTCCGAGATAATGTTCTCGACTTCCACACATTCTTCAAGGCTCCCAGGATTTTTGCCCCCTCCCCCACCCTATGATCCACTTCCGCTTCCATGGTTCCATCCGCTGCCAAATCCACTCCCAGATATCTAAAACACTTTACTTCCTCCAGTTTTTCTCCATTCAAACTTACCTCCCAGTTGACTTGACCCTGAACCCTCCTGTACCTAATAACCTTGCTCTTATTCACATTTACTCTTAACTTTCTTTTTCACACACTTTACCAAACTCAGTCACCAGCTTCTGCAGTTTCTCACATGAATCAGCCACCAGCGCTGTCCCATCAGTGAACAACAACTGACTCACTTCCCAAGCTCTCTCATCCACAACAGACTTCATACTTGCCCCTCTTTCCAAAACTCTTGCATTTACCTCCCTAACAACCCCATCCATAAACAAATTAAACAACCATGGAGACATCACACACCCCTGCCACAAACCTACATTCACTGAGAACCAATCACTTTCCTCTCTTCCCACACGTACAAATGCCTTGCATCCTCGATAAAAACTTTTCACAGCTTCTAACAGCTTGCCTCCCACACCATATATTCTTAATACCTTCCACAGAGCATCTCTATCAACTCTATCATATGCCTTCTCCAGATCCATAAATGCTACATACAAATCCATTTGCTTTTCTAAGTATTTCTCATATACATTCTTCAAAGCAAACACCTGATCCACACATCCTCTACCACTTCTGAAACCACACTGCTCTTCCCCAATCTGATGCTCTGTACATGCCTTCACCCTCTCAATCAATACCCTCCCATATAATTAACCAGGAATACTCAACAAACTTAGACCTCTGAAATTTGAGCACTCACTCCTATCTCATTTGCCTTTGTACAATGGCACTTTGCACGCATTCCGCCAATCCTCAGGCACCTCACCATGAGTCATACATACATAAAATAACCTTACCAACCAGTCAATAATACAGTCACCCCCTTTTTTAATAAATTCTGCTGCAATACCATCCAAACCTGCTGCCTTGCCGGCTTTCATCTTCCGCAAAGCTTTTACTACCTCTTCTCTGTTTACCAAATCATTTTCCCTAACCCTCTCACTTTGCACACCACCTCGACCAAAACACCCTATATCTGCCACTCTATCATCAAACACATTCAACAAACCTTCAAAATACTCACTCCGTCTCCTTCTCACATCATCACTACTTGTTGTCACCTCCCCATTTGCGCCCTTCACTGAAGTTCCCATTTGCTCCCTTGTCTTACGCACTTTATTTACCTCCTTCCAGAACATCTTTTTATTCTCCCTAAAATTTAATGATACTCTCTCACCCCAACTCTCATTTGCCCTCTTTTTCACCTCTTGCACCTTTCTCTTGACCTCGTGTCTCTTTCTTTTATACATTCCCACTCAATTGCATTTTTTCCCTGCAAAAATCGTCCAAATGCCTCTCTCTTCTCTTTCACTGTTAATATTACTTCTTCATCCCACCACTCACTACCCTTTCTAATCAACCCACCTCCCACTCTTCTCATGCCACAAGCATCTTTTTCGCAATCCATCACTGATTCCCTAAATACATCCCATTCCTCCCCCACTCCCCTTACTTCCATTGTTCTCACCTTTTTCCATTCTGTACTCAGTCTCTCCTGGTACTTCCTCACACAAGTCTCCTTCCCAAGCTCACTTACTCTCACCACCCTCTTCACCCCAACATTCACTCTTCTTTTCTGAAAACCCATAGCAAATCTTCACCTTAGCCTCCAAAAGATAATGATCAGACATCCCTCCAGTTGCACCTCTCAGCACATTAACATCCAAAAGTCTCTCTTTCGCGCATCTGTCAATTAACATGTAATCCAATGGATTTGTATGTAGCATTTATGGATCTGGAGAAGGCATATGATAGAGTTGATAGAGATGCTCTGTGGAAGGTATTAAGAATATATGGTGTAGGAGGCAAGTTGTTAGAAGCAGTGAAAAGTTTTTATCGAGGATGTAAGGCATGTGTACGTGTAGGAAGAGAGGAAAGTGATTGGTTCTCAGTGAATATATATATATATATATATATATATATATATATATATATATATATATATATATATATATATATATATATATATATATGTATATATATATATATATATATATATGTGTATGTGTGTGTTGGGGTGAAGAGAGTGCTGAGAGTAAGTGAGCTTTGGAAGGAGACTTGTTTAAGGAAGTACCAGGACAGACTGAGTACAGAATGGAAAAAGGTTAGAATAAAGGACCTAAGGGGAGTGGGGGAGGAATGGGATGTATTTAGAGATGGGAAAACATGAGAACAAAGGATGTAAGGGGAGTGGGTGTGAAATGTGTTGTATTTAGGGAAGCAGTGATGGCTTGCGCAAAAGACGCTCGTGGCATGAAAAGCATGCGAGGTTGGTTGATTAGAAAGTGTAGTGAGTGGTGGATGAAGAAGTAAGATTATTAGTGAAAGAGAAGAGAGAGGCATTTGGACGAGTTTTGCAGGGAAATAATACAAATGACTGAGAGATGTATAAAAGAAAGAGGCAGGAGGTCAAGACAAAGGTGCAAGAGGTGAAAAAGAGGGCAAATGAGAGTTGGGGTGAGAGAGTATCATTAGATTTTAGGGAGAATAGAAACATGTTTTGGAAGGAGGTAAATAAAGTGCGTAAGACAAGGGAACAAATGGAAATATCAGTGAAGGGGGCTATTGGGGAGGTGATAACAAGTAGTGGTGATGTGAGAAGGAGATGGAGTAAGTATTTTGAAGGTTTGTTGAATGTGTTTGATGATAGAGTGGCAGATGTACGGTGTTTTGGTCGAGGTGGTGTGCAAAGTGAGAGGGTAAAGAGAATGATTTGGTAAACAGAGAAGAGGTAGTAAAAGCTTTGCGGAAGATGAAAACCGGCAAGGCAGCAGGTTTGGATGGTATTGCAGTGGAATTTAATAAAAAAGCAGGGTGACTGTATTGTTGACCAGTTGGTAAGTTTATTTAATGTATGTATGACTTATGGGGAGGTGTCTGAGGATTGGCGGAATGCATGCGTAGTGCCATTGTACAAAGGCAAAGGGGATAAGAGTGAGTGCTCTAATTACAGAGGTATAAGTTTGTTGAGTATTCCTGGTAAATTATATGGGAGGGTATTGATTGAGAGGGTGAAGGCATGTTCAGAGCATCAGATTGGGGAAGAGCAGTGTGGTTTCAGAAGTGCTAGAGGATGTGTGGATCAGGTGTTTGCTTTGAAGAATGTATATGAGAAATACTTAGAAAAGCAAATGGATTTGTATGTAGCATTTATGGATCTGGAGAAGGCATATGATAGAGTTGATAGAGATGCTCTGTGGAAGGTATTAAGAATATATGGTGTGGGTGGCAAGTTGTTAGAAGCAGTGAAAAGTTTTTATCGAGGATGTAAGGCATGTGTACGTGTAGGAAGAGAGGAAAGTGATTGGTTCTCAGTGAATGTAGGTTTGCGGCAGGGGTGTGTGATGTCTCCATGGTTGTTTAATTTGTTTATGGATGGGGTTGTTAGGGAGGTGAATGCAAGAGTTTTGGAAAGAGGGGCAAGTATGAAGTCTGTTGTGGATGAGAGAGCTTGGGAAGTGAGTCAGTTTTTGTTCGCTAATGATACAGCGCTGGTGGCTGATTCATGTGAGAAACTGCAGAAGCTAGTGACTGAGTTTGGTAAAGTGTGTGAAAGAAGAAAGTTAAGAGTAAATGTGAATAAGAGCAAGGTTATTAGGTACAGTAGGGTTGAGGGTCAAGTCAAGTGGGAGGTAAGTTTGAATGGAGAAAAACTGGAGGAAGTAAAGTGTTTTAGATATCTGGGAGTGGATCTGGCAGCGGATGGAACCATGGAAGCGGAAGTGAATCATAGGGTGGGTGAGGGTGCGAAAATCCTGGGAGCCTTGAAGAATGTGTGGAAGTCGAGAACATTATCTCGGAAAGCAAAAATGGGTATGTTTGAAGGAAAAGTGGTTCCAACAATGTTGTATGGTTGCAAGGCGTGGGCTGTGGATAGAGTTGTGCGCAGGAGGGTGGATGTGCTGGAAATGAGATGTTTGAGGACAATGTGTGGTGTGAGGTTGTGTGATCGAGTAAGTAATGTAAGGGTAAGAGAGATGTGTGGAAATAAAAAGAGCGTAGTTGAGAGAGCAGAAGAGGGTGTTTTGAAATGGTTTGGGCACATGGAGAGAATGAGTGAGGAAAGATTGACCAAGAGGATATATGTGTCAGAGGTGGAGGGAACGAGGAGAAGTGGGAGACCAGATTGGAGGTGGAAAGATGGAGTGAAAAAGATTTTGAGTGAACGGGGCCTGAACATGCAGGAGGGTGAGAGGCGTGCAAGGAATAGAGTGAATTGGAACGATGTGGTATACTGGGGTCAACGTGCTGTCAATGGATTGAACTAGGGCATGTGAAGCGTCTGGGGCAAACCATGCAAAGTGTGCGGGGCCTGGATGTGGAAAGGGAGCTGTGGTTTCAGTGCATTATTACATGACAGCTAGAGACTGAGTGTGAACGAATGGGGCCTTTGGTGTTTTACCTAGTGCTACCTCGCACACATGAGGGGGGAGGGGGTTGTTATTCCATGTGTGGCAAGGTGGCGATGGGAACAAATAAAGGCAGACAGTTTGAATTATGTACATGTGTATATATGTATATTCCTGTGTGTGTATATAAATGTGTACATTGAGATGTATAGGTATGTATATTGTGCGTGTGTGGACATGTATGTATATATATGTGTATGTGGGCGGGTTGGGCCATTCTATCGTCTGTTTCGTTGCGCTACCTCGCTAACGCGGAGACAGCGACAAAGCAAAATAAATAAATATATATATATATATATATATATATATATATATATATATATATACATTTTTAATAAATTCCACTGCAATACCATCCAAACCTGCTGCCTTGCTGGCTTTTATCTTCCGCAAAGCTTTTCCTACCTCTTCTCTCTTTACCAAATCATTTTCCCTAACCCTCTCACTTTGCACACCACCTCGACCAAAACACCCTATATCTGCCACTCTATCATTAAACACATTCAACAAACCTTCAAAATACTCACTCCATCTCCTTCTCACATCACCAGTACTTGTTATCACCTCCCCATTAGCGCCCTTCACTGAAGTTCCCATTTGCTCCCTTGTCTTACGCACTTTATTTACCTCCTTCCAGAACAGCTTTTTATTCTCCCTAAAATTTAATGATACTATCTCACACCAACTCTCATTTGCCCTCTTTTTCACCTCTTGCACCTTTCTCTTGACCTCCTGTCTCTTTCTTTTATACATCTCCCACTCAATTGCATTTTTTCCCTGCAAAAATTGTCCAAATGCCTCTCTCTTCTCTTTCACTAATAATCTTACTTCTTCATCCCACCACTCACTACACTTTCTAATCAACCCACCTCCCACTCTTTTCACTCTTATAAAAAGGGGGTGACTGTATTATTAACTGGTTGGTAAGGTTATTTAATGTATGTATGACTCATGGTGAGGTGCGTGAGGATTGGTGGAATGCCTTCATAGTGCCATTGTACAAAGGCAAAGGGGATAAGAGTGAGTGCTCAAATTACAGAGGTATAAGTTTGTTGAGTATTCCTGGTAAATTATATGGGAGGGTATTGATTGAGAGGGTGAAGACATGTACAGAGCATCAGATTGGGGAAGAGCAGTGTGGTTTCAGAAGTGGTAGAGGATGTCTGGATCAGGTGTTTGCTTTGAAGAATGTATGTGAGAAATACTTAGAAAAGCAAATGGATTTGTATGTAGCATTTATGGATCTGGAGAAGGCATATGATAGAGTTGATAGAGATGCTCTGTGGAAGGTATTAAGAATATATGGTGTGCGAGGCAAGTTGTTAGAAGCAGTGAAAAGTTTTGATCGAGGATGTAAGGCATGTGTACGTGTAGGAAGAGAGGAAAGTGATTGGTTCTCAGTGAATGTAGGTTTGCAGCAGGGGTGTGTGATGTCTCCATGGTTGTTTAATTTGTTTATGGATGGGGTTGTTAGGGAGGTGAATGCAAGAGTTTTGGAAAGAGGGGCAAGTATAAAGTCTGTTGTGGATGAGAGAGCTTGGGAAGTGAGTCAGTTTTTGTTCGCTGATGATACAGTGCTGGTGGCTGATTCATGTGAGAAACTGCAGAAGCTGGTGACTGAGTTTGGTAAAGTGTGTGAAAGAAGAAAGTTAAGAGTAAATGTGAATAAGAGCAAGGTTATTAGGTACAGTAGGGTTGAGGGTCAAGTTAATTGGGAGGTAAGTTTGAATGGAGAAGAACTGGAGGAAGTAAAGTGTTTTAGATATCTGGGAGTGGATCTGGCAGCGGATGGAACCATGGAAGCGGAAGTGGATCATAGGATGGGGGAGGGGGCGAAAATCCTGGGAGCCTTGAAGAATGTGTGGAAGTCGAGAACATTATCTCGGAAAGCAAAAATGGGTATGTTTGAAGGAATAGTGGTTCCAACAATGTTGTATGGTTGCAAGGCGCGGGCTATGGATAGAGTTGTGCGCAGGAGGATGGATGTGCTGGAAATAAGATGTTTGAGGACAATGTGTGGTGTGAGGTGGTTTGATCGAGTAAGTAACGTAAGGGTAAGAGAGATGTGTGGAAATAAAAAGAGCGTGGTTGAGAGAGCAGAAGAGGGTGTTTTGAAATGGTTTGGGCACATGGAGAGAATGATCGAGGAAAGATTGACCAAGAGGATATATGTGTCGGAGATGGAGGGAACGAGGAGAAGTGGGAGACCAAATTGGAGGTGGAAAGATGGAGTGAAAAAGATTTTGTGTGATCGGGGCCTGAACATGCAGGAGGGTGAAAGGAGGGCAAGGAATAGAGTGAATTGGATCGATGTGGTATACCGGGGTTGACATGCTGTCACTGGATTGAACCAGGGCATGTGAAGCATCTGGGGTAAACCTTGGAAAGCTGTGTAGGTATGTATATTTGCTTCTGTGGACGTATGTATATACATGTGTATGGGGGTGGGTTGGGCCATTTCTTTCGTCTGTTTCCTTGCGCTACCTCGCAAACGCGGGAGACAGCAACAAACCAAAATAAAATAGATAAATATAAAATATATATATATATATATATATATATATATATATATATATATATATATATATATATTTTTTTTTTTTTTTTTTTTTTGCTTTGTCTCTGTCTCCCACGTTTGCGAGGTAGCGCAAAGAAACAATGAAAGAAATGGCCCAACCCACCCCCATACACATGTATATACATACGTCCACACACGCAAATACACATACCTACACAGCTTTCCATGGTTTACCCCAGACGCTTCACATGCCTTGATTCAATCCACTGACAGCACGTCAACCCCGGTATACCACATCGATCCAATTCACTCTATTCCTTGCCCTCCTTTCACCCTCCTACATGTTTAGGCCCCGATCACACAAAATCTTTTTCACTCCATCTTTCCACCTCCAATTTGGTCTCCCACTTCTCATTCCCTCCACCTCCGACACATATATCCTCTTGGTCAATCTTTCCTCACTCATTCTCTCCATGTGCCCAAACCATTTGAAAACACCCTCTTCTGCTCTCTCAACCACGCTCTTTTTATTTCCACACATCTCTCTTACCCTTACGTTACTTACTCGATCAAACCACCTCACACCACACATTGTCCTCAAACATCTCATTTCCAGCACATCCATCCTCCTGCGCACAACTCTATCCATAGTCCACGCCTCGCAACCATACAACATTGTTGGAACCACTATTCCTTCAAACATACCCATTTTTGCTTTCCGAGATAATGTTCTCGACTTCCACACATTCTTCAAGGCTCCCAGAATTTTCGCCCCCTCCCCCACCCTATGATCCACTTCCGCTTCCATGTTTCCATCCGCTGCCAGATCCACTCCCAGATATCTAAAACACTTCACTTCCTCCAGTTTTTCTCCATTCAAACTCACCTCCCAATTGACTTGACCCTCAACCCTACTGTACCTAATAACCTTGCTCTTATTCACATTTACTCTTAACTTTCTTCTTTCACACACTTTACCAAACTCAGTCACCAGCTTCTGCAGTTTCTCACATGAATCAGCCACCAGCGCTGTATCATCAGCGAACAACAACTGACTCACTTCCCAAGCTCTCTCATCCCCAACAGACTTCATACTTGCCCCTCTTTCCAAAACTCTTGCATTCACCTCCCTAACAACCCCATCCATAAACAAATTAAGCAACCATGGAGACATCACACACCCCTGCCGCAGACCTACATTCACTGAGAACCAATCACTTTCCTCTCTTCCTATACGTACACATGCCTTACATCCTCGATAAAAACTTTTCACTGCTTCTAACAACTTGCCTCCCACACCATATATTCTTAATACCTTCCACAGAGCATCTCTATCAACTCTTATCATATGCCTTCTCCAGATCCATAAATGCTACATACAAATCCATTTGCTTTTCTAAGTATTTCTCACATACATTCTTCAAAGCAAACACCTGATCCAGACATCCTCTACCACTTCTGAAACCACACTGCTCTTCCCCAATCTGATGGTCTGCACATGCCTTCACCCTCTCAATCAATACCCTCCCATATAATTTACCAGGAATACTCAACAAACTTATACCTCTGTAATTTGAGCACTCACTCTTATCCCCTTTTCCTTTTTGTACAATGGCACTATGCAAGTATTCCGCCAATCCTCAGACCCCTCACCATGAGTCATACATACATTAAATAACCTTACCAACCAGTCAACAATACAATCAACCCCTTTTGAAATAAATTCTGCTGCAGTACCATCTAAACCTGCTGCCTTGTCGGCTTTTATCTTCCGCAAAGCTTTTACTACCTCTTCTCTGTTTACCAAATCATTTTCCCTAACCCTCTCACTTTGCACACCACCTCGACCAAAACAGTCTATATCTGCCATTCTATCATCAAACACATTCAACAAACCTTCAAAATACTCACTCCATCTCCTCACATCCCCACTACTTGTTATCACCTCCCCATTATCCCCCTTCACTGAAGTTCCCATTTGTTCCCATGTTTCTACGCACTTTAT
Source organism: Panulirus ornatus (assembly GCF_036320965.1). Taxonomy (NCBI): domain Eukaryota; kingdom Metazoa; phylum Arthropoda; class Malacostraca; order Decapoda; family Palinuridae; genus Panulirus; species Panulirus ornatus. The sequence continues at coordinate 31,747,862 of NC_092229.1, forward strand.
TTACTTCCTTCCAAAACATCTTTTTATTCTCCCTAAGATTTGATGATACTCTCTCACCCCAACTCTCATTTGCACTCTTTTTCACCTCTTGCACCTTTCTCTTGACCTCCTGCCTCTTTCTTTTATACATCTCCCACTCAATTGCATTATTTCCCTGCAAAAATTGTCCAAATGCCTCTCTCTTCTCTTTCGCTAATACTCTTACTTCTTCATCCCACCACTCACTACCCTTTCTAATCTGTCCACCTCCCACACGTCTCATGCCACAAGCATCTTTTGTGCAAGCCATCACTGCTTCCCTAAATATATCCCATTCTTCCCCCACTCCCCTTACCTCCATTTGTTCTCACCTTTTTCCATTCTGTACTCAGTCTCTCCTGGTACTTCCTCACTCAAGTGTCCTTCCCAAGCTCACTTACTCTCACCACTCTTTTTAACCCAATATTCTCTCTTCTTTTCTGAAAACCTCTACCAATCTTCACCTTTGCCTCCACAAGATAATGATCAGACATCCCTCCAGTTTCACCTCTCAGTACATTAACATCCAAAAGTCTCTCTTTCGTGCGCCTATCAATTAACATGTAATCCAGTAACACTCTCTGGCCGTCTCTCCTACTTACATACGTATACTTATGTATAGCTATCTTTTTAAACCAGATATTCCCAATCACCAGTCTTTTTTCAGCACATGAATCTACAGGCTCTTCACCATTTCCATTTACAACACTGAATACCCCATGTACGTCAATTACTCCCTCAACTGGCACATTACTCACCTTTGCATTCAAATAACCCTCACTGTGACCCGGTCTCGTACATCAAAACTACTAATACACTCACTCAGCTGCTCCCATAACACTTGCCTCTCATGATCTTTCTTCTCATGCCCAGGTGCATATGCACCAATAATCACCCATCTCTCTCCATTCACTTTCAGTTTTACCCATATCAATCTAGAGTTCACTTTCTTACAATCTATCACATACTCCCAACACTCCTGTTTCATGAGTAGTGCTTCTCCTTTCCTTGCTCTAGTTCTCTCACTAGCCCCTGACTTTACTCCCAAGACATTTCCAAACCACTCTTTCCCTTTATTTACCCTTGACCTTTGTTTCACTCAGAGCCAAAACACCCAGGTTCATTTCCTCAAACATACTACCTATTTCTCCTTTTTTCTCATCTTGGTTATATCCACACACATTTAGACACCCCAATCTGAGCCTTTGAGGAGGGTGAGCACTCCCAGCATAACTCCTTCTGTTTCCCCTTTTAGAAAGTTAAAATACAAGGAGGGGAGGGTTTCCAGCACCCCGCTCCTGTCCCTTTTAGTCGCCTTCTATGACACGTGAGAAATGCGTGGGAAGTATTCTTTCTCCTGTATCCCCTATATATGTATATATATATATTTTTTTTTTTTTTTTTTTTTTTTTTTTTTTTATACTTTGTCGCTGTCTCCCGCATTTGCGAGGTAGCGCAAGGAAACAGACGAAAGAAATGGCCCAACCCCCCCCCCATACACATGTACATACACACGTCCACACACGCAAATATACATACCTACACAGCTTTCCATGGTTTACCCCAGACGCTTCACATGCCTTGATTCAATCCACTGACAGCACGTCAACCCCTGTATACCACATGACTCCAATTCACTCTATTCCTTGCCCTCCTTTCACCCTCCTGCATGTTCAGGCCCCGATCACACAAAATCTTTTTCACTCCATCTTTCCACCTCCAATTTGGTCTCCCTCTTCTCCTCGTTCCCTCCACCTCCGACACATATATCCTCTTGGTCAATCTCTCCTCACTCATTCTCTCCATGTGCCCAAACCATTTCAAAACACCCTCTTCTGCTCTCTCAACCACGCTCTTTTTATTTCCACACATCTCTCTTACCCTTACGTTACTTACTCGATCAAACCACCTCACACCACACATTGTCCTCAAACATCTCATTTCCAGCACATCCATCCTCCTGCGCACATCTCTATCCATAGCCCACGCCTCGCAACCATACAACATTGTTGGAACCACTATTCCCTCAAACATACCCATTTTTGCTTTCCGAGATAATGTTCTCGACTTCCACACATTTTTCAAGGCTCCCAAAATTTTCGCCCCCTCCCCCACCCTATGATCCACTTCCGCTTCCATGGTTCCATCCGCTGACAGATCCACTCCCAGATATCTAAAACACTTCACTTCCTCCAGTTTTTCTCCATTCAAACTCACCTCCCAATTGACTTGACCCTCACCCCTACTGTACCTAATAACCTTGCTCTTATTCACATTTACTCTCAACTTTCTTCTTCCACACACTTTACCAAACTCAGTCACCAGCTTCTGCAGTTTCTCACATATATATTTTGTTTTTGTTTCATACTATTCGCCATTTCCCGCATTAGCGAGGTAGCGTTAAGAACAGAGGACTGGGCCTTTGAGGGAATATCCTCACCCTTCTCTGTTCATTCTTTTTGGGGAAAAAAAAAAAAATGAGGGAGGAGGATTTCCAGCCCCCCGCTCCCTTCCCGTTTAGTCGCCTTCTACGACACGCAGGGAATACGTGGGAAGTATTCGTTCTCCCACAGTGTATCGAGACAGACTTCCCCAGAACTTTTTTTTAAAGGGGAAGTAAATGTTTATAGTTGTGTTACTGGAGTGATAGTTTTCATACATGGTGCTTTGACAAGAAAATAGTGAAATTGGAAAAAATGTAGCTTAGACATTGAAGCTTATTGATACAGTGGTTAAATTGATGAGAACTACTATTGACGTTTGTGTAAATAAATTAAATATTTCCTTTTTCCATTGCCAGAGGTTGAACCATTATGTGACATTCATTTTTTCATTTCATTTCAAGCTAGAAGTTTCAGTTTTCTAAATTGTTTCTTACATTTTTCACATGTATATATATGTATGTGTGTGTGTGTGTATGTGTGTGTGTGTGTGTGTATGTGTGTGTATGTGTATATATATATGTATATTATCCCTGGGGATAGGGGTGAAAGAATACTTGCCACGCATTCCTCGCGTGTCGTAGAAAGCGACTAGAGGGGACGGGAGCGGGGGGCCAGAAATCCTCCCCTCCTTGTATTTTTTTTAACTTTCTAAAATGGGAAACAGACGAAGGAGTCACGCGGGGAGTGCTCATCCTCCTCGAAGGCTCAGATTGGGGTGCCTAAATGTGTGTGGATGTAACCAAGATGTGAAAAAAGGAGAGATAGGTAGTATGTTTGAGGAAAGGAACCTGGATGTTTTGGCTCTGAGTGAAACGAAGCTCAAGGGTAAAGGGGAAGAGTGGTTTGGGAATGTCTTGGGAGTAAAGTCAGGGGTTAGTGAGAGGACAAGAGCAAGGGAAGGAGTAGCAGTACTCCTGAAACAGGAGTTCTGGAAGTATGTGATAGAATGTAAGAAAGTAAATTCTCGATTAATATGGGTAAAACTGAAAGTTGATGGAGAGAGATGGGTGATTATTGGTGCATATGCACCTGGGCATGAGAAGAAAGATCATGAGAGGCAAGTGTTTTGGGAGCAGCTGAATGAGTGTGTTAGTGGTTTTGATGCACGAGACCGGGTTATAGTGTTGGGTGATTTGAATGCAAAGGTGAGTAATGTGGCAGTTGAGGGAATAATTGGTATACATGGGGTGTTCAGTGTTGTAAATGGAAATGGTGAAGAGCTTGTAGATTTATGTGCTGAAAAAGGACTGATGATTGGGAATACCTGGTTTAAAAAGTGTGATATACATAAGTATACTTATGTAAGTAGGAGAGATGGCCAGAGAGTGTTATTGGATTACGTGTTAATTGACAGGCGCGCGAAAGAGAGACTTTTGGATGTTAATGTGCTGAGAGGTGCAACTGGAGGGATGTCTGATCATTATCTTGTGGAGGCTAAGGTGAAGATTTCTATGGGTTTCCAGAAAAGAAGAGTGAATGTTGGGGTGAAGAGGGTGGTGAGAGTAAGTGAGCTTGGAAAGGAGACTTGTGTGAGGAAGTACCAGGAGAGACTGAGTACAGAATGGAAAAAGGTGAGAACAATGGAAGTAAGGGGAGTGGGGGAGGAATGGGATGTATTTAAGGAATCAGTGATGGATTGCGCAAAAGATGCTTGTGGCATGAGAAGAGTGGGAGGTGGGTTGATTAGAAAGGGTAGTGAGTGGTGGGATGAAGAAGTAAGAGTATTAGTGAAAGAGAAGAGAGAGGCATTTGGATGATTTTTGCAGGGAAAAAATGAAATTGAGTGGGAGACGTATAAAAGAAAGAGACAGGAGGTCAAGAGAAAGGTGCAAGAGGTGACAAAAAGGGCAAATGAGAGTTGGGGTGAGAGAGTATCATTAAATTTTAGGGAGAATAAAAAGATGTTCTGGAAGGAGGTAAATAAAGTGTGTAAGACAAGGGAGCAAATGGGAACTTCAGTGAAGGGCGCAAATGGGGAGGTGATAACAAGTAGTGGTGATGTGAGAAGGAGATGGAGTGAGTATTTTGAAGGTTTGTTGAATGTGTTTGATGATAGAGTGGCAGATATAGGGTGTTTTGGTCGAGGTGGTGTGCAAAGTGCGAGGGTTAGGGAAAATGATTTGGTAAACAGAGAAGAGGTAGTAAAAGCTTTGCGGAAGATGAAAGCCGGCAAGGCAGCAGGTTTGGATGGTATTGCAGTGGAATTTATTAAAAAAGGGGGTGACTGTATTGGTGACTGGTTGGTAAGGTTATTTAATGTACGTATGACTCATGGTGAGGTGCCTGAGGATTGGCGGAATGCGTGCATAGTGCCATTGTACAAAGGCAAAGGGGATAAGAGTGAGTGCTCAAATTACAGAGGTATAAGTTTGTTGAGTATTCCTGGTAAATTATATGGGAGGGTATTGATTGAGAGGGTGAAGGCATGTACAGAGCATCAGATTGGGGAAGAGCAGTGTGGTTTCAGAAGTGGTAGAGGATGTGTGGATCAGGTGTTTGCTTTGAAGTATGTATGTGAGAAATACTTAGAAAAGCAAATGGATTTGTATGTAGCATTTATGGATCTGGAGAAGGCATATGATAGAGTTGATAGAGATGCTCTGTGGAAGGTATTAAGAATATATGGTGTGGGAGGCAAGTTGTTAGAAGCAGTGAAAAGTTTTTATCGAGGATGTAAGGCATGTGTACGTGTAGGAAG